>NC_137105.1:30464424-31064424 GCF_949357685.1 Gobio gobio | reverse complement strand
TTTCTCTTGTAATCTAAGTTTGTCCTCTTACAGACCTTAAAACTAGACAAATTAATTAAATTTATGAGACTGTTACGTGACTTTAGAACAAGTTTTTTTTATTCAACTTCACATGGCTAAAAGTGCCCCTAGTTGAAGAAACGCCCTTATATGCTTTTGAAAACTAAATGTCCCCAGCTCTTGGGCCAAAGTTAGTGTCTAAATATAACAAAAGGGGAAACAAAACTAGACAGCATATTATAGAGAGAGTGTATATCTAACCTCATGACCATAGCAACAAGCTGAAGTATTAAGGAATCCAAATTCGCTTTTACTTATAACAGAGAATTATACTTATAAAGAACCAAATCATATTGGAGAAATACGGTGTAATGAATCATGCCATCTTTGCCATGCTCATATTCTATAAAAACTGTTGTATTATTTTTGTTCAGGGGATTCTCCCTGAAAGTGGTCTGAGATCCTCCATGATTAAAGCATATTGAAAGGCATAGTCAGTCTGTCTTGTTACTGCTGTGCAAGCAGGTTAGTGGAACACAAGAGATCTTATTACCAAGTGATAGTGTTCATAGGAGGCGATACGTCATCCGACTCAGCAAGGACTAGGAGATGTGCTTGAGGATAAATTCTAGCCATTGATTAGGAGATGCCCTCAGGTGCATAGGGGCATTTCCACCCCAAATCATCCTGCACAAATGTTTCCACCCCCTGATTTTTAATGCATTGTGTTTCCTTGAATGTTTTCACCATTTGTAATAGTTGTGTATGAGTTGCTCAGTTGTCACCAGTGTGAAAAGATGGATCTTAAAATCATACACTCACTGTTGGAAAAGGTTCAAATATGCAGAAGATGCTGGAAAACCAAAGAATGTCCAGGACCCGGAGGATTTTTCTGAATAACAGTGGGCAGCTTTACTTCTCAGGACAAACATGGGACAGTCATGGATCATCCAGGTAATGAGAATCAATACTCATTCCTCTTATTCATTTTTAAATTAGAGGCCACAAATTAGGTGTGTTCGACTTGAAGCTACGCTGTGCAGACCGATTATTGTAGACATTAAAGTACCACAAGAGCAATTCAAAAGCATGTGGTCGTCTGCTGTCTAATCGCTCTTGAGGTACTTTCATGTCATACACTGATCGGTTTGATCGAGCAGCGCTACTTCAGGTAGAACATACCATAGACATGTAAAATACATGTTATGTCTATGGAACATACCAAATAGCTTGGCTAGCAAGTCCCGCCCATTTTTAGGCCTTTATACTTTACAAATCTACAAAAAAAAAAAAATCTACAAAATTCGTGCAAACATATAAAGTAGCAACTCACAGAATATATGATGCATATTTACTGATAGGTGAAAACAATTCATCCCAGGGGTAAAATTGCAATATTGATATTGTCGAAAGTAGTGCCATATTGTTGAATTTATTTTATAAAATGTTTCAAATTTGGCGTAGTAGCCTATTTCTTTACATGAATGTGGTACTTAAAAGTAAAATAAATAGTTGTGTAAGAAAAGAAATTTGGAAATCAATGATATCTTGTAAAAATAGAGAGAGAAAAAAGACTTCATGCAGTTCAATTTGTATTAATGTTAGCCAACAAATAACCTAGAAATGAAGTAAGAGACATCCATTAAAATTATTATCAGATTGTTTTCCCCTTGAACCGTTCAAAATAACTCCTTAACAGGTTAAGTTCTTCTGAGTAATGTTTTAAAGGATACCTCTCTAACTTTATTATTGGGGAATAAAGAACTTACAGGCTATTTGACCATACTTTTTTCCAATTAATGTTTTCATACAGAATATGACCAAAATACTGTTGAACACGGCACATAATAATTCTTTAATTTACTCCCTCCTTGTGTGGCATACAATATCATCCGTATTGCCTAAATAAAAAAGTAAACGAGATTAAACTATATGTGTGCGTAGCATGTTGAAAAAGTCATGATGAGCATCATCATCTTTGCAATGCAATAGCGCCCCGCTGTTGTCGGTTCCTGAAGCGCAGGGAATTTTATCAGACAACAACACACAAGCAGCTTTACACACAGTGCTTCTTTTAAGCAAACCACCAGTTTACTCTTGAATATAATTATAGAAAAAGATCTGATTAATGCCTGAAAGTTAAAGACAAAAGATGTGATGAAGAGACGCGACTGATTAAATCAATTATGCAAATGAAAGGCGTTATTTGAGGCTCATACAAGTCCCAACTCAGCGTTCACAAACACTCTAAAACAGCTTGTAAAGGATCTGTGTATTAAAACAGCTTGTCTAGGATGTCTGCAAGAGCTATTTTCAGAGGGATAAAATACCTGCAGGTTTTCACATGCTGGATACAGGTAAGTAAAAGAAAAGAAAAAGAATAATAACACAAAGAAAGAGCGTAACCGTATCACTCAAAGTCTTATAGTGTAGCATCTGTTTGTCAGTCAAAAAAGGCTTCAAACAAACATCAAACTTACTTTATATTTCTTAATGATTAATAATTAGAATATAAAAAGCGTTGAAAATGACTTATTTTTTATTTGTTCAGTTGGTAGAGGACATGTATATACTGGTCTCCACTCTGAAGGCAGCAGAGGAGAATCGCAGGATCAACAGACGGACAGGGGCAGTAAGTGTTCAGTCCTCAGTCTCAGTGTTCAGTAAGTTGTTGTTTTGGGGTCAACAAATGCTTTGACTAATATCAGAAATCTTTTTTGCAAGTATTTTAATCCTGTAATTGTGACATCCTATTTCACCTTTCTGAGGGCCTATTTGTTTTCTAACCATATACACACAGCATTTTTGTGTCAAATAACTGACTGAATCAGTCGAGTGAAAAATCTCAGTCTTAATTATATCAAATCAACACCAAATACAAAAGTAGCTGTTACAAAAGTAGCTGTAAATAATGTGCAAGCTACAAAACCGCAAACACTGCTAGAAAACCTTTAAAATAATAATTGGACAGCTGCCACTGAATGGTCTTTTTTCTGACTTCAATTGCATTACATTTTAATTTTGCAGATGTTGTTTTCTTTACATTCAGTGTTTTCAGAGCTGATTTAAAAAAAATCATATTTTATTTTTGCATCATAAACTATTATGATGCAAACTATTAACTGCACTTTGAACTGTCAGCTGTGGAAGACTATTTCACATTATACTCTGCGTGTATCTGTGAGTGTGATGTATTGCTTATCTGTTAAAACACTGTTAGCTAAATTTGACAACCTTCTTTTAGAAACTTTCACAAACTCAAAAGTAGATCATAACCACAAACTGGAAAGTAGATCATAACTAAACTAAATAATGTTTAGGTTATCTAGACCTCTTGTTTAGACCGCAACCGGGCCAAAAGCATACAATTTAATAACAGCAAATATGTGCATGATTTTTAGAAATTTAAATAAATATTTACTCAAAATGTACAGAAAAGTTTTTAAAACAGAGAATGTGCATTATAAACCGGCAAAGGTATCAATTTTAGGAATGCCACTAGGTGTCAGAATAATTTTGCATATAGACGATAGCATTGTCAAACAGATCCCCGTTCACACGGATCTGCGCAAGCGACCAGGCCAGTAGCTGGTGATGTCACTTTGTAAAGAAACTCTACGTGTCTACAGAATGAACATGTAATACACATGCGCATTACATCACTGTTTAAACAAATTCATGTTTTTGTGGTTTACACAGAGACAATAACAGTATTATTTTCATAAACTTGCACTTTAAAACCGGTTTTCAAAAGTTTGTGTTTTCAGGCCCCCAAAATGCTGTTGCTGTGTAAAAGAATGGCCAAATTGTTTAGTTGAAAGATCCTTAAAGTCATGATTAAACTGAGTTAGAAACAGATATTTTCTTCCGTGTTGTGATGTACATCTGAGTGAAACGGATTATGGAGAGGAAAAAGAAAAATAGGGCAACGACTATGTTTTCTTAAGCATTAGTTGGGGAACATGCAGTTATGACCTTTTAATTTAAAAATGACGAGAACAAATGAGATTGAAACTAGAATTATTCACAATAAGATCTATGCATTTAAATAGAATTTTATTTCATGTCGACTTTAAAACATAAAAGCCAAATTTTGACAGCTTAATTTACAAATTATTTATGTATATGAGTATTTTAGGCGCTGTTACCGATCACCATTTAAAGTTTTTATTTTATTATTTTTTATGACCATTTTCAATAAGCTTTTCGGCAAATAAATAGTAATGCGGTGACACAAATTTTTAAAAGTCTGAATATTCCATGTAGCCTGTCAATGAGTATGAACTCCTATAATATGAATGCATAGTAACTAAATAAGAATGAGAAAAAAACGAACGATCTTAAGAAATCTTGTGGAAAGTCATTCGGTGTACTAGCTATATAGAATTTTATGTGAGTGAGTTTTGAAAGAGAGAGAGGGAGGATATCAGTATTAGTGTGTGCGTGTACTTTAACTCTCTTACTGGCATGTGTGTGTGGTGTTACAGGGAAGTGAAGCCTTTCTTTAGAGGCAGCTGTGTTATTACTGCTGTCTCTGAGCTGTGGGCGCTGATGGCTGAGTTCACTGCTTAATTTACAGCCTTTCTCTTTCCTTGCGCTTTCAGTACCCTCTTCAAGACTTTACTGCGGAGAAGTCTCAAGGTAAGCAGGAAAAAGTGTTGTAACAGACGATTATTATTGTCAAGATAAGTTATAGATGTTTTAAACTGGCTGAAGGAGTAAAATGTTCTTGTTGTTGCCAGTACACAATGTACAAAGAGATAAATTTGGATTCTGTTAGCGTAATCATGACTCTGTTGACTGCATTATGCTGACAAGATGCTTTTCATAGATATCTTTGCTATTGATGTTCCAAAGTACTATTAAGTTGTGAACCCAGTGAGAATGGTGCTGTCATTGCCTTATTTGCATGTGTTTGTTTTGTTGTTTGTGATAGGAGATGGTGTGATGAGCCGCAGAAAGGTCTCGGTGAAAGACCTGGGCCAGGGTGACTGTCAGGGCTGGTTGTACAAAAGGAAGGAAAGCAAAGGGCTCTTGGGCTGGAGGTGGAAAAAGTTTTGGTTTGTGCTCAAGAAATGTTCGCTCTACTGGTACACATCCGACACGGTAAGTTGTGTGGTTTTCCCTTGGTAATGTGTGGCCTCTCTACGGAAAATGTGAACAAGTATGTTTATGCGTTGAATCATTCATTATCTCATGTTGGAAATGAGAAGCCTGTTGTACAAAGCCGGTTGAACAATATCTGAGGTTATTGTTGACAAATGGGTTCAGCGGGTCCACAGCGCTCGCTTTAAATGTTTTCTGTCAGCTGGGTTGTGTGGGTTTGAACCAGAGTTTAATGATTAGGTCTGGAGTGTGCGCATCTGAAAGAGTGACACATGCACAGACAATCGCACAAGCAGTTTGATTCATTTCTCATTATAAGGTTGAATTAACACCGCACAAGATCCTCATTTTTTTTTTTTTTACACCACACGCAGCCGATCTGAGCCACTCCCAAATGTGGTTTTAAATCAGATACAAATCTGATATCCGGACATCAGACCTACGTATAAACAGGAATATCCGATTCCCCTTTGAATTCCAAGTAGATGTGCTTGTATGCGCTCGCTCACAGCTTTTTTTTATTGAGATGGAAACTTTATAAAGGAAAGAAATTGCACGCACAAAGAAACATTCAGGAGCTGGTTTTCAACCTATGCCCCGTTTCACTTCTGAAAGCTACATTATATTTCTCAGCAATCTTACAGCGCTACTTTATTATGGCTATCCTACATGAATTATATAAATGATTTCAATTGCATGGCAATTCATGAGGGTCTATCATGTGCAGAGTAAAGCGATCACCAACAATTATTTTTCGTGTAAAATCAGACACGTACCTTTCGGGTCTGAAGCGAAACAGGCGGGCCAAAAAAATGCATAAGGTCAAAAGATCGGATCTTTGTATTAAGAACTGCAAACGCAGCACAATTCACTTCCCTGAAAACCTTGAAGAATTTAAACACATTTACCAGGCAAGAACAACTGCTGCTGCCATGAAAGTTTGTGAAAGAAAATATGCAAGTGCAAGTGAAACTACTGAATTTATAACATTATTAAAGAGTAACAGTCATATACACTAGAGTTTAGATTCTCTGCCCGCATGCCGGGTCGGGCCGATATTTCCCGCCACTATCCTTGGGCCAGGCCCTTGATCAAGCATTTGTGTTTTTTCGTGAGTTTTTCGTGGTTTATTTATGAGACATGTTCAAGAGTAGGGCTGGGTATCGATTCAGATGTTCGATTTCGATTCAACTCAATGAATATAGATTTAATACGAATACAATATTTATAAAAAAGAACTGTGAACATAAGTTTACAAGTGGGTAATTAAAAAGAAATTAAGAGTCACAAAACTGTATATTAAACTCTTTTTACTTTAGGTACACTTGGGTACATTAAAACAGAACCCATCTCTATATTTCAAATGCATGCAATTATGTTTAATACAATACAATTTTGATGCAACTTTATTCAAAAAAATATATCTGAGAAGTATTTTATACAATTTGGTTTTTATGGATATTTTGATATTTATTAAAAACATAAAAACGATATTGGATGACTTTCAGCAATTTTCAGTACACGACAAGCTTTTATTGCGATTTTGAGGACCGTCATGTGTGCAGTTACCATAGACCATAAAAAAATATGGACAACGCGACTTCATTGGCTTCCGCTGACATCTTGCGCAGATTTGGGACCTAGTCTGCGCATTAGTGATCTCGGGACCGGAGTTGCACAGTAAAGAGCAGGAAGTAGAGGCGCGATTATCAAAAGCCCGCCCACACTCTCACAGATGCAGAACAATTCATTATGTTGGTGTGAAATTATCAGTTATGCAAATGTAGAAATGAAAGCTTAAGCTCCAATCTCCTTCCGAAAATCCAGAAAAAGGTCTGTTAGTGCCTCAGTGACAACTTAACTCAAAGAAGCCGTCAATCTCAGCTGTCAATCATGACGTCACACCCAAATAACTCACTAAAACTAAACTTATTTAAAAAACGAACACTTGAAATGAAATCATCGTGATAAAAACTGCCTAAAATGACAGAAACCATCTGTAGGAAACAATTATTTTGAAGTGTAATTTGATTGTTTAGTTTGTCTCGCGTCCATTGTAATACATGGAGGGGGTGGGGTTTAGAAGCTATACTGGGACCAACCACCGGGGGGCGATCGAGGTGCGGAGGTTTCAGTTTCTGAGAGGAGTGCTGCAGGCTTGGCAGTTACTTTTCATACATGAGAAACACGCGTACACGCATTCATCCCTGGACACAAGTAGTTGCTGTGGTAACTAACAACAATACCTTAACGTGCTGACTTATGTGGACTAACTTTTATTTGAGAAAATCAGTTTATAATGTAAGCTATTGGATTTGAATTATTGTTCCTGCGCTATCTATTGATTTGAATATGTCTATAATGGCTAATGTACGTCCTTAAGTGAACGTATTAAAGTGTTAGTTCACCCAAAAATTAAAATTCTGTCATTAATTACTTACTCTCATGTCGTTCGACACCCGTAAGACCTCCGTTCATCTTCGGAACACAAATGAAGATATTTTAGTTGAAATCCGATGGCTCAGAAAGGCCTCCATTGGCACAATGCACTGTACACTCTCAAGACCCATAAAAGGTACTAAAGACGTCTTTTAAGTTTAATACAATGATCATAATGCAAGGCAAGCATTCGCATGTATGTGATCTTTTTTTTTTTAGCGGTTGTGTGCTCAGCTGTGGGGTTGTTGCAACTTCTGGGTGATGTCTCATCAAATGGTTCTGCAGATTTGTATCATTTCACCTCAGCATTACAAACGTCGACAACGCATCGGAAGCCGCCATTTAAGCACTGAATGAATGAACGAATGACAGGTGGCCTCTCGTTCCTTTGTAACAAGGCAAATAAGAGGGTAACATCTAGTGGAGAAGACTAGTAATTCGATTTACGTTAATCTTATGTTCAATATTTGCAGAAATAAATATGGAAAAAAAAATCGATTCGTTGCCATTCAAACACACAAAATCATGTCAAAATGCTTTTAAGCACTTTTTTATTTTAATATATCTCTTTAAATAAATATTATTTTCTACTTAAACTATAATTTCGTTATTTTTTACTAACCCAACTAATTACTCATCCGGGCTTTCCAATAGGTTGCTTGCATGTAAGGGGGAAAAAAATAGCTTCCTTCCACTTAAGAAGAGTTATGCACTTTTAAGGTTTTTTTTTAATTTAATTTTTTTACTATAGTTCTTTACATAAATATTTTTTTCTACTTGAACTATAATTTCATTATTTTACTAACCCAACTAATTACTCATCCGGTTTTGCCAATAGATTGCACTCACTTTTCGCAATCCGTTACGGAGCTGTTCAATTTTGATTTTGCCTATTGTTTTTTAAACGTACATTCGTGTAGTTCACATGTCCACTTTACAATATTTCAACAGTAGCTAACAACTCAACAGTATACGTACATAGCTAGTTCAATTCACAAAAAACACCTGAATTTGTCCCAGATTCTCAGATTAAGTGTGCTCTAGACTGAGCTCAACATATTTGTTTTGTACAACACATCTGATTTGTGTGGCATTAGACGCCTCTCTTTTACAGTTTTGTTACTGGATTGATGACATTCGCTCATCAATCCATGCATCTGACCTACACTAACTACAAACAGATTTTCTATCCTGTATGCCTATGAAAGACGATTGAGCCAATCAGAGTAAGTTTGGGGTGGGGTGACACATGCAGCTCCGCCCCAGGTTCAGCCCTGCCCCGATGCGCAGGCTTCCGCCAGGTGTACTTGTGGACTGAACAGGCCAAATTAACCAGAAAAGATTTTCACATGAAAGAAGGGCGGACCCTCTGCACACACCTAGCTGTTAGGTAATTGCCACGGACCAATGGTGGTGCGAAGGTGTTTAGCAGCCGGAGTGAACTTTTCCGGAAAGTTTGCTTTGGCAAGTTGTTTTCGAACTCCCAAAGGGAACTCAAAACAAACTTTGTATTGGCCTGATTTTGTTCAAAATGACGTCACATCAATTCGTTCTTTGATTTATCTTGAAGTATATCGGGGCCTTAACAGTTTAACGGATCCATACATCAGGGGCCTCATTTATAAAACTTTGCGTAGGATTTGCGTCAGAAGTGGCGTACGGACGAAACGTAGGACGTGCGTACGCACAGAAATATTCGGATTTATAAAACCGTGCGCACGCACATCCTACGCAGTTTTCCCTTAATAAATCACAATCAATTCTAAATGTAGCGCAGCTTTTGCGGCTTCATGTCACGCCCATAGTTGTCCATAAATAGTCCGTGAAACGCCCACAAGTTAATATTCATCGATTGCGAAATCATGGCAAATACAGAGAGGAAATCAAAAAAACGTAACTTCACTCAATGTGAAGTAGAAATTATCGTTGGCGAGGTGGAAAAGAGGAGAAAAATATGTTTTGGAGTGACACAGTGTGGGCATTACTAATGCCAAAAAGGCACCTGAGTGGCAAAAGGTTGCAGACGCCTAAATGCTGTAGCCTCACAACCTCGGACCGTGGCCGAAAAAAAAAAAGAAATGGTCGGACATCAAAGTCGAGGCAAAAAAGCATCTAGCGCTCCATCGCCAGAGTGTCTGCCACGGGTGGGGGAAAGGGGACACCGGAGCTGACCCCTCTTGATGAGAGACTGGCGGCAATTATTGGGGAATCCCTATTAATCCCTATCCCTATTCTCTGCGTGGAAATGGGAAATAGTTTAGTCCAAATGTAATTTCTTGCAGCTTTCTGAATGGCTGAGACATACGTCATATGATATTTTATCTAAAATAAAACAAACTAAAGGCATATGCATGAATACCATGATTCCGTAGCTGATGAAGAAATCTTTAGCCTACTATGAAAACAACTTTCCCCAGTGGACAATTAATACATCTATCTATCTATTTATATATCTCCCTAATTATCTATCTGTCTATCTAATTGCATCTATAGCCTATCTGCTCCGCCAGACGGACACATTGACGAGAATATCAGTTTTGTACATTATTTCGTTCTGTTTACCATATTATTTATGAGGATGAATTGCATAACATGCCAATATTATTGCAGAACATATTCAACCTTTTTTTTCGTTTTGATTTTGTTTGTTCTACACTGCAGATCGATCAAACGGGTGTTCGTGTAGGCTGTTAATTGTAATACTTGCTTTGTGGAGTATTCATGTTATTGAGAGGCAGTATTGCCATTTCTTTTACACAACGGTCAACAGTTTCACACACTTTCACGTGTTTCTTCCATCTGCCGACGGTGTCGCCATTTCTCATTTCACCCATTTTTGTGCGTACGCCTGGGTCAGAGCTTGCGTGAAGGACCGCACATTTTCCCGTCAAGTTTGCTTTTTATAAATACCAATTATTGCGTAGAGAGTGGCGTACGCCTTCTTTTGTGCGTACGCAACGTTTATAAATGAGGCCCCAGGTCTTAAAGTGGGAGCAGCCTAGTATACCTGCTACCAAATTATGAGATAATATAAAAAATATCAATATGGCAGTTTTTTTCCCATGGTCTCAATGTCAAAATTGTGGCCAGTGAAAATGTAAAGTACTTTGTAAAACCGCTAGCCACAGTGGCTGGTGAGCAAAAAAGTTAATGTCAAGCCCTGGTGGCAAGTATAAAGATTTAAAAAATAAAAATTAGTATTTGGGGCTGCAATGTGATCCTTAAATAGAGTCTTTTAATATGTTATCAAATGATTCTTGTTTTAAATATGCCTGACAAGAACCCTTTTTGTCTTTGAATCAAAATTATTGCGCCGTGAAGCGCTTAACTTTGGAGCAACATGGGTTGACTTTATTGCATCAGAGAGAACTTTTTGCTCACAGCAGATTGGTTCAGTTTTGTTTCGCGATATTTTAACCAAAATAACACCTGCTCCAGAGCAAGGCTTAATTTCTTAAAAACATAGCCATCTTAAGTAAATTGTAGAGACCATTGGTGCCAGTGGTTTCTA
This sequence comes from Gobio gobio, assembly GCF_949357685.1. Lineage (NCBI taxonomy): Eukaryota > Metazoa > Chordata > Actinopteri > Cypriniformes > Gobionidae > Gobio > Gobio gobio. The sequence continues at coordinate 31,053,368 of NC_137105.1, read as the reverse complement.
CGATGTACTTTTTGTTTTATGATGCTTTTAGAAAAGTCAGCCTGTGTACCATAAGATATCATGCCGATGAACTCTGCTAAAAACATTTCTGCTTCTTGAACAGAAAACCAGTGTTTGCTCAAACTGAACTTATACTTGGGTAGTTGGATATCCACTGAAACTGACTTTGTGCAACAGGGCTCCGGTCTTTTCTAGAGATAAATTATCTTCACTTTCCTTTCAGGCAGAGAAGGCCGAAGGCTACATCAACATGAGGGACTTCACAGTAGAACAGGCTACCGAAAGCAAGAAGAAGTTGTGAGTTTGTCCTAGATTGTTGACTGTTTGTGGTTTTAAAAAAAACTGACCAAGTAACACCACATGCCTATTTGCATCATGTCAGTGCATTTCTTTCTGAAATTACTGCATGATGGATGGTAGTGCAGTTTGCTAGCTATATAGCTATATATTGCTCATACTGGGCAACATAGTAGGCAATACTTACAAATCCCTAACCATAAGTATTACTCTGGTGTGAAACTCGCCCAATGCAAATTAATTATATCTTGAAACATGTGGCTTGTTAAGGATAGGCATACTACTACATTTTATGATTTTCACCTGCGGATGAGAAAATGAACAGAACTATTCCCAGAAAGGGACCAGAATATCAAAGCGAGATGGTGAACTCTTTTCACCAGGGCAAGTAAGCAATCTCCTACCAACAATATAGCAATGACATAGGAACCACCTAGCAACGCCTTATCAACCGCCCGGAACACCGTAGCAGAATTTAACACATGTAAACACACGGACAGCCTTAGGAACCAACTAGTAACGGCTTAACAACCACCCAGACCACCGTAGCAGCATTAACACATTTAAAAAGACTCCGACCCCCCCAAGGAACCACCTAGTGAGGCTTTAAAAACCACACAGAATACTCTAGAAGCATTACCAACACATGTATGTAATCCGTCCACTGTAAAGCGAGTCCGTGAACCCTTGAGAACAAATTGATTGTGCGTATGCAACCATAGTTATATGCATGTATGAATGTCTATATCTACAATAGACAATAGTCGCAATACAACAAAATGAATTTACCATAGTTTTAAAACCTGTGAACACATACCAACTCATTCTCACCTGTGAAAGGTTATCCCATTTCTTCAGTAATTTAAATCTCGGTGGTCTTTACAACCAGAAACTGTGCGGTGTTGTGGCATCTTGGGAAACTCATAGATTTTTTGTTTTTTTACTGCATCTGAAATGTTGACTGTTCCAAGATGGCGGACACGTCAACATTTCTGAAGCAGTTGAATGTGGCATGTACATGGACATATCTATGTTATTAACCACCTTGCATTGTCATAGAAATCACACAGAGCACACTATCAGCCATAGCTGTGAATAAACAGTGCTCCTTAGGGACTGCATCACAAAACACTCTAAAAACAGCAAAGAAACACCCTGGCAACTACTCACTACATCATAGTTAAAATGGTTACGTGGTTGCAAAAATCTACAAATCAGATTTTTTTTCTGCACTGGAATTGTCATCTGTACCCCACTTAATGTGCGCTCAAAACACAGGAAACTGTCTGCTCTCAGACTGAGTGTGGTCTGAGCTGCTGTGTAAAGACTTCCTTCTTAAAGACATACAGTGACAGCTCTTTACTTTGATCACTATGATTTGGTTGTAGATAAGACAGGAGACAAACGTTGGCGTCATGCATATTAGTTTTTGTGTAATGCTTCCACATCCTCACATCCCCAAATATATCATCATTGAGAACTGCTGGGGTTGTGTATGTTTTTATTTGCATTCAATTCCTTCTTCTTTTCCAGTGCAATGAAAGCAAGCCACCTCCACATGGTGACACTCTACTTTGCAGCTGATAACATGAAAGACATGAACAAGTGAGTGTGGAAAGACATAAAATGAATTTATTTGTGTGCAAGTGTGGTCAGAGATACAGAGATACTTGCTGATACTACAGTCGCATGAAAAAAACAAAACCTTTTTTAGTCATGTAGCACTTGCGCATACATGTGATGCACGTTTTTGGTTGGGTGGTGACATCTTTGCATTTCAGTGTGGCAGACTGCTTTGACACTTAGCTGTGACCAAAGCTCTCTGCAGCACACTATGCAAGTAAGCACATTTGATGAAGATTTGTAAATGCAGGGTTCTCTTTGCACAGTGTGCTGCATACTGTGAAAGTCAATGGAGACCAACAACAAAAAAAGCACCATAAAAGTAGTTCATATACTTTTGCTGTATTTCAAGTCTTCTATATAAATAAATATTTGTCTGTTCCTTGTACAAAGCTGAGCAGTTATTTGCTAAAAAAACAACAACAAAAAAACCCTTTCATTTGTCATCATCACCTTCCTAAAATAATTACCCCAGTCATTTGACTTGATTATTTTAGGAAGGTGACAATATGCGCATATTCAAACAAGTTAGTGGTTCTCAAAGTGTGGTACGAGTACAACTAGTGGTAGGCCTCTTGCAGTACGCAGAGGAATCACTAAATAAATGAAAGTTAAAATGCATACATTTCATTTAATCTTTGAGTAAAGTTTTTTTTATATAAGTGCAGTACAGTTTTAATTTAACTTTACAACACATTTTAATTTAATCATTATTTAATTATTTTATTTACCTGTATGTAAGCACAGTGCCGTGTTAATGTACAAACTGTGTATTTACAATTTTAAAGTGGCTGACGCCAATAAATATTCTTATTAGGAAGAAACTGCCTAGTTTTTGAACTGTGCAGTGCTGTAGCTGAATAGTTAGGCCTACTACGCTACTGTATTGTAATGTTGGTCATTATGGTGGTACTTGGAGAGCCAAATATTTTACTGGTACTTGGTATAAAAAGTTTGAGAACCACGGAGTTAGGCTATATCGATACAGATTTTCTGATTCGAATAAGTTCAGAAGCTGCTGATTTTATTTGGATGTAAATTCTGATTTATTTGTCTAATTATTGTTTAAATTTTGCTTGCACTTGATCTTATGCACTTATTTGCACTTATTTGGTCAAAAGTAAAAATTAAAAAAAAAAAAAAAATGTAAACGTAATTAATTATTATGAAATAAATTATTACAATTTAAAATAACTTTTTTTCTATTGTATTATATTTCAAAATGTAATTTATTCCTGAGATGGCAAGCTGAATTTTCTGCATCATTATTTAAGTCTTCAGGATGCTTCAGAAATCATTCTATTATGCTGATTTGATGCATTTCCTTTTATCACCACAGTTGTGCTGCTTAATTTTTTTGTGGAAACAACATTTACTTAAAATATTTTTTGTAACATACCATTACTGTCAGTTTTGAACAATTAAATGCATCCTTGGATAAAAGTATTAATTTATTTACATATAAATGATATAAATTCTCTCCCAGATAATGCTGTAAATTATACTGGTAACCTTCGAAGATGTTACATTCGGAAATTACTAGTTGTGATTCTTCAAATTATTTCCCTCTCTGTTGCATGGAAAAACATCATATGGGTTTTGATCAAGTGTGAGTAAATGTTGACAGAATTTTTTTTTTTTGGTAAAACTTTCCTGTAAGGCTTTGTTGAAACATACTGAGATAAACCTGTGAGTGGAAAACATTGAGAGAAAACTGTGGGTGTGCTATTAAACTGTGTGGGCAGAGGACACGCATAATGATCCATTACTATCATTTCACAGATCTGATAAGGGGAGGTTTACTGTAATTAATGTTCTTTTGAACCTAGATGGCTGTCTAAACTCACCCAGGCTTCAAATGAACCTGAGCCCACAGACTCAACCAACGGAGGTAAAGATTTACACCACACACACACATGTGGAATCCCAGTTAACACTGAGTGTCACATCTTTCAGCAAAGCCAAACCTGACAGCCTCACTGTCATATTGAGATTGTGATTGTGTGAATCTAGAGTGCTACAGTGAGGAGAGCGATGATGATGATGAAGCAGACGCCTCTGAGTTGTCTGTGGAGTTCATGGATCAGCTGACCCCTGGCTCTCTGCATGTGAGTAACCACACTTTTTCCAGACATGCTAATATTAATAGACTGCTAACTATAGGTGTTAACTCTAATGTGGTGGCTGTTGAATGTGAAAATAGGTGAAACCACCACGCAATGGTCATATATATGTGTCTAATGCATTTGCACATAAACTTCCTTTCAAAAATGTAGGGTCATATTTTTTTATTCAGAAAGAACACGTTAAGTGAATCAAAAGTAACAGTAAAGACATTTATGTTGTTGCTAAAGATCCATATTTCTAATTAATGCTGTTCTTTACATCTCTCTATTCATCAAAAGCATCAAATCAGCATTAGAATGATTTCTGAAGGATCATGTGTCACTGAAAACTGAAAATTTTGCATTGCATCACAAAAATAAATTACATTTATAAATGTATTAAAACGGGAAAAACGTTTTTTATTAAATTGCAATAGTATTTCACATTATTACTGTTTTTACTTTTGATCAAATAAATGCAGCCATAAGACTTCTTTCCAAAATATAAAAAAAAATCTTAACAACCCCAAACTTTAGAATGGCATCTAAGAATCAATGTTTTCATCTATATGTTTTCATCTAAGGAAAATCTATTTAAAATCTAATGTCACATGTTTCTTTTTTGAAAAAGTATTTCTTTGAGATTTTGAAGGATTGCTGTTATATTTGAAATATTTTTGTGTGTGCATGTCTCAGGGTTGTCTCCCGCCTCCCTGCTCCTCTTCCTCTCCATGCCAGGACTTGTTCCCGGTGTGTAACCGCACAGAGACTCAGAGCGCAGACAGTGAGTCGTGGCAGGAGATCAGCTCAGAGGACAACCCCATCATCAAAATACAGGAATTCAAAGGAAATGACAGTGAGTGAGCACTGGAATGAGATGTTTTATTCTTATGAGAGCGCTGCATTGTACAAAGCTAAATTAAAAAAACTTTAAAGGGACAGTTCACCCAAAAATAAAATTTGTCATAATTTCCCCACCTATTTTATATGAAACCTGATGGATTTAGTTTCCTCCATTGAAAGACCATTCATTCAAAAGTTTCAAGAAGTCAAACATCGTAAAAGTAGTCCATATTGAATCAAAGTTTCATTCAAGTCTTCTGAAGAGACACAATAGGTTGAGCTGCTTTTTCTGACATTTTGTTTTTAATGGGGGCATGACATGAGAAATCCAAAGATCATTTCCTTGATCTTTTAACGTATAAGAGGTCATTGTAGAATTGAAAAAGCCTGTAAGTTGCATAGCTTTAAATGTCCTCCTCATTATAAACAAGGCATTTATTTAATCAAGCTCCAAAAACAACTCTTTTTGATATTGCGGGTTCTGTGACGTCACACGGCAAATACAGTTACATATGACTGCCTCAGAGCAAGACATCAATGTATAGTTATACAAGGGCCTAAAATGAACTTTTTCCCGTACCTGCCAATGGCCGGTGAAATTTACCGGCCATAAATATTTTTTAGCCATGAATCAAGTTTTTTGCAAAAACAGGCAAGTTATGACACCAACATTTTAGATACCATGTAAAACGTTATTAAAGACAAGTTAACAGTCAGGAATAAAATAAGAAAAAATAAACAAATTACAAGCAATAGCACAAATAAATACAATGATGCAAATGAAATAAACAATGCTTATCAGGTACAGAAATGTAATAAAGTAGGCTAATCAAATGTAAAATAACACTGCATAGTGTTCACTGTATAAATGAAACAGATGAATCCTTATTAATGTTAAAAAAGTTATTCAGTCAAGAGCAGTGAGCGTGTTTAACATTAAATTTGCAGACAGCAGATATATTAGGTCTGCTGTCACTTTAAAGGTGCTGTATGTAAGTTTTTCACTTTACTAAAGCATAAAAATACCATAATATGCTTGCAGATGTGTAGGAAACATCCTAAATTCGCCTACTTGTTTATCAGAAAAACAATGCTACAGCCAGTTATTCTACTTTGAAATGTGCGTTCCGTGTGGGAATGTCTGTTTTTGTTTTGGTCTATGCGATAACGCACGTTGCCAATTTACCCAATAGTATTTCGACACCACGGGTTGCCAGTTGGCGGAAAACACATCGTATTGCAGCCATGGAAGCCAGTAAACAAAAACCTGTGCAAGCAGGTTGACACATTGGTAATGTTGATTATGTTGCGCCTACGGCACCCATGGTACGGGAGCAAAGTTCCTTGATTATTATGCAGGAATGAGAGTATAGTTCCTAGCCATACTGGCCTAGAAAATCGCAACTTTTAGTTTCCCGTCGGTCTTAGTACACGATGTAACTACAGAAGAATCAAGTTTTAAATAGGACAAATATTGAAACTCTCAGGTGATTTTTTGAGCGAGATGCTAACAGTCTAATCAGATTCAATGATCTATGCTAAGCTATGTTAAAAGTGCTACCGCCAGACCCAGAGATTGGCTGAATGGATTCGAAAACGGTAAAACTTAACTGTTTAACTCTAGGGGAAGCCTATTTTCTCTAGGGGAAGCCTGAGCTTATTTGTAGCTGAGAGATTCTGAATAAACAGTCCCAGTCACATGGACTCTGTCTTCCACCTTATTCTACGAACTTTGTAACACATGTAATGTACCATTACAGCCGTCAAAGTGTGGATTATAGCATTATTTTAGGATCTATTCCTATCACAAGAAAAGCTGCAGTGATGAGCATTGAGTAGACAGACAGTCTGTTGATCGCGTGAATGTAGTGATCTCGTCATTGCAACGCGTTTTTTCTCTCACAAAATGCTTTCACCACAACTAACAGCAAACAGGACATCGATATGAATACAGTAAGAGCTTCGCTGTGCTGCATAACAGCGTCATTCATTATAATGGTAGTTTGGGCAAGTGTGCAGATACACTCGCAATGCGTGATTGACAGCTCTGGACATTATAAAGAGTGTGTTCTTTGATCGCTCTCTATAGTTTAATAACTTAAAAAACTGATTTGTTTCATGCTACTAACAGAAACGATCGTTTTAGTCACTGGCTTGATTCACTGATGCATTATGCTTAGGGCATCAAGACGGCGATCATTAAACGATCTAGAAAGAAAGTCTGAGTGAACTTGAATGATTAGCTACACATCCGAAATCACTGATCACAGATCAGGCATTAATGAACACTGTTACTCACTGTTTGTCGCGGTGCTGTCGAATCCATATTGTAAAGTCTGTGCTGACATAAACTGAATCCATTTTCTCCTAATGCTCTGTGCGGGCAAAGCAGTGGAAGGGGAGGTAACCTTTCCTGGAAAATTCCAGATCAGCTAGTCTGAGCTCTCATTTTCTCAAAGGCAGAGAAAGACAGCCAGAACTCGGTTTGCACCCATCAAAATTTCTAGCCACTTGGGGACCATATACAGGCTAGGGGAACTCATATTAATGTTAAAAAACCTCATAAAATGAAATAAAGACCTTTAAAATTTCTTATCCAGCTTTTTTGATCTCCTGGAAAAGTTTCAAAGTTTGGTATCCTGTAAATTGGTTCGTAACCAAATACTCCTCTAATATTGTTTCATCAGGCCCACCATCTGATGAGATGGAGATGTTGTACCTTCACCTCAAGCGGGCGAGTCTCTCGCCCACAGGAGCCCTACAGCCAACCACCAAACATGACTTCAGGTCCTCCTTCATTAGACGCTGCAAAAATGAGGCCGTTAATGAGAAACTGCACCTCATTCGAGTTTTAAACAGCACTTTAAAGGTGAGATTGATGTCTATGTGGACATTCAAATGTTCAAAGTTTTCTTTTTTACTGCTTGCCCTAAAAGGGTTAATCTCAATGGTAATGATTATACAGGGAACCTATAAACAGCTAAGATTATTTAGATTCAGTCAAAGTAAAAACTTGCCAGACAGTTTTTTTTATTCAAAAAATGACTTCATGATGTTATGTTGCTTCATAAGCATATATTGCAAAACATACAATGTTGAGAATTAGCTTTATAGGGAATTTGCAAAATTTTTCTGAACACTAAAATCTAATGGATGTTAGATTCAATATGGAACTATAACATGTCTGTCATAAAACCAGTAACTGTTACAATGGTAAAATTGTGATGTTTTAGTAATCATCACAAAGTGTAGTTGGAAAGTATGTAATTTATGCTTGGTGCAGTGCACTCTTTCCTCTTTTCGTTAGATATTTGACTTCCTCTATAGCACTTTAAAGTAGAGTATTCTATGTGGTCTGTGTTACAATACCTCGAGAAGCCAAGTTGCCTTGCCCAAATAATTTGTTCTTCACAATACTTATGTTTAGTCTGCGGTTGGCCTGTCCCAATACCCACACTTGCACCACTCGAGAACGCATGTACACGACAAGAAGTAAGTGGGCAAGACTGTCCCAGGGCGGAAAAATGTCAAAGTGCAGTACACTTAACAGACACTAAATGCACATTATCTCTAGTAATGCTTCAGAGAGGTATTTGATCCAAGCGTATTCCATCATTCATGATCAGGAACAAGCATTCACTGATTTGTCTAGGAAAACTTTCCAGTTAAATTAATTGGATATTACATATAACCAGGGTGCGATTTGTGTCTATGCATCCCTGCCTCTGCTGAATTATAAAAAAAATATGCCCCCACGGTGATGCTACTCCACAAACCACCAACAGAGCATATAAAATACCAATAATAAAAATATTTCTTAAAACATCGCCAAGTAAAATGCTGCAAAATGACAATACAAACAAAGAAATGGACTGTTAGCGCTCCCGCACAGTCTGGGATTTGCGATCCTGTTTCACTCGCCTCAATCCATGCAGAGCTTTTCATAAAGTCAGCGCGCACCATTAATCTATTTCAGAGTGACAGTATGAGAATAATACAATGTTTCTGCTCAACTCACTCTATTGTTGTGACCTAAAGCAGATATTATGTTATAAACTGAGATAGAACGCAGAAGTTTACCGACCGCGTGGAGTGGAGCCTCGACGGGTCAGGGCTGTTTTGGCAACAAAATGGGGAGCAAAACATTATTATATTACGTAATGTTAAACCTGATTGGTGTATATCTATATTCTGTTTGAATTGTATAAAGGGTTGAAACGACTATGAATACAAAGAATATATTTGGCACATGCACCGCTAGATTTTTCTTTTTCGCATATCTGTTATTGACCCTAGTCTACAAGCATTAAATGGCAGTATTGATAAAACAAACATAGCTGCTTCACTTTAACTCTGGGAAATTGTATATAAAGTTTCACAAAAGAAACCAACAAATGATTCTTTGCTTTGCTTTATTTCAGGCTAAGGAGACTGATCTGCAGGCCATAGAGCAGGTCTTGAGTGAACCGTCTCTGAGCGCTTGTAAATACAGACATTGGCGAGATGCTAATGTGCTCCTGCTGCAAGAGATCGGAGAGCATCACAAGAGTGCTGTGGCGCCACAGGCCCAGAAACCACTGGTTCAAACTCAGCCCCAACGCCAGTTACTCTCTGGCCCGATCACTGCGTCCCCTGCTGTCTACACGGAGACCAGCCTGTGAAGATGAGAGGAAGATTATAACTAGGAAAAGACCAACTGTAACAGATGTGTGCTGTGTGAAGATGACCACAGGGCCTGTACGACACTGCTTTCCTGGACACAAATGCAGCTTCTCTAAAACACATACAGATTCCAGCCTACAAAGGAAGAATGCAGTAACTATGTCATAGAACTGAGAGAAATGACTTCATAGTTAACTCAGTTTTGACATGTATAGTAACTGCATTTCACCTTTTGTAGTTTAATCATTTTAATCGGATGTATTTCTTGTCAAATTTGTCATTCAGTGTTTTGATAAAAGTGGGAGAACATGTCAAAAGAATGTTTGTATTAGTTAGATGGTTGAATTAAATTGTGTTTTTAGTTTGGTTTTATGAATCACTCCTGACATTGGAACAAGGTGCATTGTCTGGTTTGACTTTTTTTAATGCAGACTATACATTAATTTCACCAAATTATGGATTCCAGACAGGACAAACTAACCTCTTGTTCAGCCTTTGTGTTTGTTACCAAATCACTCCATTGCACGCACACAATCTAGGCTCAGTTCTCTCTTCTATTTTCTAAACTTGTTTGTGCTTCATCTTTTTAGGAGGGCAGTCTTGTTTAACTGTTTTTGATATGACAGTCTCTTTTAAGATGTACATAATTTAGCATTTTACATCTGTAAATCAATGTTTTATGTATTGTACATTTTTGTATAAATGTCTATGATTTAACTGTATAAAAGTGTACTTGGTATTTTTGAATTAATTCATGCTCAAGGAGTGCAAACGTAAATAAAAATATGTTTAATATTTTATTTCGAAATTGTGTCTGTTTGTGTGTATTTGAGAAATTCTGGAGAGTGCTCAATATGTAATGGACCCAAAACATACTGTAGCCACATTCTGGTAGTCCAAATTGGTGAAATATGCTTTTAGTCAATGTGATGATGAACAATAACTGGTTAGTTTTGCGGTGAACTGACCAGAGGTGTAAAGAGTGCCTGAAAACCAAACTTAAGTAAAAGTACAGATTCTTTACAGGGAAAACGACTCCATTACAAGACACCAATTCCAATATGACGAGTAAAATCTTAGTCCTGGTTTCACAGACAGGGCTTAGAATAAACCAGGATTAGGCCTTATTTTAATTAGGACATTTAAAGGGATAGTTCACCCAAACATGACATTTTTTGTCCTTTACTCACCCTCAGGTTGTTGAAACCTATAAGTTTCTTTCTTCTGCTGAACCCAAAAGAAGATATTTTGAAGAATGTTGGTAATCAAAGAGTTGAAAGTAGACATTGACTTAGTTTGGGAAAAAAATACTATGGAAGTCAATGGCTACCATCAACTGTTTGGTTACCAACATTCTTCAAAATATCTTCAAATAGATAAAACAAAGTTAAGTAAAAATATAGCTGCAAGCAGCAATACCGGGGCCAAGCGCAACCGAAGCAAACAAGGAAGCTAGCAGCAGACCACCTGAAAAAATATGAGTGAAGACATTTGAAGACAATTTTATGCAAAAAGTTTAAAAGCCCACATTAAAACATTGAGTTGTATAGAGCCAATGTCATATTTTGTTTAATTATAGCGCCACCAAGAGGCACAATCCTAAAACATTTTTAGGTGTCTTCGAAGTGAGCCCATACATGTGTGTGTCAATTTTGGTGAAAATATCTCATTTCGATTTGGAGTTAAAGACATTTATATGAAAAAACACGTAAAAAATTACTGACACCTGACTTTGATTGGATTTTACTACCCCTTACTATCGATATTTTGACATTTGGGCTCACTTTCATGGCCATCAACCTATGTTTACGAACTTCTGACGCTGGTTTCGTCTCGATCGGACTAGCGGTTTCGAAGATATCAGCTGATTTTTTTAAGCGCTAAATTACAACACTGCACAAACCATACACCGAAACCTGGCAAGTCTGGTATCATTGGACTCGGCAAGGATTTAGAAGACAAAAAAAGTTACTCCCATGAAAATAAGTCAATCTCACCCAAAGTTATAAGCGTTTAAAAAAAATATCCACTTGGTGGCGCTGTTTCGAAACTTCTCAGACTCTTTCAGGGCATCGAGCTGATGACCCATACTGAGTTTCGTAACAATCCGTTCAAGTGTTCATAAAATACAGCATTTTAGCACATAATTCAAAATGTCTGACAGCCAAAATGGCCGATATGGTAAAATTAATTTTTGGACAAACGGTTCAAAAGTTATAAGCAAAAATAGCAATTTTTCATATCTCCGGACCAGTAGTGGGCGCTGCGCCAAAACGCTGCAAGTTGCCTCAGGCCATCCTTGTGTTGACATGTACCAAGTTTGGTCTGAATACAATAAAGCGTTGTGAAGATACAGCCTTACGCCTGTTTTTGCAAGTGCTTTGTAAAATTTGTTCACACGTTTATCAAAAACAATTTGACGAATGAACTAGAATTCCCAAACTTTTTGTCAGCACTGGCTGAAGATGATCTGGTTCAATTTGGACGAACCGTCTAGGACGAGTTCGCAAAAGTAGGTTTTTGGGAAAATTCCAAACGGCTGGAAATTTATAATGACGGGAAATGACGTCATAGATTCCATCGAAATCATTCGATCATTTAGATCGAATCGGCATGAGCTCAGGAATCAAAGGAAAAATAATTTTGTTTCCAGCCCTTAAGGTTCAAAAGTTATTAGCATAAACATGAGTACAAATTTGGACAGGTGGTGGCGTTAGAGGGATTGAATTAGAGACACCAAAATTGCCATGGTGACAGATCAGACTGTCCTCTATTTGTGTGCCAAATTTCACAACTTTTTACCATATGGTTCTATGGGCTGCCATAGACTCCCATGGCGGAAGAAGAAGAAGACGGGAACGGTTTCAATAGGTGCCTTCGCACCTTCGGTGCTTGGCCCCTAATTAAAGAGTCAAAGCCTACTTGCACTGGACATGCTGTCATGACCATCTCATATATGAAACACATGCGATTCACAACTATTGAACAATTTATGACTTCTTTTGTAGCAGAAATAAATTGCTGCATAAAAAGTTAGGTGCCATGCAAAATGTAACGAGTAATTTCTTGATCACAAATATATTGGAGAACAGAGTACATATACTTATTCAAATTAAAAAATACATTCATTTGTGTTTCTAAGATGATTTCCAAGAAAGTCATGGGTTTGGAACAACATTAGGATGAGTAAATGATAACAGAATATTCATTTTTGGTCTCTTTAACATCTTTAATTTAAATAAAAAGAAATGCAAAAATGTCTTTCTTAGAATTATGCTAGACAGCGCTGTGGTTCTCTGTCATGCCATCTGTGAGGGATAAGTATATGAATGTATATACAAACTTTTTAAATAAAGTCCAGCACACCGATCACACTCGGCCATCTGCTGCCAGCTTTTGTTCCCCAACACAAAGAGAGTTAATCCGGCTGCTGTCCTGTTATCCTTCACTGACACTCATTTACATGAGAATAGAAGAGTCTGGGCACTTTCAGCTGAAGGCCTGTAGGGAGCACCATAGAGTAAGATGTCTAATTTGACAGATGAAATATCCTTATGCTACTAAATTTGGCTATATTATGCTCTGAAACAATGTCTGAAAGCTTAGACAGCTGACTTGTTGCCTCACTGCCCTATCAGGCAATGACTTTGCAGACACAAAGATACCTCACAAAACTGATTTTGGACAGGCTTCCGAAGCAGTGTAACGGTTTAATAATAAATACAACAGAAAAGAGAGAGTTTTGGTGATAAGCAAATACCAGATGAAGGCATCTCAGTACTTCACTGGTGATGGGAAAGTAGGCTACATACTTTTGGATACATAGTAAAGTAGTATGCCATTACTGTAACATGCTAAATTATGTTTTGATACCACACACCCATTTTGTTATAGCGAGGACTAATTGGCTAATAAATTCCTTATTTTCTTAACTTACAAGTCTACATTTTCAAACGGCTGTGGAAGCTTTTGACCTTAAATTCATAAAAAATTTTCAAGTCTGTCACAAACTCATCCTTTTGGGTAAAATTGGCCCAAAGATTTTTCCTATACGGATTTTCAAAAAGTCTTCATGAAAAATGTATGAATTTAAAACTATAAACTATAACAAAAAATTCCAAAACATTGATTTGAAGCAAAAAATGTATTTGACAATCAAGATAAAAATACTGTTAACAGCTTTAATGAAGGAAAGAGCTACAATTCATATGACATGAAAAATATAAAACTATTGATTTAAATATATTAATTATATCTATAATAACTAAGTATTTTATGTTTATTGCAAAATATGCATATTATGCAAACAAATATTTAAGGTTGAAAGTGTAGGGAAAGCTTAGGAAGACATCCAGGTACGTCTGAATCCAATGTTAGCTTCACTTCCTGTCTCCTGAGATACCTTGATCTGATTGATTTTTGAAGGCACCATACAGGTATGTATCCTTCACTGCCTTTGATATCCCACAATTCTGTGCTTTCCATTCTGTCACAGTTTGAAGGTTGCGTCTGAAGGTTGAGGTTGGGGGTCAGTTTGTGTGAAATTGTAAGTTTTTGACCAACGTTTTCCACTTTTGATGTCTTTTGTAGAGATACTCAGTACAATGTAGTTTTTCAGCAGGAATTCCACTGTTGAACACAATTATAGAATAAGTTGAAACAATACAAGGTTCATCGTTATTGTTCAAAATCAATTCCCCAGAAATCAGTGGAGAAAATGAATGGGTTTTTTACTTCCGTTCCCTGTTGCACTATAGCATGTTCAGATGACCGCTTTAAAAATCCACCAGCACCTTTAGCTTACTGATTCACTCTACATTTTGGGGTGCACTAATATGCTATTTAGAATGGATATGTGAATTGGAAAGAAACGCTAGTTGCTTCATGCAAACAGGCCTTTGGCCAGTGTAAAAAGGCACACTGAAAACAGGTTATTGTCTCTTGTGAGGTGAAGAGACGATAAACTCATGTCTCCCGGGCTCAGAATAACAATGTTACTGTCTATTTACGCAGCAGACAGCGGTTTAACACACAACAGAGGTCAGACAGAAGGCAAGACTCAATGTAAACAGAAGAAAGTGTCTGTGTTGGACAGAGAATGGAATACTACATATTTTTATGTTTCCTAAGAGACCATATTTCTTCAGAGTGGTCATATGTGGCCAGCCCAATTAAACTTAATGATAGTGTGCTGTCCACAAGTTCATAATGGTCTATGTGTGTGCATTCTTCCACAATAGCAACCCCAGAACAGAACCAGAACCTTAATACACTCTTAAAAATAAGGTTCCTTCCTTCTTAATTCACTTTTAAAAACAAAGGCTCCAAAAGGGTGTTTTCTCAGTGATGCCATATAAGAACCATTTTTGGTTCCTCAAAGAACCTTTCAGTGAACAATTCTTTAAAAAAATATCTTTGTGTGATTTTTTTTTTAATCTAAAGAACTGTTTTCCACTATAAAATACCTTTTGTGCAATGGCAAAGTTCCATGGATTCTTCATGAAACCATTAATATCAATAAAATAAATTGTATGTGTAATTTACGATTTGGCCTCACGATTTCATTAGTTTTGACTCACAATTCATCACAACCTCCATTTTATCAGTGCACACTAGGGGTTAGTGTCACAATACCAAAATTTCAGTTACCATTACTACAACCCCAAATCAGAAAAAGTTGGGACAGTATGGAAAACGCAAATAAATAAACATTTCATTGCAGACAATATGAACACAATATATTTCATGTTTTGTCTGGTCAACTTCATGTCATTTGTAAATATGCATCCTTTCCTGTCATTCAGACCTGCAACACATTTCAAAAAAAGTTGGGACAGTAAAGCTTTTACCACTTTGTAATGTTGCCATTCCTTTTCACAACACTTAAAAGACGTTTAGGGACTGAAGACATCAAGTGATGAAGTGTTTCAGGTGTAATTTTGTCCCATTCTTCCTGCAAACAAGTCTTAAGGTGGGCAACAGTACGGGGTCTTCGTTGACGCATTTTGCACTTCAAAATGCGCCACACATTCTCTATTGGAGACAGGTCGGGACTGCAGGCAGGCAAGTCAAGTACCCGTACCCTCTTCCTCCGCAGCCAGGACTTTGTAATGTGTGCAGAATGTGGTTTTGCATTGTCTTGTTGAAATATGCATGGACGTCCCTGGAAAAGATGTCTTCTTGAAGGCAGCATATTATGCTCCAAAATCTCTATGTACTTTTCAGCATTAATGGTGCCTTCACAGAAGTGCAAGTTACCTTTGCCAAGGGCACTGACACAACCCCATACCATGACAGACCCTGGCTTTTGGACTTGTTGCTGGTAACAGTCTGAATGATCCTTTTCTTCTTTGGTCCGGAGCACACGGCGTCCATTTCTCCCCAAAAATACCTGAAATACTGATTCATCTGACCACAGTACACGTTTCCACTGTGTGATGGTCCATCCCAGATGCCTCCGAGCCCAGAGAAGTCGACGGCGCTTCTAGACACTGTTAACATAGGGCTTCCTTTTGGCACAGTACAGTTTTAACTGGCATTTGTGGATGTAACTACGTATTGTGGTCCTTGACAAAGGTTTGCCAAAGTAGTCCTGAGCCCATGTGGTGATATCGCTTATAGATGAATGACGATTCTTGATGCAGTGCCGCCTGAGGGATCGGAGATCACGGTTGTTCAGCTTAGGCTTGCGCCCTTGTCCTTTACGCACTGAAATTCCTCTAGATTCCTTGAATCTTTTAATTATGTTATGCACTGTTGAATGTGAAATATCCAAATTTCTTCCTATCTTTCTTTGAGGAACATTGTTTTTAAACATTTCAATAATTTTCTCACGTATTTGTTGGCAAACTGGCGATCCTCGGCCCATCTTTGCTCCTAAAGGATTAGACCTTTCTTGGATGCTGCTTTTGTACCAAATCATAATTACAATCTGTTTCAAATCACATCATTATTTAACCATTTTACCTCATTACTAGCCCTAAATTGCTCCTGTCCCAACTTTTTTTGAAATGTGTTGCAGGTCTGAATGACAGGAAAGGATGCATATTTACAAATGACATGAAGTTGACCAGACAAAACATGAAATATTTTGCGTACATATTGTCTGCAATGAAATACAAGTCAAAGTAAATTTTGAAATCACTTCTTTTTTCTTTTTTTTTTGCGTTTTCCATACTGTCCCAACTTTTTTTGATTTGGGGTTGTAACACCAATGATATTAAACCAATTTAAATACCAAAGTAAACATTTTTTTAAAAGCCTTTTATTGAAAAAAACTGTTTAACAACTTAATTTCTGCAATTGTATTACTAATTTAATTGAATTTAATTGATTAATTAATTATAAGTACTTTTTAAAATCATTACAAAATAATAATTAATTTCAAGTGAATGTAGTTGTCACCCAAGGATGAAGGTGGGCGAAGTAGACTCAAATATAACTTGATTTATTAACATAAAGAAAACTTAGGCCATGCACTAACAACGAAAACAAGTGAAACAGAGTGGCATGCACACACAATACTGGACCATAACTGTGAGTAACAGGAGAACTTAAAGGGTTAGTTCACCCAAAAATGAAAATTCTGTCATTAATTACTTACCCTCATGTCATTCGACACCCGTCAGACCTCCGTTCATCTTCGAAACAGAAATTAAGATATTTTAGTTGAAATCTGATGGCTCTGAAAGGCCTCCATTGGCTCAATGGCACGTAACACTCTCAAGACCCTTAAAAGGTACTAAAGACGTCGTTACAAAGTCCATCTCACTACAGTGGTTCACTATATAAGTCGTTATTTAGGGGGTTTTTTGCGCACAAAAAATATTGTCGCCGATTCATAAAGTTATTCTAGAACCACTGTAGTGAGATGGACTTTGTAACGACGTCTTTTATATGGTCTTTTCTCCAGATAAACACACGATTCATTTGAAAAGATTTGAGAAAGAGTATTGAGAGATTTGAGAGGCATTAGCAAAACAAATACTGCTGCTTTTCACAAAATATACGTGTCACAGTTGTGTGTAGGAATAGGCAGAGAACTCAGGAGATGCAATCCAAAACGTGTTTTAATAGTAACAAACTCAAAACAGGCAAACGGCAACAGCACAACATAGTATAACGGTGACCGGACAAAGAGTGTGTGAACAAGAGGGACTTAAATGGCAAACTGAAACGAGATAAAGACACAGCTGGGACAAATTAACTAATGAGGGTAACTATGGAAACAGACAAGTGGCGGGAAAACTAAGACAAAGCAACATGTGACAAATCAAAACACACAGAAAAGACCTAAGAAACAGACAGACATGTGACATTACTCGCCCCTCCCGGTAGGGGGTGCAGGCACCCTGGAGTCCTAGAGGTCAGAGGCAGGTGAACTGAGCCCTGACTGGCTGGGAAGCCTCTAGGGTGGTGCCAGAGCTCAGGAGACCAATGAGGCGCCAGGAGCTCGGGAGACCACGGAGGTGCCGGGAGTTCGGGAGACCACGAAGGTGCCGGGAGCTCGGGGGACCACAGAGGCACCGGGAGTTCAGGTTGCCATGGCGGTTCTGGAAGTTCAGGTTGCCATGGTGGTTCTGGGAGTTCAGGTTGCCATGGCGGCTCAGAGAGTTTAGGTGGCCATGGCGGCATAGAGAGTTCAAGGGGCCATGGCGGCTCAGGGAGTTCAGGTGGCCATGGCGGCATAGGGAGTTCAGGGAGCCATGACAGTTCAGACCTTTCAAGGTCGTCCTCTGTAAAGGGATAGCTCCAGGGAGTGGTCCTTATGCTCCAGGCATAGTAACTGGACAGCGGGAAGACCCATGTGACAGTACGTAATTACTCATCATACATTGTGATACATCCTGGTTCATTGGTCTGTTGGGTCAGATTGCTTTCTCACAAGAAAACTGTTCCAGAGTTTGTTCATGTGTTTAGAGTGTGATCTCGGACTGATTGTTTTGGTGTGGATCTGGGCGTGATTGCTGTGTTCATATATGCCTAAACGAACTGAGCTAAGGGAGAAAACGCACCAGGTCCTGTAACAAAAGCTCCAGATCTGAAAATGCTCAAGTGGGACCATCGTTAGATAACCTTACTCCACTGCTCCTGTTTGTCTGGCTCAACCAGACAATGGTGGGAGTGTAAATAGCCTTTGCCAACAAGGTGGGCTATTTGCTCTTAGTGTAAAGACACTCCATTAAAATTACTTTTCAACTTATGCCGCCCACACAGTACACAACTCTTCTTTTACTCTACATAACTGTCTGTTGTCAGTTCCAGTCAAAACATATCCCACTGCAGGCCTTGGATCACAGACACAGACAGGTCTAAACATTTAATCATCCAAATATCTTTCGGGCATCACACTGGAGCTTCTCATAGAATGCGTCTTTGAAAATTCACACATAGCGATTATCACTCACATGAACGAGCACCGATTTGCCTCCAATTTCGGGCTTGTGTCAGTAATGTTCATTAACTGTTGATGAGGGTATTATTCATATTCATATTGGGTAACATTTTCCCATTCATTTTCCCTATATAGGGATAAAAAAAAGAATTCCTTAAAGTGGTGAAAATCAAGTTTTTAACGTTGTTTGTCTATGCAGAGTTTTTAATATGATTTAAGACAGGGGTGTCCAAAGTCTGGCCCGCGGGCCAAATGCGGTCCGGGGATGAATTTCAAACGGCCCGCAGCTTGTCTATTAAAATAAATTATTTGTGGCCCTCTGCAAAAGTTTGGACACCCCTGCTTTAAGACAAACCATGTGCAAATGAATTAGTCAACACCATTGCTGAGTATTTTCCCCTTAAAACTGCTCAGTTTACATGGCACTGTTTTCAACTAAAAACTTAAAATTTTTAATGCGTTTTGGCCGTTCATTTATATGACAATGGCATTTTGGGGAGCCTGAAAATGCAAAATGCATGTTTTTGAAAACAATACTGTTATCGTCTCCGTGTAAACTACAAAAACTAATTTATGAAAACGGTGACATACTTGGCCGAGTGGATCAGGTATTTCGAGCTGGACGCAGGAACTTTCCCCAACTAGGGACTTTGGGGTTGTACTCTGTGTGTTTAGACAGCAGGGACCAGGGTCTAAATTAAGTTCTGGGTAAAAAGGTCCCCCTCAGAAAGTCCCTGCTCGAGAGGTAGTACATTTTCAGGAAGTTCAGGAACTTTCGGTGGTGGCACTTGGGTGCTGAACATGCTGATTGGTTGAGTCCACGCAGCATTCAACCACAATTTTTAAAAGTCTGTTGCGGTGTGTGCATTAAAAGTTGTTTGCTATTTGAATCGACAATGGAGTTAAAAAAATACAACCAATGGACCGACGATGAGATTAAGGCTTTATTAAGCTTATATGCGGAGGACGTAATCCAGTAGGAACTGGAAAGATGTGCGCAGTCCTACGTCACCGGACTAATTTGCCTAATCTTGACCGTACTTTTGACCGTGATGGAAACGCAGACAGCAACAGGTCTGAGGGGAAAAAAACTTCCTGGGACAAATTGTTCTGGGTAATTTTGGTAGAAACACGGCTTAATTGTGCGCTTTGCTTGCCGTGACTAATTGGTGGAATTTTCTGTACAGCATTGTGGGTAATGTAGTTTTATCAAGGAATTCTACTGTTAGGAATTATTTTTAAAATAATTTGAAATAATGTGAACAAATGGGTTCAACAAAAGCATATAACATCGATAAACAACCTCAGAGCTCAAAACAGGTCCACCATTAAAGGTTAAAGTTTAAAGTTATTGTAAAAAATGTCCCTATGGAGAAAACGAAAGTCATTTTTACTTATGGAACTGTGCACTGTGAACTGCAATACATACTCATACATCAGTATGTGATTTATGGGAGGAAGTTTTGAAGGGTTCCTGCCCAGTGCACCTGTTGCATATCAGAATCACAAACAGAGATGACTTAATGCATTCAATACATGAAAGTGTTCATTTTCTAAAAGTGTAGGAATCTAATTCTGATCATGTGACTGTATTAACTTGACATTTCCCAGTTCTATATAGACATTCAAGCATTTGAAAATGTCCAGTTTGAACTGAGCTCCACAAACTAAACCAGAACTTCATAAAATGTATACGTTCTTTCTCCTACAATGTGGCTTCATTCTGTGGATGCAACATTGGCTCATTTATTGGCCTGCTGAAGGTAGGTTTTGGAGAGATGCTGAGGTTCCTGTGCATTCCTGAGAGGGAATGTGGTTTTAAGCTGTGACTCACTTCAAACCACAGTGCAGCAAACTCGCGACTCATTCTTCTGGTTTGACTCATAATAGTATATATAAGAGAATCCATTGCTCATTCTAACTAAAATATAAAAGCCTGTGACGGGTTTGTTCGTTTTCCAGGGAATTGTTGTTGAAGCTCTGTAATTATATGGGAAGAGTTCCATGGTTAAGGGATCTTGTAATATTCTCTCTTTCCCATAAACGTTTGTCTTTGGCTGTGTGTGTTCCATAACACACTTTTTCAGTTCTTCCCGATGTAAAATTCCCTCTGTCTAGGCATAGGAACGATTATGGTTCCAATTCCAAATTCACTCCATATCAACATCACTGAATCAACCAAAATACATTATTTTATACCAACAAAACTAAATTGTATTATTTAAATCAGGTTAATTTGACTTGTTATTAAACATTCCATACTTAGTTTTTTTTTTTCAGTTTCATTGCAGCCTCTTATGAGGCTTAAGTATACACGATTTTTAAAGTTTTTTTGACCAATTTTTTAAAAAGGTCCACATCCAAAGAGTCATTCATTCAGAAATCAGACCATGGTTGCTCTGTGTGTTTTTTTCTTGTGAGG
Organism: Gobio gobio; assembly: GCF_949357685.1. Classification (NCBI taxonomy): domain Eukaryota; kingdom Metazoa; phylum Chordata; class Actinopteri; order Cypriniformes; family Gobionidae; genus Gobio; species Gobio gobio. Next base: position 31,032,022 of record NC_137105.1, on the reverse strand, counting down.
GCAACAAAATTATGTCAGTTTATTGCGTTTTCTTATTTTGTCTTTCTTTTCACAATCAATAGTTCAAAGGGATTGTTCATCCAAAAATGTTAATTACCCCATGATTTACTCACCCTCTTGCCTGGTCTTACCAGACTTGTACATTTCATTTGTACAGAGAATCTGGCCACTCTCCATTGACAAGCGTTTACTTCCTTGATGGCGTGTTCTCTGTTGAAATTTAAAACTATTGGATCTGCCAAGAGCCACTCTGGATCTGCCATAACCAATCACTAACGTTTGGTCGCCTTTCTTTCTCACATGGAAGTCCGTACAAATAAATGTGCAGCCACCTCAGTGATAAAACCTTGTGCATTCGGATTGTGATTTATTCACGGTGGAGGGGAGAGTTTTGTGATCGGGAACGCGCTGCTCACATGGTCCGTAACATGATTGTATACGGTAAATAAAATATCATATGCTTGGGATAAGAATAAATGCTGCCGTAAATAACGGCCCAATTCAAATGTTTACGTGCTTTTCTTCCTTTTATTTTTTGAGCGGTGATGAAATATATTGCTCTTGAAAATACTTGCCAGCATTTAAAGAAATACAAGTCTAGAACAGCGAAGTGCAACCTTACGGTGCTTTGCAGTGGTCAAAAAGGATATTATAATGCTTGGAAGAGCCAGGACATTTTTTAATACAACTCTGGCTCACGCCAGCGGTCCCGGATACAGCCGTGACGCCGTCCGAGAACTTCTCTGTTTTTCGGATGGACAGAACAGCCGAGACCGGGAAATCTAAAGGCGGTGGAGTGTGTTTCATGATAAACAAGAAATGGTGCGATCCTAGGAACATCTCCATTCTTTCGCGATCCTGCTCGCCTCACTTGGAACATTTAACTATCATTTGCCGGCCTTTCTACCTGCCGAGGGAGTTTTCCTCGGTCATCGCCACTGCCGTTTATATTCCACCACAGGCAGACACGGGGCTGGCTTTATCTGCCCTCCATGATGTGACCAGCGGCTTCATAAACAAACACCCCGACGCTGCTTTCATCGTCGCGGGTGATTTTAACAAAGCAAACCTAAAGAAAGTATTGCCAAACTTTCACCAGCATGTCTCCTGTCCCACACGAGGAGCAAACACACTGGATCATTGCTACTCTCCGTTTAAGAACGCCTACAAAGCTCGGTCACAGCCAGCTTTTGGCAAATCGGACCATGCCGCCATTTTCCTAACACCGGAATATAAACAAAGGCTCGTTCAAGAGCCCCCGGTGAGGAGGGAAGTCAAACGCTGGTCATCCCATTCAGAGATCACGCTACAGGCAGCTCTTGATGACGTCGACTGGGACATGTTCCGCGCGAGTTCTGAAGACGTCAGCGAGTTCACAGAAGTGGCGCTCTGCTTTATCAACACACTGACAGAGCAAGCCACACAAACATTAACTATAACGTCCTTCCCTAATCAGAAACCGTGGGTGGACAGTTCAATTCGCACTGCAGTAAACTCGCGCACTACCGCTTACAATGCCGGTCTCCTAACGGGGGATATGAGGGAGTACAAAGCTTCATGTTACGCCCTCCGGCGCGCCGTTAAAGCCGCAAAACTCCGCTATAAAGACCGAGTGGAATCTCATTTCCAACTCAACGACTCCCGGCGGATGTGGCAGGGACTGAGGACCATCTGTGCTTTTGGAACTAAATCCTCTGCAGAGGTGAGAGCTGATCCGTTGCTGGTGAACGAGTTAAACTCTTTCTACGCTCGCTTTGATGGTAATCGCGGCAGCGCGACTCCGGCGAGTGACGCGTCAGAGAGAGTCCCTCAGAGCAGCAACGGTCACGTGATCTCTGTCTCGGAGGACGAGGTTCGGAGGGCACTCAAACGTGTGGATATCGGGAAAGCTGCTGGGCCGGATGGTATTTCAGGTCGTGTTCTGCGGTCCTGTGCTGATCAGCTCGCAGGGCTCTTTACATCCATATTTAACGAGTCCCTTGCTACATCTGTTGTCCCCACCTCCTTCAAACGATCCTCCATCATCCCTGTACCTAAGATCAGTAAACCCTCTTGCCTAAATGACTATCGTCCAGTGGCTCTCACATCTTTAGTCATGAAGGTCTTTGAGAGACTCATTAAAAACAACATTTGCTCCTCCATTCCTGACACTTTGGACCCTCTTCAGTTTGCCTATCGTCCCAATAGATCGACTGAAGATGCCATTTCTCACGTCCTTCACTCCTGCCTCACTCACATCGACAGCAAAAGTGGGAACTATGTCAGGCTGCTATTTATTGACTATAGCTCAGCCTTTAACACCATAGTTCCCATTAAGCTAACACACAAACTCCTGGATCTAGGCCTGAATTCTTCTCTCTGCCTCTGGATTGAAGATTTCCTCACTGGCAGACCCCAGGCGGTGAGAGTAGGCCAGTTCACCTCCACCTCCATCACCCTGAGTGTTGGAGCTCCACAGGGCTGTGTGCTGAGTCCCCTGCTCTACTCTCTCTACACCCATGACTGTTTGTCCACACACAGCTCCACCTCGATCATCAAGTTTGCTGATGATACTGTTGTCCTGGGTCTCATCTCCAACAACAATGAGACGGCATACTTGGACGAAGTGGAGCAACTGACATCATGGTGCCAGGACAACTGTCTCTCTCTGAATGTTAACAAGACCAAAGAACTGATTGTGGACTTCAGGAAGAGACAGCATCGGTCATACTCCCCTCTCATGATCAGCGGGACACCGGTAGAGAGAGTGAGCAGCTTCAAATACCTGGGTGTGAACATCTCCGAGGATCTGACCTGGACTACACACATCCAGACACAGGTGAAAAAAGCCAGGCAAAGACTGTACCACCTGCGCCAGCTGAGGAAATTCAGGGTTTCACCAGCCATCCTGAAAACTTTCTATCGAGGGGCGATAGAAAGTGTCCTGACTCAGTGCATCACAGCGTGGTACGGGAACAGCACCAGTCACGACTGCAAAGCCCTGCAAAGAGTGGTGCGCTTATCCGAGCGCATCTCAGGCTCAGCTCTCCCGTCTCTGCAGGACATCTACACCAAACGCTGCAGAGGTAGAGCTACCAAAATCATCAGAGACATAAATCACCCTGCAAACTCTCACTTCACCCTGCTGCCATCTGGTAAGCGCTTCCGTAGCCTGATGGCAAAGACTGAAAGACTCAGGAGGAGTTTCTTCCCCCAGGCCATCAGACTCCTGAACTCAGTCACGTGACTTCACTTCACCCCGCACACGCATAAACATCCAGTTTAAACATTAACATTCACATACTGCCATTGCACTGCACTTTACGTTCCTATTGTTACTGTGTAACAACCTGTAATAAACCTGTTTGCACATCATACTCCTGTTTGCACATTATACTCCGATTTGCAATTATACCTATTGCATGCACATCATACTTCTCTATATATAAATATATATATATATATATATTTTATGTTAACCACTTATTTTTAAGTCTACAGTTTATCTCACTTATCATATCCACTTACTTTATATTTTATATTTTTATTTTATTTTTTTATTTTTATCTTATTTCCTATTTTTATCTTACTTGATTTATTTATAACTCTACTTATGTTAATACTTTTTATTCTAATTTTATTCTATTTCTATTTTAATTTCCCTTGTGTTCTTGTAACTGTTATTTGCACTGTCCATGGAGCGGACCTGTTTACATTTCACTGCCAGTTGTATATTGTGTATATAACTGTGTATGTGACAAATAAAACTCTTGAATCTTGAATTGTATTCCTCTGAAAGAAGAATGTCATATACAACTAGGATGGCTTGAGGGTGATCATGGGGTCATTTTCATTTTTGGTTGAACTAGCCCTTTAAGGCTTTAAAAAAACATTCCAAACACAGTGATATGCACAAGAATCTTCTATGTACATACAAAATAGTTTAGATATACACAATTGGAAAAGTAATTTACACAAGAGAGGAATTTCTTCAGTACAAAGGTTTCTTGTGTGGAAGTCTCTGAATATAAGTAAATAAGAACCAGTTTTTGATCTCCACTCTTCTGAGACCTTTATTAAACTTCCCTAACAACAATTCCTTTAATCTGTCTTCAAATCCCACTGAGCAAACTTCAATCTTCCTTTATCCTCTGTGTCAATAAGGCTCATCATGAGTTTCTTTCTGCCTCGGTGGAGTAAAAAATGAATAATAATGCTGATTGGCTATCTACTGCGGGCGGTTTGTGTCCCATGAGGTCTCTGATGTTGTTTCCATTGCATGATATGATTATACGTCTCTTTGCTCTTGAGGTGTCTGATTCTCGGGCCCCTCGGCTATATGATTCTGTGTGCTGTGACCGATTGCTATTACCAGTAACAAGGTGTGCAAGATGTGAAATGTTGCACTCAGATTTCAGTGCGGGCAAAACCAGCGGGGAGGCCATGGTAATAGTGTTGTGGGTAATGGTGTTTGTGTGATCAGCGAACACTGCTAGGGCTGCAGGCTAGGACAAAACACACGTGTGTCTGTGTGAATGAGGACGACCCTCTAAACAGACATTGACCTTGACGGAAAGAGAAATGCAAAGGCAGATATAACAATAGACCATTCCCAGCAAAAGACTTAACCAGTCAAGCATGGACAACATGCGCCCTTATAGTCTGGCTGGCTGACTGGGTTTGAATCTCTGTGAGAGGTCAAAGTGTTTCAAGATACAAAATTTTTGCATAATCACTGCCATATATCCCACAACCCTGTGTACATGTTTTAAAAATAGTTTAAATCTCACTTGTTGTGAATGTGTTGTTGACCATTATGACAGCAATGCAGTTTCATTAACATTCTTAAATTTGGTTTTGGACAAAACAGTCTGCAAGTTGTTTGAGAGAGCTTAAAGTGTCTTGTAGAAATTGAAATCAGGCTTCTCTTGTTAACACATTAGATATCTTAATATGTGTTTACGAAGACATGTGGATTGTTCCGTCTCTACACAGCCAGCCTTTAAGAACGCTAAACATTAAAGGAATAGATCACACCATATGCTTTTCTTGCTTCCACTGACGACAAAGGAAAATTTTTAAAGAATATTGATGCTGTTTTTTCAATAAAATAATCGTATGTATTTACGAAGAGTTTTAATGCTGTTGATGCTATTTAAGTCTTCAATAGCATTGCGTAAGAAAATATTGCTTTAAAACAGCAAATGCTGTTGTTTTGGTCCAGCTCAAACAAAAAAGTAAAAGATAAAAAGAAGAAAAAAAGGTGGTTTGAGGTGTGCTATCAAGTTATTAACATATTTCCAATAGCCTATTTTTAATTTGTACCATTTATCTTATTTCGCAATTAAAGTCTTTTCTTCCCTATTGTGACGTCCCGAGTGAAACAGCAGGCTTGTTCGACTTCATGCAGCCATGCGCAGACCGATCGGTGGCTGACTTTAAGTAGTGCATGCCGGTTAGAAATTGTGTCCGACTTTGGGGCAGCGGCGACGCCACGTGACTGTGACGTATGCCATCAAAATGACGCGTGAGCGTTTCGAGAGCAGCCGGCTGGTTCATTCGGCGCAGCCTCTTCAGAGCGACTGTACGAGCTCTGATGACGACACGGCTGTTTCACGATTGGCCGGATTCACTGCATGACAACGAGCATGTGCGTTTCGTGTTAATTCTAAAACCTTCAGCTCCACTAATGCTCAAAAATATTCTTTTTTTATAACAGTAAATTGTAAGTCACAATGTTATACTGTGTCATGTTTATCAAAACAAAACTGATAAAAAAACGTAGACTCCACTTCATTGATAGTTCACTAATGTTGAACTTTATTCTTGAACAAACAGACGCTGTATTAAGCAGTACATAAAATATTACATGACAATATCTCTGAAACATATGTATTATATTGCATTTATTTAACTTCATCTGTGATAAAATATGCAAGCACAGCGCGAGAGTCACTACGGGAAATAGAATGTGTCCAACTTCACATCTCCGTTTGCAGCTCCCCGCCTGCACGCGGCTACTCTCGCCGATCGGTTGCATCCAGCTGCAACCGATGTCGAACACACCTAGTTTCTTGAACAAGAAAAAACGTAGGGCTTGACGTGATTTTCTCCATAGGGAATTGATTGAATTGTTGGATTGTGGTGTGATGTCATGTGAGTGACAGGTTGTCCCGCCTTTGCGCCAGTAAACACGTCATCAGAAAAGAGATGTGGCTGTAAGAGATTTTGATTGGTACATGATTAAATCAGGCACATGATTTAAAAAAAAATATGTACAGTGCACGAATAAATAATTTATAATAAGTACTGCAATATTGCATAAAAAATGTCAATTGATTTCATGGTGACTTTATATGGCAGTAGCCTAATCCATCTCGGACCACTACAAATCAAATTGACTAGCTCAAATGTTCGAAAGAAACATTATAATCATTTGAGATCAGTCTGATTTTGTCAATCTGTTCATCAGATTCATTGAAAAGTTACGCATTCATTGAAAAATAATGAATATAATAAAATAGAAAACAATAAAGCTTGTTAATAAGTTAATAATATCAACAGGAATGCGAATAACAACTCAATGTTATTCAGTGGGCTGTTTTAGAGAGAGTTTGGAGAGGGTGGAGGTGTGGTTTCAGCGCGCGCTTTGGCTCATGATGGTCAGTTGGCGTTCTGCGCTCGAGGAGGGAACGACGTGTCCTGGAAGATGAAGGCATATTGAAGGATTTTGTTTTCTAAAGATAATATTGTCTAATGACAATGATTAATGACCAGTAGTTGTCTTCATTTCAGCTGCGGTGAGTGGCTAACTTTTGTTTATCTTTCTGCAATGTGTTTGATCTTTGGTTCAGCGTAAAGGCTGTGCAATTTAAAATTGAAACTGTCAAAGTTGAGCGTACAACACTTTTATACTACGCACATTTGTTGTTGTCGTCGTCGTCGAAAATAGATGATATTTCAGTTTGTATATCATCTGGATACGTATACCTACTGCTAGATGTATCAGAGCATGATGGCACAATAAGTATGAAACAGTAACTTACGCGTCAGGCTTCATAGGACCGTGTAAATGTAGCATCATTGTTAGACACCCATAGGCTACATAATCATTTTGCCACAGACCTCTCTCTCTCAGTTTATTATTATTATATAGGCTATACAAACAATACTGTGCTCTTTTTCCTGTTTCTTCTTTTACTCTGTTGCTCTGAGAATAGTATTGCACAGCAATAATACAGTGGCCCCAAAATATGTGGACACTTAAGTCAAAAAGTATAATGAAACGGATTTCAAACAAGAAGAAAGAAAAAAAGAAAAAAAAAAACGTGACGTGACTTGATTTTGTCCAAAATGGATGTTTGTGGCTTGCTATTGGTCAGTCTCATGTGAGTGACAGGTTGTCCTGCCCTGGCACCAGCAAACACATCATCAGAGAAGGGATGAGATGTTGCTGCAAGAGAGATAATGAAATGAGATATTAAAGATGAGGGCACATTAATTGTTTAAACAATGATGTGCTGCTTGAATAAATAATTTATAATAAATAATGCAATACTCCATAAAAATAAGAACTGTCAATTTTGATTTGATGGTGACTTTAAATGTTCTGTTCCTTTGAGCATCCTGACCAGCACAACATAGCAACTATTATGTGTAAGATTGGGGTGGGACTGTGTGCTTGCCCAGCCACTGGCCAAAGGGAGTGTTTGGAAACATCTTGTCAGTCAAATTTGGTTTCCACTAAATTTGATGAAAAACCTTTCTACCGTTGATAAAATTACAATCTGTAGATATGCAGGAAGAGTATTGAGAGCGCGGATTAAAATGTTATAGGTCCTCTCCCAATTGCCTCAGTATTGAATACAATGATGTTAATGAGATTTTTCTCCCATTTGTTTTAATGATAGCTAGTTAAGGTCTAAGAGCAGTATAATGTCTACCAATGGCCAATTTAACAGTGGCCTTAAGTTAATAGGACAAACCTATTAATGATTTACACTGCGCGAAATCCACCACATGTTGCCCCATAAGAGTCCTCATGCGTCTTTATTGTGTCTTCAAGAGCCTTATCCACCCCCATCCACAGCCTGTGTGTGCTTCTTTGTTGTCGCCACCTCATAGTGTTTGCTACGGATCTCGAGATCTCAAAGAGCATCCAGAGACCAGCTGGATTCCCAGAGTGCAGCTAAGGTGAATGGGGCTCAAAGCATCAGCTGCAGGCAAATAAAGCCTTGGATTTGGTAGAGTGAGCGTCTTCAGCAGCAGCAGCAGAAGGTTTATACCAGAGTGGCTCTGTCATGGAAACACTACCCCATAATCACCACCACACACTCCTCCAGCATCCAACCAAACCGGCTTTTTGATCTGAGCGGCCACATCATAATGGAATGCGCACGCTGATATATAATGAGCTGTAATTGGAGTTTTGCCTAAGACAGTGTGCATCTGAAATACTATATTTGGCTTTCTCATCCAAAAATGTTTAGTCTGCCTAACTAAACTTAACTGTCTGTGATGTTTTTAGTCCTAAAGGTTAAAAGGATGTGAAAAGATGGTGACCAGGGGCTGTCAGGTTCCATAAACATAGCATAAATATACGACTTTTGCACGTTATTCCAAGTGTTCTGAAGTCATATGGTAGCTTTGTTTAAGGAACAGATTGATTAAAGTAGTTTGCCTTACCTAAACGATCTCCTTACCTTAGCCTGATTCACTGATCAATGGTAAGCTTGTAATAATGTGTTATAATTTGAGTGGTACTGGTAGCTTTGTGCAGGGAATTCGAGCATGGTGCCGTTTGTCTTTGCGTCATTATTAGGGGTGTGAGAGATTAAAATGTGACGAGTTTTCTCGTCGAGGTCTCGTGTCATATTGTCATGACGGAGTGTGGGGGTGAAGTTAGGATAGAATATGCAAGCGCTACGTTTACACCGATCACGTGACAATAAGACTGACAGTACCGTGGCGGAGGATTCATTGCGCAAACGAAGAGTCAGACAAATGTCTTATCTTGTAAAATGCGCATTCAGCACCAACACTCCCTATTCACAAAATCGCGAAAGTGAAAGTAAACCTGAGCGCGCATTCAAACGCGATTTCAATACTTAACGCTGTTTGAAAGCGACTCCCTGAGGCATGCGAATATCTCCCAAGATGAAAACTATCTTAGGCTGGGCTGTGTAGTTGTAACCATGTCTTAGCGCTGTATCATGCTTGAAGAAAAATTTGGTCTCTATTTGCACTTTGAATATTGAGATGGTTGCACTTATCGTTTGCACTTAATATCTATGATAAATTTGTTCAGTTAGGAGGTCAAGCATTGTAGAATCTCATAAATCATGTGCAAAAGTGAAAGTAAACCCGAGCACGATTTCAAATACTTACGCTGTTTGAAAGCGACTCCCTGAGGCATGCGAATATCTCCCAATATGAAAACTATCTTAGGCTGGGCTGTGTAGTTGTAACCATATCTTAGCACTGTATCATGCTTGAAGACAAATTTGGTCTCTATTTGCACTTTGAATATTGAGATGGTTGCACTTTACATTTACATTTACATTTATGCATTTGGCAGACGCTTTTATCCAAAGCGACTTACATTGCATTCAAGGTACACATTTTACATTTTGTCAATTCTTGCTTTCCCTGGGAATCGAACCCATGACCTTGGCGTTGCTAGCGCAATGCTCTACTGTTTGAGCTATAGGAAAACTTATTGTTCGCACTTAATATCTATGATACATTTGTGGAAAGGAGATCAGTTAGGAGGTCAAACGTTGTAGAATCTCATAAATCATCTGCAGTTCTAAGGTCTGGAGAGACAATCATACAGGAAACATGATAATTCATACTCAGAAAGTAGAACCGAAATGACATTCATTACAAGATGATGAGTTACTTAAAACATTTCAAAATGCACCTGCAAACGATTTTTCTAGTCATGTATTTCGTCATTGAGGATTTATAAAATACTGTGTAAAAATCTCGACTCGTTCTCGTGAACACGATCTTGTGTCTCGTCTCGTGAGCTAAGGGTCTCGTCACACCCCTAGTCATTTCTTCACATCTGTAGTATACATAAAGAAGGAGTCCGGCTAGTAGGCTATCGCATGTGAGGAGGCTGCAGGTGGCGGATCATTTGTAGCTGGAATAATTCAACTTATCATTTTGATGGAGCAGCTTTAAGCCAAGTATGACATCAGTGAACGTCATTGGTTCTGGCGTGAATTTAACTGATCGCGATGCATTCTCATTTCCCTTTTTGCCTATACACTAAATTTAGTGCTGACAAGCGGTTTGATTCCATCTCTTGATTGTGACAAATTAGCTCTGTTGTTTGATTTCAATTGAGCGTAAGCGCCAGGTAGCTGACCCTGGACATCTGACAGACTGGCAGCAGCGTGCCAAGTTTACTCAGTGACGCTAATGCACCTGATAATTGTTGGTAAATTGTAAGCACATGGAGCTGCAGTGTAGAAACTTAATGCTGAGGTTGGTCTAATGTTTCATTGGTTGAATTGTGTCCAGGCATCATTTAGGCTTGTAATGTCTTTGTGTATCAGATCTCCATCCAATGTTTTAGTCAACAAGCCAATGTGTTCCAGTGAGTGTCAACCATGCAAGCTCAGTGCATGGTAATGATTATTACTGTTTCAAAAAGGACCTTGCTAGTTACGCATGCGCTGTCTGCTAATGCTTTTAGTCCCAGATTTTACATTGGACATCGATTGGCAACCCAAAGTACCAAAATCGTAACAAAAAAAGTAACAAAAATGATTTATTTTGCTATCCTAAACATGCATGCTTATATAAATATTTGTATTAGCATTTAATATTCTTTCCCTGCTGTCCACGACCCTATCAGAACAGACATGCGGCTGTTTTTGATTCATACACCACCAGTTGAGGGCCACTCTGCCAGTTACATCTGTCCCAATGAACAGAAAATACTTGAAAGGTCAGGAATAACCATGTTAGCATTCTATTTAAATTTATAACAGGATTATGTTGGTATATCTTGTTTGTTTGTATAATGCGGCATACTTTGCTGACCTTTTGAGATGCATAGTTCATGCCGCCCTTCCGTTCGAATACTAATGAAGCATTGTGAGCTCTCAGCTGCAAAGGTCAAATTACAGTTATCGCAAGGGCAGTGGGTTTTATTGTCGCTGTCTTATTGATTTTATAGAACAAAAACGCCTAATTAGTCAGATTTTGGGCAAGATTGCATTTTGTAGAGGAGAAACCTTGATGATGTCCCTTGTGAAGAAGAATTACACTTTAGCATACTTTTATAGACTTATTATAGAAGTAATATATTATAATATACTCAAGTGCTAAATGTATGTAATGTTAACTTAACTGCATATTAATTGAAATTGAATCAAGAACTTCAGTGTGCTTTTTGACCCAATTAAGTGTGTCTTTATATGTAATTTCATAATTACTTCTATTGTCTTTGAAGTATGGTTAAAATGCTGAATGTACTGAAAAACATTTATCTTATGATCATGTATATACATATATTTGTAATTGCACATTTCTTATGATGATGATGCTATTTAGTACATTTTAGAATATGTTTGCTTTAAATCAAAGTAAATATAGAATAACACTCCATACAATCAAATACTTCACAACACTCGTCAAAATAAATGTAGGCCTACTTCTTTAAAGCATGACAAAAGTTAATATTGGTAACACTTTAGTTTAGGTCCAATTCTCACTATTAACTACACTGAAAAAAATGATTCTTTGAATTTACAAAAAAAAAAATTATCGTAAGTGGTCGCAATCAATTTATTTTATCACATGCAATTCCCATAAAACCAATTAATTTTTTTAAATTAAAATCAAAAAACTAAATTTAAATTATTTAAACGAGCACAAATTAATTATGCTTAATTTAATCGGGCCATAATAATTTTTTTCAGTGTAGTTGCTTATTAGCATGCTTATTACTAGGATATTGCCTGTTTGTTAGTACTTATAAAGCACATAGTAATGCCTTATTCATGACCATATTCTACACCCCTTAATCATACCCAATGCTTACTAACTATTAATAAGAAGTAATTATGAGTTTATCGAGGCAAAAGTTAGAGTCATAGTTAGATAGTGAGATAGCTATTAGTGAGAATTGGACCCTGATCTAAAGTGTGACCAGGTTATTAAAACAATGATTTAAAGTGTACTATAAAGAAAAAAAATTACATTATTACAAAGTGCCCTTTTTAAAAGTGTACTTAAGTGTGTTAAGAAACAATGGGTTATACTTTATTTTACGGTGTCATTGTTACAGTGTAATCATATAGCCTATGTAAGTACTGAGTAATATTAATTAACCACATTTACTTACTATAGGGTTAGGGTAGGATTAGGGTTTGGTTGAGGGTTAGTTGCATGTAGTTATGCATAATTTACTGTTATTGCTATGGTAAGTACATATAACATAAAGGACACTAAAACAAAGTGTTACCAAACAATGTCATGAAAGTGTATTCTCTTTAAGTATACCTAAGTGACCTTTTATTTCATCAATATATTATCTGCAAGAACAGTTTTTAAAAGTATACTTTTTACATACAATTGAAATTTAAATGTAAATGTTTCGATAAATCACATTATAAAAACAAAACAAACAAAGAACTGTTTTTCAGGGTACAAGCAGCGGAACCATTCAAATCACTCAATTATTGATGATACGTAAAAACGAAAAAGGCTGACATGTTAGATTTGGTAAGAAGTAAAATGTTTCTTCTACTGTACAAAGTAATACTTTAACTTTTTTCTCATTGTATCTCATTGTTTTCTCTTTGTCTCATGTAAGGAGGCCTTTGTTATAATCCATTACAGTTACTGTTCTTCACAATAGTATAAAATTGAAAACTAAATTCAACAACAACAATTTTAGTCCGTAATATTTGACTTGCCCTGTTTGATGCGTTCCGTTTGATTGTCATTCACGCACACTCTCTATGAAGTATTTGAAATTTAGCAGCAACTCGCTGTTAGGATGAGCTGTTTTGTGGAATTTAAATACTTGACTTTTATATGTAAGACAATAACATTTATGTTATTATATGTAAAGAAAATATCAGTAAAATGTTTTGTGCACTTTTTCCACAGCAGCTCGATTTGTGGCCTATGAAATTAAAATTTTAAATAGACAATGCATAATTTATAGATTTTTTTTGTTTCGTTTTTTTTTTTTGAGGCAACATTTATTTTGTTGATGTGTGGATAATTAACTTACTGGTTAGACTGAATTGCCAAATGTCCATCAAACAAACATATGGCTTTTTGTGTGTTTTCTGAGTTAGCCAGCTGTTTATGTTTGTTTTGCTTTGGAAAAGTTAATTAGTGCCATGCCGCTTAACTTTTATCAGAGAAAACAAGAGAGGAGAGTAACAGAGAGAGAATAAAGACTGGACCTGCGTCACGTGTCTCTCCTGTTTTCATTTTTCCACTGCTAGTCATTGCGGGCTCTCAGCCCTAATCCACCCTCTAAAGTGCCTTGATGTCTTTGTGCTGTGGGCTGGAAGAAGGACCCTCTGTTCCTGGCTGTCTGAACTGCTGCCGTATGGAATTTTCACTGGATTTTCTCCCTAATTAACCCCCATTTTCATGTGCAGAGACCCACTTTTTTGTGATGGAGGAATGCGATAGGCATTGGTACTTTTTGAGTTCTGTTGTTTTTTGCTAAGCCTGGCTCAATCTCAACATTAGGCCGCTTGTTGGAGCCCAGCAGAAGCATGTAATTGCACAAAGGCCATGGAGACGATACAACACTGGAGTAGGCGTGATAACATCTTCACAGCTTATTTTAGCCCAGCTCAACTCAATTAGTGTCACCACATGCCCTCGGACCAGCGCTGCCAAAATTTATAGAGGCCTGTTCTAAGAACAGACTGGCTTTTCAAACTTGTGACTGAAAATTTGGATAATTGAGTTGAGTGCCTTATGATCTTTGAAATCTGAATTGATGTTTGCACATTACATGCAATACATCTTAAACTAGATTTGCATTTCCTGGAAGGAATGCGTTTCCTGTGGGTCCTTAATGTTAAATACATAAAACATTTCAAAAATGCATATTGTAAGGCTGAAAACCGTCTGAAATGTTGTAAATAGTATAAAAATGGTCTTTAGGCCCTGTCCACCAAAGCATTTTTGCCCCAAGGCCAGCGTAATTTTTCAATTGTTTTCAATAGGAGCGCCATGTTCTACAAACGGCAGCAGTGTGACGAGGTGCTGTTTTAAGATGAACGCTTGCCATTTTTTCCGACAGTGAAAGTTGAAAAATGTTCAATTTTGGCAAAAAATCCACACTGATCACTGTCACTTTTTACCTCATCCGTCCAATCACAGTGTAGTAGGAGGGGTGGGACAAAAACCACAGCAACTAACCACCACATCCTGCTTGTACAATAGTGTACAGTTGACAACAAGAAGCACAACAAATTTCAAATTTTCTGAAGAGATTTGATCACTTTGTATAACAAAAGCCGCATTTCCACAGCAGGAACTTTCCCCAGGAACTAGGGACTTTGGGGTGGTACTCGCTGTGTTTCAACCGCAGGAACTGGGGTCTAAATAAAGTTCCGGTTAAAGATTTTCCCCTCAAAACAGCCTTGCTTGCAAGGTAGTACTTTTTCAAAGTTCAGGAACTTTCGGGGGTGGGACTTGGCTGCTGAACATGCTGATTGGTTGAGCTCACGCAGCATTTTACTTCAACCTAAAAGTCTGTTGCAGTGCGCGCAGTAAGAGTTGCTTGCCATTCTAATCAACAATGGATTTTAAAAAATGCGACAGATGGACCGAGGAAAGCTCAAACGTGCAGCGTAACACGATAATCAACCTCATTGGTTCTTGAGGAAGCTCAAATGTGCTGCGTAACACACAAGAATGAACCTCATTGGTTCTTGACGAAGCTCAAATGTGCTGCGTAACACACAAGAATGAACCTCATTGGTTCTTGAGGAAGCTCAAATGTGCAGCGTAATACGATAATCAACCTCATTGGTTCTTGAGGAAGCTCAAACATGCTGCGTAACACAAGAATGAACCTCATTGGTTCTAGTGGAAGCTCAAACGTGCTGCGTAACACGAGAATGAACCTCATTGATTCTCGCATGTCAAGCAAACATGCTTAAGTTTCCTTTTACCATATCTGATGTGTGTCAATTAATGTTTATATGTAAATAAAAGCCTAAACAAAATCTTTTCATCATATAAAGTGATTGTGTCTTTTCAGAAAATTTGGAGTAAACCGCTCAATTCATTTGGATTCGTTTTACAATCTCTTTATGAACTATTAGAAGCGTCAAAGTGGTAGTTGCGTGGCGGGACAGGTAACTCTCCAATTTCAATAAAAATATCTTCATTTGAGTTTCGGAGATGAACGAAAGTCTTACAGGTTTGGAACGACATGAGTGTGAGTAAATGATGACAGAATTAGCATTTTTGGAGAACCTTTAATGTCATTTAAAGAGGTTTTACATTTGAGAAAATAGAAATGTACAGAAAGTATGCTGACTTAAAACCTTAAGCTGTATTTATGTAGCATAAAATCTGACATTGTTTCCAATCTTCTCATTTAACACCAGTATGAAAGCAAATCCAGCTCAAGCACGTGCCTGCCTTTCAGCCGAACACCCACAGCTCTAGAAGCCAAAGAGCCATTGAACGTCCAGCTGGGATCTGATGTGGAAAGTCAACACATGGTGAAAGGGAATTCACCTTAGTCCAAATCAAACAGGGCCGACATTGTCCTTGGCAAACTTGAACCCCCTTTTTAATTTTTTGGCATGTGTGTATTGAGGTGAATTTGCTGATTCTGGAGTCTGGATCAAACCACTTAAGTGAAAAGGTGCAAATGTGACAGAACGCAAGATTAGTTTGAGTTTAAGTAGTCGATACCTTTGCTTCTGTTTAACCTCCTAGCCGTCACATACATGTCCCTGTTTATAGCCCTTTTTGAACACAACCAGTGTAGCCTGTTTCGTGAACAAATATATAAACCAATTCCTTTTGCATGCGTTAAGCAATATATACTATATAGCAAATCTCAACTGCTTGGTTATATTGTCGAAAAATATATTATCACCCAGCGATAGGCTAATTAAAAGTTTAATACCGGTATGTAGCACATCCTACTTTACAATGAATACATACAGTACAGGCTACTCACATAAAGCAATAATATATGCTACAATATATAGCAAATCAGACAAGTTTGAATAAGTCTCTGCCCTATAATTTATACTATTAGCATGATTATAAAATGTCAGCAAAATGGTCATTATAATTTAAATATACCTAAATTAATTGGGAATGAATCAAAACTCAGTATCAAAACCTAGCCCTAGATGTTTCACCAACATACTTTGTGATTGTAATTGTGTCTGAATTAAGGGTGAGAACCTACACTGGTCTCACGGTTCGGTTCGATTACGATTATCATGCCATCCATTCAGTTCAATTCGATATCACGATTCATCACAATGCATTGACGATGCACTGCATCCTCATGTATACAATTTTGTCAATAAATACAAGCAGTCAGATATATGAACTGAACCTTTAATTTTACCTGCACAAAGAAAACACGCTTCTTGAATATATCAAACATCAAACAAAACTCAAGTCTGGGCACAGAAGACAACAGGAGCATTTAGAACAAATACACAAAAGTAAATACTAAAAGCCCCTTCAGGAGGTGGTCTGGGCCGAATTATAGTCAAAACTAAAGTCTAAATGGTTGTTGAATTTTTGTTGATTTTGAAATTAGCTGATGATCAATAAAATGCAGCTCATATCTGTCGTTTTTCGGTGACGTGAACTCCATTAAATCTGCATATAGTACGGGAATTGAAGATCGGATTTATATCGGTTTTGGGGAGATACATTTATGTGCCCAAGTGTAAAAGAAATAATTTTGATAAACCAGATAGCTTTAATTTACACACAGCGCGTGTGTTCTCCAGGTCGTGCTTACCAGGTTGTTCATAAAAGCCGAAATGTGCCCAGATGTCAGCTTTTAAAGTAGTTGGAGCATTTTTATTTACTCACACTCACATCTTGCCTCCCTCTGCCATTGTATGCTACCGCGACAAAGCAGGTACGCGACAAATGATGTCAGAAAAGAATCATTATAATCGATTATGATCTATTACTGAACCATTACCGAATCATCCTCGTCTGCATCGCGATGCATCGTAGAAACTTCGACACCCCTAGTCTGAATTGAAGTTGCTGAGTTGCTGGCACAACCATAGTACAATTTTATTTTGACTTGCATACTTATTTAGTGGTTGAGTGGTTCAAAAACTTCTGGCATCTCATCTGTTGGAAAAAGAAAATGAAATCAATTAAGTATGATTCTCACCCTAAATATCTCCTTTCCTCAACTATATACAGTACATATGGATATATGGATGCCTTTACTTCAGCCTGCATAGTTATGTTTACACATGCCGTGTGTATGCTTGTGTCATGCGGACACACAGCTGCCAAGAAATGGGGAGTTTTAGTCATGTAGCACATGGAAATGAGGAGTGTTGTGTGCCCATGGCTGTAATTTTGGGAGCCGGAGGTCGGTTAGTCTAGGCGTCCGTTTGGGTGAGGGGGGCACCAAGCGGTTCGGAGTCTTGCTGTGGTCACACCACACTGGAAACTCAAGGACCCTGAATCAGCCGCTCTGCTATTTAACAGTAAAATATGATCTTATCAGCATCCCGCTTCTGTGTTAATAATGGACCTTGGGAAAGCCATGCGCCAGTGTGTCGTCTTTGCGCTGCTCATTATCAAATGATCTCAGACTTGCTGTAAACTCGCAGAGATGACCACGACTTCTCAGAGAAACCAGTCAGAGAAAAGGAACAGGCAGGCGCTATTTTAACAGTTTGTTTTCTCTGGTTTCTCTAATGAGATTTACCGCAGAGCAAGAGGTTTTATTCCCAGAATGATACATCCCTCCAGCGATAAACAGAAACGTTTTCCCATCCCTTTCCAAACTGCTAAGTAAAATGCAGAACGATACGTACAATTGTTTTAAGATGGGCTCCTCATGACATCATCCACTTTTCCCAGGCCTTCCCCCCAGTATAATGATCAGCCTTCAGCCACAGCTGCTTTTAATTACACATGCAGTGATTCGCTTCAGTTCCCAGGACTGATGATTCTTATTCACTCTCTCATCCAGACAACTGTTTATCAGGACTTCAGCTTGCCTACGGAAATATGATGTTTGCTGGAAGTGCAGGGTGTGAATAAGGGGGTTTGGAACAGCATTTCAAACAAACCACAAAAGTTAGGTTACAAGTTAGTTAGAGTGCATATTTTAAGTACTGAACAGTCTCTTATGCCTTCAACGGCAACCACAGCAACGTTTTGCATTAAAATTGGTATTAAACAGTACACGGACAAAACTAGAATATTGTTTCAAATCTATGAGAAAAGCCAATCTAAGCTAAGCCATAGAGTCTTGGCTAGTGGAATGGTAAACTGGGAACTCTCAAATTCTATACGATTAAGGATTTAATGTGCATTAAACAGAGCCCCTTTTCCCACAAAGACTTTCTGTGACCCATAATTCACAGTAAAACTAGAAATATGAGTGCTGTTTGACCATGCAAAAGCTGCTAGGGTGTTGTGGGTGGTTGCTAGAATGTTACTAATTGGTTGTTAGGGTGTTCTGGGTGGTTACTTACTGCTCCAAGTCAAAAGAGCCTTAATTCTCAAGCCAAACAATTAGAGTTATCAATAATGTTCGTAGCACAAAGTGCTGGACAAATTCATTTGCTCAAGTTCCTAACTGTAGATGATGCACAATGTGCATTTTAACATTTTAAACTTTATACAGTATGTGTTATATTGAAGGGAAATTGTATATTTTAGATCATGACAACATTTAAAGATTTTTCCATTTTAAAATGATATTTTATAATGAAGGATTCATTAAAAGTACTAATATTGCATGTAGTCTCTCAACTTGCTGTATTTGCAAAATTAGAATTAGTGTAGTTTTGAATGGAGTATAGCGTGTCACATTGCTATGGAATCTGCCATATCTCATAATTAACACTTACATCAAATGAAATAGAGCGTATTTGGTGTGCTGTCCAGGGGAGGGCTCCGGGCTCTGAATGTTGGCCCGAACCCAGAGTATATGATAGAGATAGTCTAGAACTAGACTGCTTTGGATTATGGATTGTGTTGACGTCTAATAAGAGTTTATTAAATCAAAGTGAGGAGATGGGGTGGTGGAGGGATACTAAAAAACTGTCTACGAAAGGAGGTAAATCTGCAGTATATATACACCTCTTATCGTTGATTAAATTGATTAACTTAATTTGCTCCACTTGTGTTTAATTAAGTTTAATTATCTGAACGTGCTCCTCCCGAAATTTGTTAATAAAACATCACTTCGCTTAATTGCTACTTTATTTCTTGTCATTATAATGTTTTATTTCACAAAGTGACCATATCTCAGAATTGCAACTTTATTCCTTGTAATTGCCACTTTTTCTCAACCTTTGTGAATATATCTCACAACATTGTTATGGAATCCATTCTATCTCACAATTGTGACTTTACTTTGTGTGATTGTGACTATATTTCTCGTCATTATAACTTTTCATTTCACAAAGTGATCATATCTCAGAATTACAACTTTATTTCTTTTAATTGCCACTTTTTCTCACCATTGCGAGCGACTATATCTTTTTTCATTTCAATGAAATCCTTAATATCTCACACTTTATTTTGTGTGTAACTTTATTTTGTGTAGTATCTACTTTTTCCACATTATTGCAACTATCTTTAATAATAGGACTATATTTTGGGTTTCATATATACAAAAGTGAGGCTTGCTTTAGCAAAGATGTGTACAGGATACATGAAGCCTGAAAAACATGCTTTGATTCAACGTGCTCTCCTCTGACTATGCCTATGAGTCTTTCTCCAACAATATTTTCCATTCTGTCCAGCGCTCGTGCTGTGTTGTGTAAGAGGCACGCCTCTTAAATTCCCAGTGGTGAGATCAGATTTTTGGTGTAGACAGGAACCACAATATGCAGCCCTGTTATGTAAGAGAGAAGGGTCTTTTGGGTTTGTTTACATGTTCCTTTCAGCCCAGATGAGGTGCTTTTGCAGCAGAAGATGACTGAACTTCAGCAAACGTTAGAAATGAAGCATTTAATGAGCACCAGCCGACAAGGGTGAGGTTGACTACAAACATTGACACCATCAAAGGTGTCTTTTGGGTCAGAAGATGGGTTTTCTTAGACCAAAGTATACTTTCCTTGTCTATGTTTCGCTCTGGCTTGCTGACAGTGTGCGTGGTGTAACTTTCTGCATGCAGCTTGATTTCTGTGTCCACAGCAACTTGCATGTGTGAGTTATTTGAGTGCTCAAAAACAAAGGTACACTAGGCAGTGTGCACTCGCCAAATGTGTCCATCTATGCTCATGGTCAATGGAGTGTACTTTTAAAGGCTTTTACACTCAAAAACGAAACATGGAAAATGAAGTATACTCAAGCAAGTACAATGGATGTTCTCAGGTACGAAGAATATTCCAAACCACTTTTTTAAGATGCAAAACAGCAAGTGTGAGTTGTGTAATGCTTTTTGGACCCAAACTGCCTAACCGGAAGTGACATGGGTGGGTGGACTGAGTTCTCTATGACATTTGAAAAGAAAAGGCCCTTTCTGATTGGGCAGTGACCCACTGGCAGGAAATGGCTCAAGAACAGTGTATGGCCAAAGGAAATTACTCTTTTCTTTCTCAGTATGAGAGAGAAATACTTGGCAGGCAGGACTTTTACCAGTAAAGTGAATGAGCAGTTCAATTTCGTACCTTGGTGAAATCTGTCTTTGGTGTTGAGCAATGCCATGCTTTTTTTGCAAAGTGCTTTTTTATTTGTTATGACCAATCACGCTACAGCATAAACATTTGTGTATTTCCAAAGGAAGTGTAAGGACAACTTGACTCACCTGTCAGCTATAAATTGGACAACAACAGGATTTTTAACTGTGTAACTTTACAAGAAAAAAAGCATCCGAATGAAATTTTTTTTGGAAAGCACATACATATACAGGGACAAGAATTCACAGAACATCTCCGCTTTTCATGACATCAACATAACGGCAAATTATGTGAAGCACATACAAAGTTAATACAAGACTAAAATAACAATGAGCACTAGGTTCAAAACTACGGAACTGGTGAAGGAAAAAAAAGAGATTTGAGGAAAAATTATTTTGCAGATGGTGGTGAAAATAAATATGAGATGGGAGGAAAAATGATAAGTCAATACTTTTGTGTTCTCTCGCAAAATGTTTGCATTCCTCTGAGAAACTTTGCATTCGCTCACAAAATGTTTCGCGTTCCCCCGAGAAAGCTTTTTTGCAAGGGAACGCAAAGTTTCTCAGGGGAACTCAAAACATATGCGAGAGAACGCAAAATCATTGACTTATCATTTTTCCTCCTATCTCATATTTCTTTTCACCATGTCCCCTTAGGGGTGCCGTACAAAACAATTATGGGAGAATCACATTTTGAATAGTGTATTTGGAAATGAGTCAAGATTAGTTTGTCATTTTTTTATATTTGACTTTTATAAACGTGCACCAATACAAAGACATAAATTATGTACTCACAAAATCAGAGCCCTCTTTGAAATGTGATCACAAGGAGACACATTTGAGACACAAATGACGATGTGTCTCACCTGATCATTTGTGATCAGATCACCTGAGAGGAATGTTGATAAGGACTTAAGGCCTTTGGCAAATCAATTTTTTACTTAACTGTATACTATACATTACTACTAACTATGTTTATTCCCTTAAAAATATCAGTTTGTCATTTTTAACACCAGTATTGAAGTCTAGGCAAACAGATACAATCTGGAATTTATTGAAGAAAGATGCAGTTGGAGCTGTATTGATTTTGTGTACAGCTTCACTGTAGTGCTTAGGAGTTGTGTGTTTAAGGTATAGGATTGCTGTGTTTACTCGGGCTTAGCTGTAACCGCAGCATCCTGCCCATTAGTGGGCAGCAACTGTGTGTTTGTGTGGTTTGCTGGTGGGAGTCAGGTGCTAAAACATGGCAGTGGCCAAATGTTAGTCCTTCAGAGAAAAGCATACAGACCCAATGAATACAGCATATAAATACATATAAAAACATTAGAATACTCCGTCCGAAAACTGCAGAACGAACCAGTTGTCTATACTGCTAACTTTGCCATTTTTTATGTATGTATCTTTTGAGACTCGGAAAACAGAACGCTGTGTGGTCAGAAGTCTCTGAGCACCCTTTCGTGCATTTCAAATCTTACAAGCATAAAAAACTGCACTTGAACTTTATATATTTTTTTATTATACAAAGTACATTTGGTATACTGCAAGTGAGTAGACTTTCATAAAATGAACTTAAAAATTAAGTCAAATTAAGTTTTAATTTAAAGTACATTATAAATCATTATATTTTAATAATCTTTTGTTGTGCTTGTGTCAGGCCTACATTTATTTTTGATAGTGTTTTAACCAGAGGCGGACAGTAGTGAAGTATTTTTACTTTCTACTCAAGAACATTTTTCAAGGATATGTACTTTATTTCTTTGGAAAACTTTTACTTCACTACATTCCAAAGCATAATGTTGTACTTTTTTACTTCACTACGTTTCATAAATACTTTTTTTTTTTTTTATGTTTACCTTTAATACATAATTACATTACAAATGTAGTACTTTCTTACTTGTACTCAAGTAAAACTTTGAATTACTTTTACTTGAGTAAAAGTAAGAAAGTACTACATTTTAATGTCATTCAATTAAGTATTAAATGATATTCATCAATATAAAATGTAGTGCAGTAAAAAGTACAATATTATGTATTGGAAGTAAAATGTTTCCAAAGAAGAACACTGATAAAGTACATATACTTGAAACATTTTCTTGAGTAGAAAGTAAAAATACTTCACTACTTTCCTCCTCTGGTTTTACCATAACATAGTTATTTAATATTTTATTTAAAGTTATTATTTTAAATGTACTTAATTTCTGTTAAAATGTACTAATAACTTCTTCATTACAAATGTGTAATTATAAACAGTATTTAAATACATGCCACACAAGTTTCAATTGAACTGACATAAAAGTATATTTTAGTTTACCATAAATGCTTGTTGTCAGTACAGTTGGCAGTACCATATTTAAAGACAATAAAATAATTATGAAATTACCTATTACAGTCATACTAAAGCAAAAGCTCTCTAAAGTTCAATAATTGAATTTAATATACATTTAAACTATAATACATTTTCATTTAATTGCAATTAGCATGCAATTAAGTGTAAGAAAATATTACATTAAATACACATTTAAGTATTATTTTAATGTATGTTATTTCTGTAGAAAGTACTTTTTTTTAAGTATGCTAAAGTGTACTTTGTCACAAGGGGGAATATCCCATATTTGACTTGCATAGAATGCAGCATTACTCTAAAACCTGTTCAGTACTGTCATGACATCATTATCCCGTGGTTTCCACAACCAAAAGCATCTCCTGGAATTAGGAGCTGACTAAACATTGGTGCCAGGGAGCGATACAATTTGGTGCCGTTTGGACTGACTTGCTTCAAAAGAACTCGGAGGATAAAGCAAGTCATGCAAATCAGAAAAGATAAAGCAAAACCAAGACAAACTCCTAATAGACATTTAGGTTGGTTTGTTTTAAGGGATGAATGCTCATTGCAAAGCAGAAGAACTGTGGAAGCAGATGGAAGAACACTCCCAGTCCTGCGCTGAACCCATGTAAGCCTCTGCCTTTCTGCCTACAAGCGGGCTATAAGAGTCTGTGTCTCAGGAAGAGGGAGTAAACAGTTCCAGCTACGCTTCCTGTGTCCTAGACCATTCCCTGCAGACTGGTCATATCCAATCATCCCTTCATTTTCCCATGAGAAATGGCCCAGTGCACACAGACCTTGCCCTCTGTCCATATCTACCCCCTTTCAGCAAGGTCTTCCTGTGAGCAATACCTCACAGTGGCCTGCAGTGCTTTCCTTCCGCTCTGGATTGTTCTGTGACGCACACAACTGCTTTCCTGTCAGGAAAAGGCATGCAACACACCTTCCACCACTTATTCCTTTCTATTTCATGTCAATTGTAGCCTCTAAAGTATATATATTTTTTAATTAATCAAATAAATGTTGTGGCATTTAGTCCTTGTCTGTTAGCTTTGAGAACATTTATATGCTAGAGGACACTTACAAATAGACATACATTTTTTCACTTTTATGCAGTCTCTTCCTTTCCCTTCCAGGAAATCAGAGCAAAAATAGTGATGACGTTTGCACTCATGAGCGCATGAGGGTTTTTTTTTCCAAGTTTTTTTTGTCCAATCAGTTGCTCTCTAGAATTAGAATGTCCCTCCACCTAATGCCACCTGCTGTGACTAGCAATAGCAAGGTTCATGTGATATAAACTAAATACACGCAATACATCCATAAAGTACAATAGCAGACACTGAACATGGGAAACACAAGGGCTGAATCCGAAATCGCCCCTTAATTCCTCATTCACTATTCCCTACGTTATTCCAATAATACATGTAATCCCTCCTGTTCAAACCACCCGCTACATGCGGGACTCGAACCCGGGTCTGCCGGCATGTGAGTCGGACGCTCTAACAAGGAGGTTAAAGGCTGCAACCCCTAGCGTCAGTCGCTAGAGCGTCTCTTGAGATCAGAGGAGTGAGGTTTACTCGCACAGCAACTACTAGCTGGCCTCCGTTACACTCACCCCCCTAAACCTCACTCCCATCCGGGTCACGGCACCAATGTAACCCCTCCTGTTCGAACCACCCACTCCAAGCGGGACTCAAACCCGGGTCTGCCGGCATGAGAATCGGACGCTCTAACAAGGCTAAAGGCTGCAACCCCCAGCGTCAGTCGCTAGAGCGTCTCTTGAGATCAGAGCATTGAGGTTTAATCGCACAGCAACTACTAGCTGGCCTCCGTTACACTCACCCCCCTAAACCTCACTCCCATCCGGGTCACGGCACCAATATAACCCCTTCTGTTCGAACCACCCACTCCAAGCGGGACTCGAACCCGGGTCTGCCGGCATGAGAGTGGGACGCTTTAACAAGGAGGCTAAAGGCTGCAACCCCTAGCGTCAGTCGCTAGAGCGTCTCTTGAGATCAGAGGAATGAGGTTTACTCGCACAGCAACTACTAGTAGGTCTCCGTTACATACAGTTCACTTGAAGGAGTGAATGAAAACGAGTGCGTGAAGTCAGACAGCCGCTGTGTGTACATCGGCTGTACACTTGTTATTGTGGGGCAATGTGGGATTGAATGAGTGCACTCAATGACGTCCACTATGGTTTCGGACACCACTACAAATGGCTGTACCCTCAAATACTGCCCTATATAGGGTGTAGGGGGCGATTTCGGATTCAGCCAAGGACTACAAGGATACAGACAGGGATGAAGGGTAAACAAGCATAGCAAACACTTGGGTAACAATCAATGAAACTAATCAACAAAGAAAACTACAAACCGACTACAAGCTAAACAGGAAACAGGAACAAAACAGAAACACAAAACAAGTCCCGAGCAGGGGTTGTGACACATGATGGCGAGCTTTGCAAGGGCAAGCTCCATTCACATTGTGTTCTTAAAATGTAAATTATTTAGTGAACGTTTAACTTCAAAGCTAAAAAAGATTTACCAGCATCACATCTCATCATCAGTTATTATTATTGACAACAGCAGCCAAAGCAAATTGAAAAGATGTCCTATATTGCCTAGTGTTGAATTATGCTATGATTTCCCTTAATTGTGAAAAAGAACTACACTTTAGTATAGGCCTACTTTAGATATAAAAATAGTACTTACATAAATTATATACTTTAAAATAATTTATTTAAGTGTAAAATTAATGTAATGTTTTCGGACACTTAATTGTATGTTATTTACAATTAAATGAACATGTAGTATTCTTTAAATGTATATTAAATGTAATTAGTTTAGCTTTAAGCTTTTTATACCCATTTAAATAGGAAATGTTTAAGTATATGTAAATTCATAATTACGTCTGTTGTCTTTGAAATATGATTAAAGTGTACTGCCGAATGTACAAACTGAGTATTTATATTAACTAAAATCTAATTTAATGTCATTTATATTGAAACTTGTATGTAATGTATTTAATTTTGAATGACACGCTACAATTAAAATTGTAAAGTACTTTACATGTACTTTAGTATATTAGTCAACACATCAACCTAAGTGTACTTCTTTAAAGCATGCCAAAAGTTTATTAGAATTTAATGATTTAAAATATACTTTAAAGTAAAACGTAATATTAAACTGCACTTTTTAAAAAAGTGTACAAAAGTGTGTATAAAGAACAAAAAAATGTTTGCATTAATATTATATTATCTGCAGTTTTTTTAATATACCTCTTTAAAGTACAAAATTTGAAGTACACTACAAGTGCACTTTCAGTACAATTAAGCGCACTTCTTTTTCACAAGGGTTACTCTGCTATGAGCCTATGAGCCCCTATGTTCCAGAAAATCATCTTGGAATCACACAAAGTGTGTGTGTGTGTGCAGTGGCAACTCCACATTTCCTGTCTGTTTCTTTGATCCAACCCATTACTTTTATCAAGCGATCACACCCTAACACCTGGAACCAACAATGGTCTCTCTCTCTCCCCCGTCTCCTTGGTGCTCTGTGTTGTCTTTGGTGTGGTAGTTTGTCTTAAACGTGGTGTGCTGGTAGTTATGGCATGCTGGGTCAAACAAGAGGCCCAGTCATGATGGTCTTCCAGGCAGCCAGCTGCCTCTTCCACCCAAAACCACCCCTCCCAAAACCGCTTAGAGTTGTCCTTTATAAAAATACATACTTCTATAATGGCTTCATTCTTAGAGCCAGGCAGACATAATCACTGTTTGCTGGGTGTAATGTGTCTGTAGATGTGCATGTGTTTTATATCAGCCTGCAGAACTGTTGCTTGTTGGTTCGGAGAAGCAAGACTGCATTCGCTGTGTGTATTATGCGTATGTGCACCTGGTAGCATTTAAAATGAAAACAATAAATCAATAAAACTCTCCCGCTTTAACTTAACTGAATTAAATGTGAGTGGACCTTGCCAGTGCAAAACTGTGGGGTGTTCTGGGTGTTTGCTTGTTGGCAAATTCAGAGAGCCCACCCCAAGTCGCTATGATATTCTAGATATGGCTTGTGTCCCTCTTTCAATGTAGGTCTAAGGGATTTTTTTCACCTGTTTTATTGTACAAAAAATAGTAAACTGGATCACTAAGTTGGAAAAATTTATATAAAAAAGGTCAGATGATTTGAGGTGTCATTAATGTCCATAGGACATTTTTCGTACACTAATCAAAAAAGTATCATAAAAGTAGTCTTGGGAAAATATTCCAAGTCAAACAACAGCATAACTACGAATAATAAGTGGCAGACATATGTCTGACTTTTAATTCACAAAGGTCTGTGACGCTCCATATCAAGAGCAGATGGAAAATACCTATACATAACAAAACGCATCCTTCAACAAGTGCCTTTGACTTATCACATAGCTGCTCTTGGCTCAGCCTGTTGAATTCTAGTAAAGTTTGGCACTGCACACTGTCTTGTGCTTCTTTTTGGAATGAGTGAATTGCGCGGGTCGAGGGTGACTGATCTCACTCCTTGGGGCAGCAGATGGCCAGTGAGATGCACAAAGAAGCTCACAATGTGAGCGACTGCCATTCAGATCATCTTTTCTGAATGGGACAGGACACATATCCCACAATACCCTGGTTCAGCCCTCTGCAGCCCGGCGTCTGGAACCGACAAAGCACATTGGCTGCTTCTGTGTTCCGTGTCTTAAAAAGCCTCAGTGTTCGAAGCATAACATCACACCGCCTGCTGGTACTTATCATAATGAAGCAGCCGTCCGCCTCCCTGCTGCATCTCCAGCACACTGTTCCTTGCTTAATTGAAGCTTGGTTGTGTGAAAGAAGATGGTGCTAGTGGCATTCAGTGCTCACTCCAGGGTTAGAGGTCATGGTTAGGGGTGTGTGTTTATAATCCTCCCCAACCCCCCATATCCATATCCTCTCAAGCTGCTCTGGCACTCCAAAGTTTCTTCTCACCCCTAACCCCTCAATAACGTTCACAGGATATGAAAATTCCCAAGAAGCCCGGCGCACTTCATCCTGCCATTAATAAAATGCTCATTATGGATCTTTTTCAAATGTTCTTTTGGCTTAAGGACAAAACAAATGCTGCCACAAACATATTCAGTCCAAACATGTTGCTTGGAGGGATTGAGTTACTCAACCATTATGATTCAGACTAAAAAATAAAGAAAATTGTGAGGAATTTCCTAGCCTGAAAATAAACAGTGAGGTTGTATGAAGTCTGCCCTTGTAAAAGCTTGCAGCGCTACGTCATGGAATGTGGCAGCAGGACAGAAGCATGAGGTCTGTTTAGATTTGGGGTTGGGGGTTGGAGCGGGGCTTCCCACTGCAGATTGCACACATAAGAGCCGACTGTGTGTTACTGACACATGCTCCTCCCTTCCTCTGTTTCTCCACAGATGAGCGATGGAGAGAGAGGGGAACAGCTGTGGTAGAGAGACAGTGAAGGGAGGAGGATCTCAGTGAGAGTCAGATGCTGCACCAGGCAGGAGCAGAGCAAAGTCAACCGTAGAGAACTTTAGGTAAAGAGGATGACCACGGCAAAGGAATACGTTTAAAAGAAATATGAAGGAATATTTTTGTGTGCTTTGACAAGTGGCATTATAACAGGTAAAATAAACTATTACTATACAATACTCTTGTTTTAAATGTATGTGTTTGTGTGTAGGTGTGTTGATGGGTGGTTAGTTGAATAGTTGGATGGAAAGACAGATGTAGTCAGATTTGACAGATTAATAAATATATGGAGTTAGATAGGAAGATGGATGTATGGGATACTTAACTGTCATATTAATGTTCTGTTACCATTTTCCTCACAGATCAGAATGGGAAATACAGATAGTCAGTACAGCAGTTTCATCATCCCTGGTAAGGGAAAATCTAGCTCCCTGAAGCTGCACACCTCTAAAGAGGAGGTACTGTCCCCGCACTCTTGGTGGAGGAACTCTGAGAGCACGTCTGGATACAAGGCCAAAAATGGTTTTTCACCACACAAGAACAGCCAACCTTACATCTCCCGCCATTATGACTGCATTAAGGGGAGATCTAGTGACAACATTTGTACAGAGAGCCACCAAGACAACCTTTTATTCCAGGGAAATGGTTTCTTTGTAGGCTGCAGACAACAGACTGGAGGCCTCCAGGCCCCTAAGAGGAGCCCCAGTTCGGAGCTTAAAGACAGTAAGAGCAGTCCCAAAGTTCTTTTTCGTGAGGATGGAAGTCTGAGGGTAGAGTTTACCAATGCAAGGAGGGAACCGGATGTTGAGCTGTCACTGGGCAGTTGTCTAAGTGGACCCGTTGACACTACCCAAAGGGCCAGTAATGGGAGCTCTCTCAGCTCTGAGGGCTCATGGTATGACTCACCCTGGGGGAATGGGACAGATCTGTGTGACAATGTCTTTACCACCAGCCATCCTTCAGACAACAGTAGTGGATATACCACACTCTCATCTACACGTACAGTGGACCTTGGATGTTTTAGTGGTTACACTAGAGAACAGACTGAGAACCATATGGGTAGCCTCACCTGCCAAACCACAGTTCATGGCAGTCAGTACACAAGCAGTGATTCCTATAGTAATGGGTACAATACCAACCACGCTGAGGGGGACAGTGGTATTGGAGACTCTGTGCTCCTTCATTTGGAAAATAATGGATTATCTGACCTTTACACAAACCCCAACATGACTGTGCCATTCCCTACCGTGGGTATCCTAGCGGCGGATCAGCTTGAGGACACTCCTCACCTCCAAGCCTCATTGACCTCTTCCCTGGATGCAAACTCCCAAGATGAGAGCCAGGAAACCCAGCATTACACCTCACATACCCTACCATGCAGAAAAGCAGTTCCTGACGGGAATGCAAGAAAGGACTCGCTCAAAAGTCGCATCCGCCGCCTCAGCGATTGGACGGGAAGTCTGAGTAGGAAAAAGCGGAGGCTGCAGGTGAGATTTTTTTGTTTGTTTGGTGTATTGGGCATTAGCGTATGTCTGTCAACATAGCAGACCTTCCTGTTTGACTCCAAAATAATTATGCTGATGTTATCATATTAAAATTCCATCTCCTATTCACTGTTTGGGTGTTCTAGTTGAAGTTGACATTTTTCAATGCTGTAAAACTTTTTCAATGCTGTAAAACTTTTGTAAAATAATTTGCAGAGTTGTTAAGAGAAAAGTCAGAGGAAGGGTGTGAAGCTTCACAACATTGTGTCAACCTTGTATCACAAGTATGTTAAGTACATTTGTCATCATCTTCCCACTTCTTGTACCTCAGGAACCTCAAGAACCAAGTACTGTGGACTTTACAGAGGTTTTCAACTGTGGAGCTGGGGGAACACTAGAGGAATCCAGAGCATTTTGGAATCCCGTGTCCTCCCAGACAAAGTTGGAATGCTCTGGGTCCTTAACAGGCCCATTTGGGCATCAGAACCAGTGTGCGGCTCTGAACCAGGGTGCGGCTCTGAGGCAGAACATCTATGAGAACTTTATGCAGGGCCTGGAGACTGGCAGTAGCAGTGGAACTGCTGATAGACCCCAGTTCTGGGAATGTGAAGGGGAGAGCAGCAGTGGATCAATGGGCTCATTGGAGCAAATGGACTTCCTGTTTGAGAAGGAGCAAGGTGTTGTGCGGAGGGCTGGTTGGCTGGCTTTTAAGCCCCTCATTACCCTCCACAAGGACCGCAAACTGGAGCTGGTAGCAAGACGCAAATGGAGGCAGTATTGGGTCACGCTTAAAGGTAAGATGGTCTTGAAAGGAAGTGGACAGTAAATGCAGATTAACACCAATGCTGAATTTTTTTCCAGTTTAATTAAAAATGTAATCACTTAAAAATCTAGCTGTAATGGATAATGTGTCCTCTTTATTATAGGAAGCTCAATCTCAGATTGTTTTCCTGTCTCCTGTAGGCTGTACACTTTTGTTGGGTGAATCCAATGGCAAGACCTCCCCAGAGCAGGAATGCACACCACATTACGCAGTGCTTGCTGAGGACAGTATTGTGCAGGCAGTTCCTGAGCATCCCAAGAAAGAAAATGTCTTCTGCCTCAGCAATGCATATGGAGACGTCTATCTCTTTCAGGTATGCCGCCTTTATCATATAATATGTAATATATTACACAGTGCACAATTTTCACATTGTTGACTCTTGGCTGTATGTTGTCTCTTACCGTACACCTCTTGCCTATTACCTGCAGGCTGCAAACCAAACAGACCTGGAGAATTGGGTGACAGCCATCCACTCTGCCAGCGCATCACATTTAGCTAAGCGTCAGGGGAAAGAAGACACTCTACGTTTGCTGAAAAGCCAAAGCAGAGCTCTCCTGCAGAAGATCGACATGGATGGCAAAATGAAGAAGATGGCAGAGCTGCAGCTGTCCGTCATCAGCGACCAGAAGAACAGGAAGGCTATTGAGAGCCAGGTAAGGAACAAAACGGATGTGCCCATTTATGTTTATGCATGTGTGTAGTTTGTTTTAAAAGATTAAAGGCCAAAACCAAGTAGTTCAATTAGCTAAATTGGGCAATTAGGTCATTGATGTCTGTGTTTGAATAGAAACAACACCACAGTACCGTCAGTGTATCTAAGTATATGGTGCATGCATTCAAACCCTCACTCATGTCCTGCTGTGATTCACAATTGTTAAATTTACTAGATTTGTATGTTTTCTGAAGAAAATGTAAGCGGTGCTTACCCATAGAAAAGTCACCGCCAAGGTGCTATGGGTGTTGTGGGAGCATTGCTCGCTAAAATGTTCTGTGTGATTCCTAGGGCATTGATAGATGGTTGCTAGGATGTTCTTGGTTGCTGCTAGGTCATGGCTACTGTGTTCTGGGTGTTGCTAGGGCTTTTTGTGGTAAGTTTGGGTGTTCTGGGAGGTTGAGAGATTGCTTCCTGGCACAAGTCAAAAGAGCCCAAAAGCCAGGTCTCAATGATATTCTGATCCCAACATATAGTTCAGGTCTTTGTTTCAAACTAAAAATCCAGATTTTATCTTCTGCTGGGTGAGTCTAATCACTTAGAAAAGCAGTAGCACATATTTCATTTCCTCAACAAGCCACACAATTTAAAGGTGCAGTGTGAATTTTAGCAGCATCTAGCGGTGAGGTTGTGAATTGCAATCACCCACCACTCACCTCTCCCTTTTGAAGCACATGGAGAAGCTACAGGGGCTGACACAGGACAAAAATGTCATAGTCGGAGAGAGCAGAGAGCGACTAGCGCTCTGTAGAGCAGTTTGTCCGTTGAGGGCTACTGTATAAACATGACGGCTGAAAATGGCGATTTCACTGTAAGGGGACCCGCGGTGTATTTAGATATAAATTCCTCATTCTAAGGCAATAAAAACGGTACATTATGTAAGGTCTT
Source organism: Gobio gobio (assembly GCF_949357685.1). Taxonomy (NCBI): domain Eukaryota; kingdom Metazoa; phylum Chordata; class Actinopteri; order Cypriniformes; family Gobionidae; genus Gobio; species Gobio gobio. The sequence continues at coordinate 30,999,459 of NC_137105.1, read as the reverse complement.
TATACACCACTGAAAACATAATTATGTATATTATATTGCATTTCTGTCAATAGATCCTCTTTAATACTACACACTGCACCTTTAAAATACATCTAATTGTCTAAATGTCCATGGGGCACCTATCATGGTGCAAAAGCTATCTGTCTATAGCTTTCTCAATTCTATTTCAGTCACATTTCTCTTGCTCCTTCATCTCTGACCCACAGATCCTGCAATGGGAACAGAACCTGGAGAAGTTTAACCTAGAACTCTTCCGCATGCGCTGTTACCTGGCTAGCCTGCAGGGCACAGAGCTGCCCAATCCAAAAAGCCTGCTAGCCACTGCAGGACGCCCATCTAAAATGGTGCTAGGTCGTCTGGGAATTTTCTCCGTCTCATCCTTTCATGCGCTGGTGAGGATCCGTCACATGCTTTGAGGTTATTTTGTAAAATACCAAAAAAGACCTCATTAAAACAATCTACCTTTGAGACATGCCACAAAAATTAAATTAAAATGATGGAGCATTAAGATTCTGAGAAATGTTTTAAATGAGCTTGTGTTTGGGCAGATATGCACTCGTGATGAAGCCACCCTGAAGAGACGATCTCGCTCTCATCCTCGAGGTATGCGGAACAAACGAGGACTACTGTTTTCTTCACAGAAAGGATTGGATAGTCTGACCAAACGTAACTGTGAAAAGAGACAGTCCTTGTCCCAGGTAAGACTGAAGTTAGTGCAAGAAGCACACTTTCCCCACAACTACAATGATTCAACTAATTTGAAAACAGTATACAGAGAAAGTAAATCTAAAGTGGAGTATGCTTTTGTAATGTTGTGTTTCCTTTAATATTGTATAACACTGAACAATACTATTATGTAGTAGTAGTAGTAGTATAACAAATGGTGCACGGGCAATTTATTTTATTTTTGAATAAACAATTGCTTTCAAAATAGGAGTATAGATTTCTTTTTGATAAATATTAAGAAGAAAGTGTGTTTCTGCTTCTCTTTACAAGTCTTTAGCCAGATTGTAAAATGAAATGTAGGGTATTTACTTGGGAGTGTGACCACAATAAAAAAAGAATCATGAAAATTTTTGACCAGAAAGTTTGGGAACCCTGTATTTTGAGACCTGCCAAACCTTATCAATTAAGGATATAACTTTCCCTTGATTTGTGTTAATCCTAATTGAAATTAATCAATATGTACAAAAGAAGTGGGAGTTTTGGATTAGGCGTCTTACTCTGAGGTTCACCGGCCTGTGTTAATGACTGCAGCACTGAATACTCGTTTAAGACATAGGCCTGTTTTACTCATTTAGTCTCACAGTAGCATGTTAATGCTGTCCACAGGTGTCAGGGTGGGAAACACTGTCACACTCGCTGGAATAAAACAAACAACCACTCATCAAAGCTTTCTCTGGTAGTCAAATGGCAGAAAAACACACAGCGGCCCTGTTCCTTTCTCCCGTCAAAGTGTTTGGGGGCTGTTTTGGAAATACTGTTTCTGGATCAGTTCTCGTAAATAAGCCCAGATCAGCATTCCTTCTCTGAAGGGCTTTTGTTAACACAGAGCATGAGCTCTAAATCCACATGTAAGATTATGTAGTCTGCCTCACGTGAGATTGGAGCCAATCGCTCAGCGGTTCCAGTCTCATAATGATCCATCCTTAAATGGGCCAAATCTGGTCAAAACAGCCCCTAATAGTGCATGATTCTAAAGACGGGAATTACCACAAGCTGCATGAGGTTAATTACTGCAAGCTGGGAGCAGTCTGAGAGGAGAGACAGCTTGCGATTTGAGAGCACAAGGCTTCCACCGCACAGATGTAGTGTCTGATGCTGGATAATTCAGCAGGGTTACAGGGGGCAGTGTGATTGTTTCCAGAGGGGTGAGATGCTTTAGTCAGATTCAAGTCAGAGTTGTTGTCTCCCAGATAAATGGCTCAGTTGTGGTATTGCTACTGTTCCGTGGATGTCCACCTCTTGTAGACTTTCTATAACTTTTTGAAGTACAGTATTAAAATCATTACATTGAGTTATGCCTATCAAGATTTGTACATTAGCAATATTTCAATATCTTGCAGTCTTAATGGCAACTTAAGGTGCGGTCACAATCCAGTCATTTTAATAGGAACCTGCTCAATCGAGAGTTTCACATGAGGGTAAAAAGTTCCCCACACAGATTTTGACCAACAGAAACCAACGTGTGATGAAAAAAAAATTTTTTTTACATGTAAATCTGAGTTTTTGTTGACTATATTTTTGTTGGTTGCTTGGTTTCTGTGATGCTGATGTAATGGAGGCCAGTGAGGCCAGCTGAAATCCCAGTCCTAAATTCTGTTCATCATTGTAATACAGTTCTTTGTTCAGGGAAGAAGGAGGCGGGAACCGGCGAACATTCAAGAAGACTTTAATAATAAAACAAACAAACTGAAAGTAAAAGCGGCAGCCCCTCAAGGACGACTGCCGCGCACACACATAACAAAATGTAAACAAAACAACGTAAAATCCAGGCCTTCACTGTCGTCGCTCCTTGTTTTATGCTCCTCTGTGAGATCCGAGACCAGTGTAACGCGCAGCTGGCGCTCATCATCAAATTGCGTGGCTCTCACGGCTCTCGCTCGCCACATACCCCCATCGCCCCTCGCTGGCCGGGGGTACCCACGAGACTGCGCTCTACTCCTCCCCGGGGCCAGTCTCGGCGGCCGCAGCACATGGGTTAAGGACAGACCAAGCGGCAACCTCCCGCAGTTTCTCTTGAAGCCAATACGGAAGTGCCTCAAACTGCAGTTCATTGACTGGCCGCTAGGGACAGGATCCAGAAGGGAGCAGAATCTCATTGAGCCCCATGTTAAAATGGCCAACTTTAGAGCAGAATAAAACATGTTTACAGCCTGGTACAAATTGTGCTTTTGGCCTATACGGCTCATTTTGCCCTTCATGACAACTGTGAGGGGGGTGAATTTTTTTATAACTCATTCGTTTACATCATATAAAGCCTTAAAATTCTGCATAATTAAGGGCGTGGCCATTTCGAGTGACAGGTGGATAGCCATTTATCTGCTGTCTGTTAGTCATCGCGTCACTTAAGCTCCGCCCACGTCTCGTCTTTTTGCCCATTTTCTGTTATCCGGGAGTGACACGCGATGACTCGCTGCCAAGATGGCGCGTCCCTACTTTGCGCTTCAGAACGGCTCATCAGAATCCTATGGGTGACGTCATGGACACTACGTCCATATTTTTTTAAAGTCTATGGGACAGATGAGACAAAAGGAGACGGAAGCACAAGGAGTGACAAAGGGGAGAGAGGGGAGAGAGGGAAAAAAATCCTGGTCCGGATTCCGGACACACTGCCGCTCGGTCCTCAGCCAGCCGAAAGGCTCTTCCTCGCGGGGCCATGCAATGGTACAGGACGCTCAGTGGATTGCTCGGCCCCGGCCCCTGGCGGCCGGCGGTGGCTCCTCCAGTTGAGGGCAGCCGACAGCTCCTCCCGCACTCCCTGCTCCTCCCCATCATGGCGGATGGCAGCAGGCTCCGGCCCACGACAAACGCCGGCGACTCCTCCACTCCCTTTCGGACAGCAGCCACCCCACCTCGACCCAGGGGCATGGCAGCTAGATCTCCATCCCACTGGTCTTCACTCGCTCCAACACCACCGCCTCGGGCAGGTACTGGCGGTTTTCTTTTTTCCGCGCTGCCCAACCTCCTCAGCACCGCGTTCCCCCTCAGCAGCTAGGGCTCTCCGACAGAATGTCCCTCCTTCCTCCTGGGTTTCGGCACCAATGTAATACAGTTCTTTGTTCAGGGAAGAAGGAGGCGGGAACCGACGAACATTCAAGAAGACTGAAAGTAAAAGCGGCAGCCCCTCACGGACGACTGCCACGCACACAGATAACAAAACGTAAAAAAAACAACGTAAAATCCAGGTCTGGTCCTCTCTCGTCCTTCATTGTCGTCGTTCCTCGTTTTATGCTCCCGTCACTCTCCCGTGAGATCCGAGACTTGTGGCGCTCATCATCAAATCACTCACTGGCCTCGCGTCGCTTTCACGGCTCTCGCTCACCACAATCATGACTTATTTCTGATTTAAATGATTTAAGACTTAAATGATTTAATTTCTAATTAAAATGGATGATTTACCCATTATTTGTGTTGTACGTCTGTTTTGAGTTTTTAGAGTATTGTGATGTTCGCTTAGCAACAATGCTAACATCAGATTCTATTGTTACTGTGAGTATACAGTATGTCGCGTTTCTTTTCCACGTCATGAGTAGCACTACTAGCGTGATGTTAACTGCATTGTTGCTCATAAAGTGTTTCAATTAGGTTAGCTGTGAGGTTAAATTTAAGTTAGAATGCTAACTTATAAAGTAGCTAGCTGCCTATGCACACAGTGATGCACCTCACTGCTCGAACAAAGCTCATGTCAATTTTGGTTTTGCTTTTTCAGAGGGCTGTAGAGGGCAAGCCATACACGTGTCTGTTTGTATAGACTACATCCATATTATAAGTATGCAATTGTACACACAGTGTTTATGTGTTAGCAGTAGGACGCATGGGTGTTGCGGGTGAGGAGAGGCCATGTCTCCCACTCTACCCTGAAGATTAAGGCAGATCCATCTGTCAGCTTTGTTAGATCTATAATTTTAGCATCTTCCAGACCTCTCATTATTTCCCAGCAAACCTCATGGCTATTTCTGCTGTGATCTACAATCAGAATAGTATCAAAGCTGGCGCCTCAGATCGATGGCTACTAATTAAGGCATAGAGATGCAGGACATGCTTCTTTTTTTAGCCCAGATGCTGCTCTGCATGTCTTGTGCTGTCATTTAATGTTTCTGTATATGTGTGTTTTTAATGCAGATATTTGAAGGATATTCCTCTGGATCATTTGGTCATACATCCACGCAAAGCAGCTCAGAGGTAATTACACCACTTTAACACATCATAATGTAACAAGTGAAAATCCATGTTTGCCCTTGTAAAAAAAAAGAGGACTAAACTGTATTAAGCGTGCACAAATCAGAAAATCAGCATTCTTTTAAAAAAAGTTTTACTTGCAGATAATATAATATTTTATTTAATAACACACTTAAGTCAACTTTTAAAAAGTGTTCTTTGTAATAATGTGAAATTAAAAGATTTACTTTAAAAGTACATTTTAAATAATAATGTTTTAATAAACTTTTGTCATGCTTTAAAGAAGTAGCCTATTCACATATTTTGATGTTGACATACTAAAGCAATTATAATTTAACTGTAACATATTTTTTAATATTATATTTATATTTATATTTATATACATATTTAAAGTATATTTTAATTTACCATAAATGCTTGTCAGTACATCCGGCTGTACACTTGAATCATATTTCAAAGACAATAGAAGTAATTATGAAGTTACATATAAGGATGTACTTAAGTCCTACCTAAGTATGTCAAAAAAGCACTCTTAAGTTCTACTAATTGTATTTAATATAAATTTAAACTATAATAGATTTTCATTGCAATATAAACATGCAATTATGTATTTCAGAAAACATTACATCAGTTTACACTTCAGTATATTGTTTTAAAGTATATTATTTCCATAATAAGTACTCTTTTTATGCTTCTTTTTCACACGTGACACCTAATTAGTTATTTTGCCGTTCACTTTTATTTTTGTCCGTTTGCAATTGATAGCTCACAGTTAAAACGTATTGGTTTTATTTTTTATTGTTGTATTTTGACAATTTTTGTGTACCATTGTAAATCTTTTTTTTTTGGTCCATGCAAAAAAAGTCACTGTTTTTGTACCAGAAAAAAAAAAGATCATTATATTGTATCATCGCTTATATATTGTCAGATTAAATTAGCTACTTTTTAAATAACTGCTTTTTCAAAAAGAGCAGATTGACTGTTGTTTTATCTAATCAGTAGATTTTCCTTAGCAAGCTACAGTTTAAAAATAGCATTGCAGTCTGTTCAGAAATCTTATGCTCTTGCTCTGTCAAATCCCCATATTGAGGCGGCATCTAAAAGACAATAGAATTACACTGAAAGATCCTCCCCCATTTCTGGCGATTTCTCCACCCCCTGATCTGTTTGCACTGCATAATGTCAACAGATCAGCAGGTTGTTGTGACAGCTGTGTGAGCAGAGTCAGTGAAAAGGGACGTGACCCTCTTTTCTCTCTCTCACAGAATAAGGAACGCGCTAAAGATCCATATTAGTGTTGCTGGCACCTGGCTTTGACCCAGCATGAGCAGAGACAAGCTTAGGGGGGACTTTTGTCTCACATTTTATATTTAAATATTCTGTTAAATGGTGCTTTTCTTGACATTGTTTTGACTTTAACACAGGGAATTAAATTAATTACACCCTGTAGAAAAAGAAGTACACGTTCACATATTTTTTTCTTATTATGTATTTAGTACTTATTATGATATAATTAAAAAGAATAAGTGAGAATTGAATGTAACGTTTTTGGACACTTATTTGTTTGTTATTTACAAATAAATAAAAATGTATTATAGTTTAAATTTATATTAAATGAAATTGAGGATTTAAGTAGAACTTTATATGTAATTTCATCATAATTACTTCTGTTGTACTGATGAACATTTATGGTTAAGTAAAATGTACTTTAATGTAATTTTTATTGAAACATGTATATAAAGTATTTATATACTGTTTATTTGTAATTATAAAGTTGCAATTTAGTGCATTTAGACTACTGTAATGTAATTTAGAAGACTTTACATGTAATTTCAAATGATTCAGTTAAAATTATAATCAAGTATTTTATACAGTACTTTAAAGTGTGTTAAGAAACATAGGGTTACACTTTATTTTGAGGTATCTTTGTTACTATTATACATTTAAGTACTGAATAATAATAATTAACTACATGTACTTACTATAGGGTTAGGTAGGATTAGCTAGATTACTAGATTAGATTAGTTGGATTACTATAGGGTTTATGTTTAGTTGCATGTAATTAATACATTTATAGTTATTACTATAGAAAGTACTTTTACCATGTGTAACAAAGTAACAAAGTGTAGGCACTGTAAAATAAAGTGTTACCAAACATAGTCTCAACGAAACTACTCTTTTTGAGTACACGTAAATAGCCTTTTTTCATTAATATTATATTATATGCAAGAAACATTTATAATTTCAAGTACACTACAAGTGCATATTCAATAAAATTAAGCACACTTTTCACAAGGGCAGTCAATACAATATACATTAAAAGACAGTGATATAAATGATTGATTTTGAGAAAATTAACCTATTTGTCTAGGTGTAGCAAACACAACATTGCAACATTATATAAAACAACTAATATAATCTAAAGTGAATTACCAATCTCATATTACATACTGAGTAAGATATTGAACTGTACTTGAACTCTACCAACTATCTACTATCTAACTTGATTCACTTTTGGTCCTTTTTTTATTTCTATTCTTCTCATCATCCTCTTGTGAGCAGAAGCTGGATGTCTTTACCAAACTGCATTTAACAGCGCCACCTGAAGGTCATCTGTGGGACTGCAGTCCGGAAAGCCGGGCTTATGTGCTGATGCCTGATAGTCAGGTCATCAATGTGCCAGTCAAACGGGACTCTCTGGTTTCTGATGTTCTCTCATTGGCGTGCAAGGTAATTCGGCAGTCACCTCTAACAAAGCTAGTGACCTGAACACGTCATCAACTAAAGATCATGTGTTTGAATTTTCTGTGTCCACAGTTTGAGGTTGTCACAGGATGCATTTGCTTTGTGATCATTCAATAAATCATTAGACATTCTGTGCTCCATAACTGTCACCAAATTAATATAATAGTGGATTTGGATGGGGGGTTTTTTAGGTAAAGCAACTTGACCCGTCTCTGCACTGCCTGCACATGAGGAGACATTTAGGACAAGATGTGGAGAGAAGCACTCCAGCGGCAACAGATCTGCTGAGGACCCTGGTGAGACTAAGCTTAAGTCTAGTCCCAAACTAAAATGCATGTTTGAGCTAAATTAACTGAAAGCAACTTGCACTGACATACCTTAAAACATGTCAGTGCCATTGTTTTGTCTCAAGATACACACAGGCAAGTTTATAAAAGCTACTTAAATGTCCTAATTGAACTATGGCCTAATCCTGGCTTAATCTAAGCCCTGTCTGTGAAACCAAGCCTATATGTATTAACATTGACTGCAACAAAAACCTGACCAACTTTGGCCATCTAAAACTAGACTGTAAGTTAAGCAGGTCCAAACTGAGTCTAAGCTATATATTTTTCTTTCTGTTATACACACTTATTTCAAAAACCTTGCTCTATCACACAGCACAGTGATGTTCTGCTCTTGGTTCACAGGTCTATGATGAACTGGAAGTTTGGCCTCTCAATGTGTTGACCTTAAACATGTCCCGTCCAGACACAACCATAGACTTTGGTGAGTAACAGCATGATCAACAAGAAAAGGAATAGTTTGCCTTCAAATTAATATCATTAACAACCTTTCCTAACCCTCATACTGTTCAGTACTTATGATGTTCTTCAGAGGAACATCAAAAATTCACAGAATGTCCTAGATGCTATTTCATACAACAATAACTATAAAGATAACATTAACAATAAATATATTAGTGTCAACACCAACTCACAATATCGTACTTGTTTATTATAAGCGTGCTGCATTTTTGTCGTCTGCCTCTTTAAATGCTTCTGAAGGATTCTGATTGGCTGTCAATGTTTTTTATCATTCATCAGCTGGAAAAAAATTCTGAACATGATTTCAACGATATCGTTCCCCTCTGCCATTATCATTATAGCTGTGGTGTAGTTGTATAGATTATATATATATACTTTTTTTCTGTACTTGCAGATAACATATTAAAAAAGTTCACTTTCATGACTGTTTCTTAACACACTTAAGTACACTTTTAAAAAAGTGCACTTTGTAATGTCAAATAAAGTTTCTTAATTTTAAATAATTGTTTTAATAATTTTTTGTTGTGCTTTAAAGAACACTTATTTTGATGTGTTGACTAACATACTAAAGCACATTTAAAGTGCTTGATTATAATTTTAACTGTATTATTTGATATAACAATTAAAGTGAATATTTTCTATTTCAACTTCATCAATACACTTGTGTAATTACAAATATTTTTAAATACATGACACAAGTTTCAATAGAAATGACATTTAAGTATATTTTAGTTACCATAAATGCATTTCAAAGACAGTAGTTAAAGTGATGTTATGAAATTGCACATAAAGATATACTTAAGTTCTACTTATGTAAAAAAAACTCTTAAGTTCAACTTTGCATTGCATTGAACATCAAGTTTACATTCAGTTTACACTTTAGTATATTCTTTTAAAGTATATTATTTCCTTAATAAGTACTCTTTTTAAAAGCATGCTTCTTTTTCACAAGGGCACGTTTGATGTCAATGTCAAGACACATGAAAACCACTGATGTTGACACAACATAATTGAACAATTGCGGGCCAAAATTAGTTTTAAGTGCTAAAACGACTCAGCTTTGGCATCCTGACTCTCTATTATGTTCGAAAGTGACATGCAAATGAATAAATTATGAAAATGTTTTAATTTTTCTATGAACTATTCCTTTAAAATTTGCCAGCGTGTTGATAGGTTAAAGAATTCCAGCAATGATCTGAGATCTGACGTCTCTCTGCAGGTTTTGCGGTCACAGGCCACGTGGATGGCGCCAGGAGAAGTCATGTCTATGTGAGTGAGGTGAATCCTGAAGGCCTGGCGTTTATTGAAGGTAACATTTCAATATTTCCTTTGCCTCGATAAAATGTTAAATGTCATGAACGATTGATCATATTGAGATTTATTTGTATGATGTGTATTGCCTATGCAGGTCTGAGAGCAGGAGATGAGATCTTGACTCTAAATGGCGTGAGTGTGGCCTCTCTCGACCTCGGCCTCATGCAGAGCTTCTTCGGCCAAAAAGATCTACATCTTGTCCTTAGACGTGAGGATAACAGCTCAGATGACCAGAGCTCTGTTTGGCCAGACTGTGACCCCTGTGAACCTGATCAACCACAGCCTCCTCATGGCCACATCATTCACCTGGAGCAGTGGACCACAGGTAGGACAGCAACTGTCTTTATAATGTACCGCTCTTATGTAAACACTACCGTTCAAAAGTTTGGGGTCAGTAAGATTCTTTAATGTTTCTGAAAGAAGCTTCTTATACTCACCATTGCATTTATTTGATAAAACATACAGTAAAACAGTAATATTGTGAAATATTATTCAAATTCAACTTTAGACACTTTAGATTAATGTCCAATTTTGACTAACTATTAACTATGACGTTTGCCTCAATAAACTCCTAATTACTGGTTATTAATAGTTGTTAAGTTTAGGTATTGGGTAGGATTAATGGATGTAGAATATAGTCATACAGTAGTAATAAACAGACAATATCCCAGTAATATGCATAGCAATAAGCAACTTGTTAATAGTGAGAATTGGATCCTAAACTAAAGTGTTACCAAACTTTTATTTTAAAATGTAATTTATTCCTGTGATCAAAGCTGAATTTTCAGCATCATTACTCCAGTCTTAAGTGTCATATGATCCTTCAGAAATCATTCATATAAATATTGCTTGTGATCGGTTGCTTTACATGTCAGTCAGAAGGCCGCTTGGGCGGTCCTTGGCCAATGAAAGCTGCTCTGGCAATGCAGACTATTGATTTAGTGCTTATTTCTTATTATTATCAACGTTGAAAACCGTACATTTTTTGTAGAAACCTTGATAATTTTTTCAGGATTCTTTGAGCACTAAAAACTTCAAAAGAAAACAATCTTACTGACTGCAAACTTTTGAATGTTAGTGAATTAGGCGATTATATCTTTGCACATAAAATTCCATGTGCCCTATTGCTGCAGTAACACTACATGACCTGCAGATGAAGACACATTTCTCATTTGCCGTTTGACTTTTATTGGGGTTCTATATATTTCTGCATACTATTTCTAAGTGTCATGTGCTTTTTATATGGAGGGTGTCCATCAGTGGTCCTAACGTAGTGCCCTTAATATAAAATAAAATATATATATTTTTTAATTTAATTTAATTTAATTTTATATTTAATTTAATTTATTTTATTTTGGAAAGCATTTTATTTTTGGAAGCATTTAAAATCAATTCGGGGTCCCCTCATTTTAAATGCACAGTAGTGAAGAAACTGCCTGCAGGGTTTGTGGAGGGCCCCTGGCTCTTTATACACAATGAAATGGCTCCCGCTGTTTTTATGATGAGAACCTAATGACGGGCAACTTGTTTCACAGCATGATGCTGTCAAAATGCCCAGACATAAACTATTATACCACAGGACCATTCACAGACAACAAGGATGTTATTCCCTGCAGGATGTTTCCTGAAGAGGGGTTTGTAACAGTATTCTAACTGTATATCACATGTTAGGTTTTCCCATTTGATGCAATGCCAAGCTTTGTAGAATCAGACACAAGACTCCTGCTGAAATGGACCTGCATGCAGATTTAGTGAGTTCAGATCAATGGAGGTTAATAAAGGTCAAATGCTTGCACGGGTCGGCCTCTCCTGAGTTAATGAGTCTTGAGTGTGTTTATTTCTCTCTCTATCAACGTGACCCACCATGTCTTACTTATGTAAATGGCCTACTCTTTCAACAACATCTTTTCCAACTCTTTCTCTCCCTCAGATCTATCTCAAGAGCAGGAATTTCCCGAGGCGCCTGCTTTGGAGGAGGTGAACGATAAGGCCGAGCGGGGCGGAAAGGTAAGCAGAGCGAATGTCAGAGATTTAGGAGGTGTGAGCTGCTTGTGTTGAGAGACTGGCTGGTGTGATCAGGATTATGGTGCGTGTTATGAGGTCAGGTGAAGAGAGAGCCATGCTCAACAGAATTCCAACGGTCTCACTGCACACTTGGCATTTGCAAACAATATTATTTGACTTTAATAGCATTAGCGGGTTTAAAATGTACACTTTAGAAATGGACTGTTGGAAACATTTCTTGGGCTGCATGGCATGTAGGGCTTAGCAATATGTTAAGATTAGCATCTACCTGGAATGGACAGAGTGTTTTGGTTCGGTATCTACAGTGTTGTTCATGTATAGAGGTCAGAGGTAATGTGTCAGTTGGTGAGTCAGAACAGTGCAGATGAAGAGAATTTCGGTGTCCTCTTCCCGCTGTCGTCACTTCATCAGACCCTAAAGGAGATGTTGGTGGGGCTGCTGGATGACGAGAACGGGTGTGCGAGTTGTAAGTGCATCTCACTGGTACTGACATCATTTCTAAGGCTTTTTTTCTTTGTTTTTGTGGTTATGTAATGATTGTGTGTACACTTGGTAACATTTTTATTAATATACTAAACATTATTCATTATATAAAAAAATCATGGGTCAACTATAAGAAAGTAGTATGTGTTTGGTCATGGGCGTCTGAAGCAAAAAAAAAATGTGGGTGGGTCCTCCTCCAGAAAATTTTTACTGGAGTAGATTCCATTTACATTAAGTGCAAATAACCCACCTTGTTTACTAAACGTCTGTTTGGGACAGTCAAAATCACAGAAGACACTGATTTATTTACTGTGGCAATAGTGTAGGGGTAATAATTCACTAAAACATAACGTGAGTCTCTATTCTCTCTGATATCTCTGATGTAATCAGCCTGGCCTTCTTTACATTAGCGCTGTTTTGGACTGATTGTTTGAATGAATTTGATTACTGGATCACTATAAACTTTTTATTTCTAAATTACCTTTTTAACTTCATATTCAAAGCATTTTGTTTTTAGAATTTACAATTTGGGGTACAAGGCATTTTGTGATATTATGAAGAATTAAACATTTAAACATTTTATTCAAATACATTTAATTAATTTTATACAGAATAATTTCATCTTTGGGAATAATATATTCAACAAGAAATAAAGTAGTTGCACTTACCCCCTTTTCAATATTTTTCTCAGAACTTATGTTACTCTGTCCTCCAAATGGCACCTAAAAATGGCACTCCAAGTTATTACTAAGTGTTACCTCTTTGGTTGTATAACTTGTGTTTCTGCCTATTGGATGCACTCAGAGACTCTGGGTCATTTTATCTCAAGTTGTTTTGTTCTAGTGGTCTGTAATTACTGCGGGCCTTGAAATTAACTTAATTGTGCTTTGTGTGTTAAAATAGGAGAAACATTCTCAAAAACACTCATCTATGACCTTAAAAAACTCTCAATTACAATTCAATATGATTGTACACTCTATGATTGTGTTGAGTTCTGAAAAAGAGTGAACATTTCATATGGGGTTTTATAATGTTTTTTTCCCATCCTTTACGTGCTGAGAGCAGCTCTGCAGAGCCGCCCAGAGGGATTTATCAGTTTGTCAGCAGTTTATTACACTCTGACAGCTCAGATTACGATGACAAATGGCTTGAATTTTCACCGGTGATGGTGTTTTCTATGCAGCATGGTGAAGGTGCACCACATGCGCTCTGGAGATAAAGCCTTTAGGAGAGCGTTTGCATTTTTGAGTCAAGCTTTGAGTCAACATTTCATGCCCTCAGGCACAGCTGGAGCCTGTTTTGAATGGTTCGGTTGTTTTACTCAGTAGCGGTGGTGGATTGTATTGATTAAGAACCAGGTCATTGATACAGCATTGAATGAGTGAATGTGGGTGAGAGCATCATTCATAAAGGATTTGGTTGATGGCCCAGGCACAGGCTGTGTTGAAATCTCTTTGATTCCAATACAATTTATTCAGTCAGCATACAAAGTTCCAAACACACAGTTTAGCATGTTTTAAATATCTGTCTGCTTTTTTAATACAATGAAATTGCATTGAGGTTGAGGCAGTGTAGCTATAAAAGCCATGCGTCTATATGGCTTTTAACCATGTACTTTGATTCCACATCAATCAGATAAGTAACACAAACGTTATTAGTTCACGTAACTTCAACATAATTGAATTAAGATATTTTGAAGTAGTCTCAAAGTGATTTTACAGACTATTGAATGTTTAGCGAGCAACATCACATATTAACTTGCTAAATGCTAGCTCTGGTCCTTAAATAGCAAGTATGATTGAGTCAATCGGACAGTCTTGCGACAAATGACTTTTAAAAAAATTTGTATAGTGTTTTTTGTCTGTGTTAGATCTCAACTAGTCTCAGCATTTGCCCACGGACCGTTGGCTGAACGTCTGATACATAAGGCACACAAAATTGGAAACAATTCATGAGATTCGAAGTCATCAGTTTATTAGTTGAATTCTCCAGGATTTCCGGGGGACGTGTGTGTCAAGTTCTTTAATGGTCCACCTGGAAACAAAGCCATTATGCCGTTCAAAAGTAGTTGAAGTATGTGTAGTTCAAGGCAAAGACTATAAAATACGTCCAAGAGTTTTACACGACAGTCTGTTATTGTAGGGACATGAACGTTACATTTTCACATCCCTGAACATGATGCAGAACAAAACAAACTGAGATTGGTTGCTTTTAATGTCAGTCAGACTGACTCAGGCCGGTCCTTGAACAATGAAAGCTGTCCAGACCTTCTGCCGTCAGTTTAAAGGTCTGGCTACGTGAGACTAGAGCTCAACAGCCCCTGCTTTCTATTATTTTAAATGAAAAAAAAAAATCTGCGTGAATATTCTTCAAAACATTTTGTTTACAGAATAAAGATAGTCAGGGGTGTTCGGAGCAGGATAAGGTTAAACAGTGTAAATGATGAAAGATTTTGATCAAACTTTTCTTTTGAAATGACACTGCCACTGATAAATGAGTTTCTTGATTGATTCTGGACTGTTATTTAGTAGCAGCTGTCCTAAAAACTGAAATTATGTTTTAGTTGGAACAAACAGTTCTTGTGACTTTTTTTTTAACTACAGGAGTGAGTCCTAAAACCTGGAAATTAGTTTGCATTTTTGCACTTCTGGTTCCATTGTCTTGAAGTCAATGGTTTTTTTGAAGGGGTTTTTTGTTTACATCCCTGAAATAAGGTCTGTGGTTAATACAAGCTCAAGATATTTCACATTTTACTTATACAACACTAAATACACCACTCGTAAAATACATTAGCGATACACCACTCCTGATTTTTATAGCTAGGACATTTATCATTATCATGCTAAAAAGGTCAACTCATCCACTCATTTTCACAGGCTCATTATTTTTATAGTCATGTTCTTGCAAACTATTTTGAATCAAACTTTCCCACTTGTAAATTTGACATGAACATTGAAGCTTAGCGATGGTGATGTTCAAGTCATACAACCGTGGTGTAGTTAATTTATAGCAACTTTCGTTTTTTACTTCTGCTGATTGTATTTTGGCTTCAAAATTCAAAGTTGTGTTAATTTGTGAAATTTCTCAATTAACAAGGATCTAATGGTGTCTTATCCTGAGTCCATCCTGTTAAATGCAATAAATATGGTAATATCCACAACTGTTTCTATACATCTAATCTTGGGTTGTTTCCCCTTGTAACTGTCTCAATATTTTTTGACCCATCCTTCACTTAATCACAATTTTAACCACACCAAAGGGTTTTTTTGTAGATCCAATTATTTAGTCAAATAAAATTAATGAATTGTCGGAATATTCACAATTTACCTGTGATGGAGGATGATTTTCAGTCCTGTGTTTCTTGGGAATATCCCGGACGAGCCCCCAGATATCATCATGTATTTTTGTCAGGGGAACCAGGGTGATGCAAACTTCCGGGTTGGCTTAAGAAAATACATCATCCCTGCAGCACTCTAAATTAAAAAACGGAGAACTTAAAGACAATATTGTTCTGCTTTGATTTACCTTGTAGAACCCAGAGACTGTGTGTAATCTCTACCAGACATTCCCTGAAGGATCCACTCTTGTGCCAGAGGCCCACAGGAACCCTTACTCCCCTGAAAATGCCCTTGCCAGATCCTCTCCTCGTCACATGTCAGTCACTGAGCGCCTGCGCATGGTTATTCAAGAGCTGGTGGACACGGAGAAATCTTATGTCAAGGTATAAAATCGTAGCTGTGGAATTTTAAATGTGTATTAATTGTTTGCATGGATATTTGAGACGTTAATGCATTGTTCTATATTAACACTGTCATATCATGTGTGTCTCACATTGTTTAGGACTTGGGATCTCTGTTTGAGATCTATCTGAAACCATTACAAAGAGAAACATTCCTCAGTCACGATGAGGTATGTTTTGAGGTGTAAAATTATGTTCAAATTGTCTTCTTTTTTGTCTCAAACTGTTATACTAAACAGAATCAGTGTCAGAAATTAGGCAATTTTTGAAAATCATGTCCGTAATTGCAGTTCTCTCCTTTTACTGTAGATGGAGTCTCTGTTTGGCAGCCTTCCAGAGATGCTGGACTTCCAGAGGGTTTTCCTACAAACCCTAGAGGAGAGGACAACTTCCTCACCGGATTACCATGCACTGGAGTCACCAGAGAAACTTAAGGTAAAATATGGTGGTGACATTAAGCCAGATTCTTATGATTGACTAGTCAGGATCACATGGAATAAAAGATTATTGTCAAGCTACATTAAAATATAAATACTAGATTTATATTAAACTGTATAAAAACTATATAAAAACTTAAACTGAAGAATTTTGGAAATGTTGCTTTGGCAACTAACTGAAATAAGTTTAATTATAATTTACTAACTAACTTAAAACTAAAACTGAAATAAAATAAATTAAAACTATGTAGAAAAGCAAAGCAACAAAAAGTGAAAGTGACAGAAAAATTACAAAACAATTAAACAAAAAATAAAATGAAAACTGAAAAAACTAAAATAAGGTTATCACCGTTCAGGAATTAGACCTTTAATTTGACTTACATCTGACAAATGAAGTGTTTTTCGGTTTGAGGCACATTTTGAGTCTTTCTCTTTCAATCTCACATCCAGAAACTCCTCTTCTCCCTGGGCGGATCTTTCTTATACTATGCAGATCACTTTAAGCTTTACAGCGGCTTCTGTGCCAATCACATTAAGGTGCAGAAAGTTCTTGAAAGAGGTAAAACATAAACATAAGCCTCATCTGACATGTCTCATGGCATATTTCAACTGGCATCTTGAGCCAAAAGAAGAAGCGTCTGGTTTATTTAATTCTCTGATTTGTCTGATGGCAGCCAAAACAGACCGGGCGTTCAAAGAGTTCCTGGAGGCGAGGAACTCCACCAAACAGCACTCGTCCACCCTGGAGTCGTACCTCATTAAACCCGTGCAGAGGGTTTTAAAGTACCCGCTGCTGCTGAAGGAGCTGGTGTCTCTCACCAACCCCGAGAGCGACGAACGCAACCACCTCACAGGTGTGCGACCACATAGTTCTCCTAATATTCACTTGACTTTCTTTCTTTTACTTCATCCCAATTTTATAAAAACATGTTCAGGCACAATTAAGGGCTTTTCACACTTGAAAGTTAGGTTATCTTGGGTTATCTTGCTTCACGTTTCATGCTGCTCATAATTTACCCGGGGTTAACAATTAATCCTGGGTATTCATACGTTGAACCGTTTCACACTGTCGTTTCACACTGTACATTCCTAAACCCTGGGTTAACGTCCTTATTTGCATATTTGCAGTGTCAATGTTATTGATTGGACGAACGCAGCATGTGACTTGTTTACATAAAGGATTTGCACATTGCACATCCTCATATTATACAATGCCAACTGTACTATCAAGTTTACACTGATGGCCGTTTCGGACTATAAAGGTAAAAATGAAACTCTTCTTAAGTCCAATTGATGTGCCTGCCATCACCATTTGACATTTTTCCCATCAAACTCTGAAACAACTGTTTATAACCGAACTGTGTTTTTGTGACTGTCCAAGGCACATGAATATAAGGCCCGTGATTGGCTGTCTTTTGCTAAGCGTATAGCTGTAACATTCTAAGGGTCCGTTCACACAGAACGTGTTTTTCCATTCTACTGCACTACTTTTCCATTGTTTTTCAATGTAAACATGCACTTAATATTCAACAATATTACTGATTTGACTGCACTGACACTTTTGGATGATAACTGAACTGAGCTGGACGATGACATCACTGTTTTCTGCAGAACTGCTTTAAAGATGAAATTAACTAATTTAATAGTTGATGATCTTTAGAACTCAACTGAATCAACACTGAACTGACTTCAGATGAACAATGCCAATGATGTACAGCCGAAAGTAACTGTTTGCATCATTGAATCCTTTTCCTATTATCACTGTAAAGCTGCTTTGACACAATCGGTACTGTATAAAGCGCTTTATAAATAAAGGCAAATTGACTTGACTAGATGGACATCTTTAAAGGGTTAGTTCACCAAAAAATGAAAATTCTGTCATTAATTACTTACCCTCATGTCGTTCGACACCCGTAAGACCACCGTTGATCTTCGCAACACAAATGAAGATATTTTAGTTGAAATCTGATGGCTCTGAAAGGCCTCCATTGGCACAATGCACTGTACACTCTCAAGACCCTTAAAAGGTACTAAAGATGTCGTTACAAAGTCCATCTCACTACAGTGGTTCTACAATAACTATGAATCGGCAAGAATAGTTTTTGTGCGCAAAAAAAACCTAAATAACGACGTATGAATCAGTGAGTCGAATCATGATTCGGATCGCGTGTCAAACCGCCAAACTGCTGAGATTTGGCGATCCAAACTGCTGATTCGACTCACTGATTCATAACGCTTCGAAGCTTCATGATTCCGTGTTTTGAAATTGTCATCACTATATAAGTCGTTATTTAGGGGTTTTTTGCGCACAAAAACTATTCTCGCCGATTCATAAAGTTATTGTAGAACCACTGTAGTGAGATGGACTTTGTTGTAACGACGTCTTTAGTACCTTTTATGGGTCTTGAGAGTGTAAAGTGCATTGTGCCAATGGAGGCCTTTCAGAGCCATCAGATTTCAACTAAAATATCTTCATTTGTGTTCCGAAGATCAACGGAGGTCTTACGGGTGTCGAACGACATGAGGGTAAGTAATTAATGACAGAATTTTCATTTTTGGGTGAACTAACCCTTTAACTGTTTACGCTCAGATCACGTGTCTTTTGCATAACATGGCATTCTAAAAACAGCGCTGAAGTTAAAAGTAGTCCAACTTTTAAAAAGCACGTCTCTAAAGCTCATGCTTTTTGTTTTTCCACTGACCTGCGTCTGTGTGAAGTGGTCCATAGCAGTGCATCGTTTTACACTGTACAAATTTGGCACCACAAGGCGGGGTTATCCCCACTTCTAAACTACAAGTGTTAAAAGCGGGGTTAAGAATGATGATAACCCGGGTTTAAGTGCAGTGTGAAAAGCCCTATAGTTTAATACATTTGTGATTCAATTATGAATTGTTGAGTCAGTTATTGGTTTGAAATAAACTGTCTCTTTTCTGTTTTTTTGGTGCAGAGGCATTAAAGGCCATGGAAAAGGTGGCCAGTCACATAAATGAGATGCAGAAGATCTATGAGGACTACGGCACAGTATTCGACCAACTAGTGACAGAGCAGAGTGGCCCTGAGAAGGAGGTGCATATCATTCTAGAATTACTTTTAAATGAATAAAGTGTCGTATTATTTGCCATTTTCCCCCTTTAAGATTTCAAAATAAATGTGTTCTGTGTCTCAGGTCACAGAGATCTCCATGGGAGAGTTCATCATTCACAGCTCGGCACTCTGGCAAAACCCTCTGCCCTCTTTGGGCCGTATGAGAAAAGACCCTGAACTCACCCTCTTCCGTAAGTCAGACCTTATGTATTGTAATTATAAAACCATTGCGGTTTATGCTGTGCAATAAATGTGTTATTAAAAGATCAGTGCACTAATGTGTTCTTATTCGTCCAGTCTTCAAGAGAGCGCTCATTTTGGTGTATCGGGAAAGCAAGATAAAGAAAAGAATGGTAAGTTGTGGAATGTAGTACATGGTTTGTTTTTATTTAGTCTTTCAATTTATAAAACTTGATTATTTACATGCTAAATTAATTGAATTATTCACATACATCAGTTTTTGTAGCGGGAAATTTACCAATTTTTAATAGCAGACGGATATACAGTAGCATTGAATAGAAAGTTAAGAAGTCTCATATGCTCACCAAATTATGAAATATTATTACAATTTAAAATAACTAGTTTCTATTTAATATATTAAAATAAATTATACATTTTCAGGATCATTTCTCCAGTCTTCAGTTACATAATCATTCAGAAATAATTCTAATATGTTGATTTGCTGCTCAAGAAACATTTCTTATGATTGTCAATGTTAAACATAGTTGTTCTGCTTAATTTTTTTGTGGAAAACAATGATGTTTTTTTAAAAAGAATTATTTAATGTATAGAAAGTTCAAAACAACAATATTTATTTGGAATAGGAATATTTTTGTAGCAATGTTAAAGCTACACTGTGTAACTTTTTTTGTCTATTCTTAGCTAAAAACACTTAGTTCTTTCAAAAATATATGTGCTCATTAATGTATATTTACTTCTTTCAAGTAATAAAGTATTCTCGTAAGTTTATAATATGCCATTGAAAATACATAAGGTAATGGGATCTAACGGTGGTCGCCATGTTGCCCCTCCATCTTGAAAGTACATTAGCCAAAGAGGGACATACCCGTAAATTCAAGCTTCGCCTTTCGCGTTTTAACCGGTTTTAACACTGTGCGCGTCAACTTGTTCAGACTTGTCTGGTGCATGCGCAGAGAGTTTTCATCTCAGCAGCGTCCAGTAACAGAGTTATACAGAGTTTTCCTGGCTTGTTTATTCCTCAAAAGTCTGTTTTTCCTTGTGTGGTATTTCTGTGCGTTAATAACTCCGTAAGTAATAATAGTTATTGTCATTGTGGATGTGTTTCAGAGTGTGTCATCATGTAATTCAGTTGATGTCACCTCAGAAGTATTTTTGTGTCAACATACAATAGCCTAATGCTCACCTATTTGAATAATCATTCAGTTATTAACAATGTTTATTCGTTTATAGAAAATATTTGCTTGTAATGTATGTTGATGGAAATATGTATCAGGTCTGATCGGCATATTAACACTTGTTATACAGAGCTAAACCTGCGCACACACTTTTGTAACCGGACACCGCTTGTTAGCAGCGGCAGCTCCGCTCCTTTTAATGCAGCTGCATTTAGCGCCTATATGTGGTACAATAAGCTCTGGTTTACGGTTACATTATACAAATGTAGCTTATAAGTATAGTTATACAGTTCTTAACTGTGTATATTCTGTCATGTCATTATCATGTATATTTACCATCCTAATTTGTTCTCTCACAGAAACCACATTTATGTACATATCCATGCAAACCTGTTTATGCCTTGCAATTGGATGACTGAATAAACATTACTATCATCAAAGTTCACTCTGGATTAGCTGCAGTTCTTTCTAGCCGAATAATTAGGCCAGTTGAGTTCCAACCATCCCACTGAGCACAGAATATCCCACAGGCACCGTGTCGAATGTGGACGAGGTCGAACAGGAACCCATATTAATCTTGGACTAAATCGGCCACCGTAGGAGTTAAAACGAAATCGGAATTGAACAGAACAGAAACTAAAATTCACTGGATTGTCATATACAAGTTCACCACTAGATGGGGGAAAATATCACACAGTGTAGCTTTAATGTCTTTACTGTAACTTTTCAGCTTTGCTGAATAAAAGTTTTGTTTTATATATTTTTATATATACACAATTAATACTAGTTTTATTTTGATATTTGACATAAGGCTGAAGGATGATATCTCAAGATTAAATTACAGAATTTGCATGCCGGTCCGAGGGCATGATTAATATGTTAGTTTTAATATCTCACTAAAGTAACATTAAATTTACAGCCATGTTTTGTTGTTTGTATGCTTTATACTGACAGCTAATATAGGCAATTGTATGTTTTTCCAACTAGACTTCTTCACGGCCCGGGGATCTGGATCCTTTTAAATTCCGCTGGCTAATTCCTGTATCATCCCTTCAAGTCAGACCTGGAAATTCAGCAGGTGTGTGTAACTTGATCTTCCTGTGTAAACTAAGAGATATCTCTGTTGAACATGAGTTTGACATGGATTAAACAGGGGAGCTCAGGTTCTGGCACAGTGTAGATCCAAGTCAGACCAAGATAAACATGGTACTCAAAGGAGGATTTCAAGAATCTCTTGAAAACGTCACATCAGAGCTCGACATTTAAAAAATGTCTATCATTAAAGTCTCAAGCCCTTTTAAAAGACCCATACATTGCCAAAATGTAAAATACAGTCTTCTTGCTGTCTGTCAGTCTGACTTGCTTCAACTCCCTTCTCTTGGCTTTTTCAGGGTCAGAGAACCCTTGTGTTTGGGAGGTTGTTCACACCAAGTCTGAAGTGGAGGGACGACCAGAGATGTTCTTTCAGCTCTGCAGCAGGTAACCGATATTGAAAGTCAAAAAAATAAAAACTAATAATAAACGCAAATAGAATACAACCTAATTAAATTTACCATGAGCTTATTCTTCTCAAATAGTTCACCCAAAAATTCAAATTCACACTTGAAATGTCATTAATTATAAGAACTTACATTTTGCTTTAAGGCACTTTTAAGAACTCAAACATCACTTAAAGTGTAATTTAGGAGATTTTCAACATGCCTTTTATTGTTACAATGTCGGTAGTATATGTAAATAAACAAAGTTTACTCGTTCTCCGTGTTACCTGGTCCGAGGAATTTACATTTATTTGTCAGCTCCAGGGCTTTCGTGAAAACTACAGATTATACTTGCCCACGGACAGTCGGATCGACAGAGGGTTATTAACAGAACAGTTATTGTAAGGTTAGGTTCATCACTGAAAACTGTTTTGTACCCTGTCGATTCCTTGGATGGCTACATCCCCAGTGCATTATGGGTGTTTAAGTTTTCCTACCTATTTGGCAAAAGGGAAGACAGCAGCCTTAATTGTATTGAATGTGCACTTGTAGTGTATTTCAAATCTTAAAAGTATATTTTTTAAAAACTGTATTAATTACATAAAACGCCACTTAAGTGTTCTTTAAGAGAGTACACTTTCACTGCGATGTTTCAGTACACACTTATCTACACTTTTAAAAGGTTTTAATGTGTTGACTAACATACTGAAGTATGTGTAAAGTGCTTGATTAAATATTACAATACACATTTGTATGTATCACTTAAAATATATGTACTTTATGGCCTGGATTCACAGACAAGGCTTAGATTAAGCCAGGCTTAGGCCTTAGTTAAATTAGGGCTTTTAAGTAGCTTTTATAAATGTGCCTTAGAAAAAAAAATGACCGGAGTGCAACTTTTTTAAGACTAACTGAGACTAACTTGGGCTTTGTTTGTGAAACCGGCCATAAATGTAATAATTACAAATATATTTAATATTAATTGAATTGAATTGCAATTAACATGCTATTAAGTGTCTGAAAACATTACATTGTTCACACTTAAAGGGTTAGTTCACCCAAAAATGAAAATTCTGTCATTAATTACTTACCCTCATGTCGTTCGACACCCGTCAGACCTCCGTTCATCTTCGGAACAGAAATTAAGATATTTTAGTTGAAAACTGATGCCTCTGAAAGTCCTCCATTGGCTCAATGGTACTCTACACTCTCAAGACCCTTAAAAGGTACTAAAGACGTCGTTACAAAGTCCATCTCACTACAGTGGTTCTAAAATAACTTTATGAATCGGCGACAATAGTTTTTGTGTGCAAAAAAACCCTAAATAAAGACTTACATAGTGATGACGATTTCAAAACAAAGCATCATGAAGCTTCGAAGCGTTATGAATCACTGAGTCGATTCAGCGGTTTGAATCGCCAAATTTCAGCAGTTTGGCGGTTTGACACGCGATCCGAATCATCATTCAGCTCAGTGATTCATAACGCTTCGAAGCTTCATGATGCTTTGTTTTGATATCGTCATCAATATGTAAGTCGTTATTTAGGGTTTTTTTGCGCACAAAAACTATTGTCGCCGATTCATAAAGTTATTTTAGAACCACTGTAGTGAGATGGACTTTGTAACGACGTCTTTAGTACCTTTTAAGGGTCTTGAGAGTGTAGAGTACCATTGAGCCAATGGAGGACTTTCAGAGGCATCAGATTTCAACTAAAATATCTTAATTTCTGTTCCGAAGATGAACGGAGGTCTGACGGGTGTCGAACGACATGAGGGTAAGTAATTAATGAACGACAGAATTTTCATTTTTGGGTGAACTAACCCTTTAAGTACGTTCTTTTAAAGTATATTATTCCCATAATTAGCACTCTTTTCTAAAAGTATGCTAGTGTACCACTTTTTCTTAAGGGATTACAGTGATTTTACCACAGTTAAAAGGGGTACTTCACTGCTGGCAAAAATGAGCTTTCAATAAAACTTGGCTGCCTATACAATAGAAAGGCAAATAAAATTGAAAGCGGTGCTACCTGACTAGAGAAAACAGAGAAAAAGCACACTTTTCAAGCTCATTTAAAATGTTCTCTCATCTTGTTTTGTTTGTTTGCAGTAATCTGGAGAACAAGGCCAATGCAGTAAGGGCCATCCGTGCCCTCTTAAGAGAGAACGCCAAGCGGGTGGCTCCGGTTGAGCGGCGATTCAAAGATTTAAATTCTAACTTCACCTTTCCCAGGAGAAGCCACCCAGGAGCACTAAGAACAAACTCCTGGCAGAGGCTGCCGCCACAGCCAAAAACTTTAGACTCAGATGAGGGCAGACTGCTTGACGGATATGCTCATTCTGAGCCTCCCCTCCCGAGCCACTTGCTCAGACCCTCTAGAGGTGAGAACTCTACTCTGAGCAAGAGCTCCACGTTGTGCTCCCTGACCAGCTCCTTGGAAGCTCAACTCCAGAGACTGAACTTTGTAGAAGAACCCCAAGGAAAGAGCAAGAGCAGTACCAGCAGCCTTCAGGGCAGTCAGGTGACTCTGCTGGATGACACTCCAGGTCTTGACCTTAACACCCTGCTGGCCAGGGACTACAGCGTGCAGAGCCTGGGTTCGGTTGTTAACGAGGATTGTTTTTATGACACGGTCATGGGCATCCAAAAAGCTGCCATTCCCACCCTGTAGAGGAAGTTGGTGCTATAAACATTAAAATGCACTAAAACGTGATTATCGTGCCTTGATGTGAACAGCTCTTACCCACAGTTTTATATCTGTAGCTCTGTTGCAAAATCTAGTGAGTTAACTACTTAGACAGCATTTTAAAATCATTGTAGGCACTCGCCATAATTATGCTGCCTTCTTAGGTACTTTGCTTTGGTCAAGTTCTAAGGCTTTACATGTATTCTTCAAGGAAAGTGTCCAAGATGGCGTAGTTATAGAGAAATTGACTATAGCAGTTTCTTATGCTCACCAAATCTGCATTTATTTGATAAAAAATACAGTAAAAACAATAATATTGTAATTATTACAATTTAAATGACCATTTCTATTTTAATATATTTTGAAATTTAATTTATTGCAAATGGCAAAGCACCAAATCATCATATTAGAATGATTTCTGAAGGATCATGTGACACTGAAGACTGAGGTAATGATGCTGAAAATTCAGCTTTGATTTCAGGAATAAATTACATTTTAAAATGTATTACATTTTTTATATATAAATAAATATTGTAATAATATTATAATACATTTAATATGAAATAATGTAATATGTTTTACTTTATTTTTGATCAAATAAATACAGCCTTGCAAAAACATAAAATATTAAATTCACCCCCTCAACAATTAAGAACTAAGGATCTTACATCTTTCTTACTATCTTGGAAAACCTAAATATATGAGGATATATAATTTGAAAAATGATTTTTAGACCTGGAAAAGTCATGTAAATGAAAATCATTGACATTTTATCAAGTATATACATTCGCCATGCTCTAAAATCTTTTTTTGGGGTAGAAATTGTGAGTAAACAAAAATAGGAAATACTAAAACAATAAATCATGAATGACTGGAAAGGTCATTATTAACTAAATAAATTCAGTAAATTAATTTGTTAAAAAGAGTGGGATCCCTGAAGAAATTTTAGCTCTTAAAACATTTGGAATTCTGAAGGTTATTTTAATATTTATTTTACTTATTTTAATCTCTGGACACTATGGACGCTTGTTTCTGACACAGAATAATGCTTCTTATTTCTTGCAATTCTGACTTTATTTGTCAGTATTGTGAGTTTATAAACTTAATAACCTCACAATTTCAAGAAAAAAGTAAGAATTGTGAGATTTAAAAAAAAAATCATTTTTTATTTTCTATACATTGGCGGAAACAAGCTTTCAAAGGACACTCTTAGTTTACACACACACACACACACAAACACACACACACACACGCACGCACGCACGCACGCACGCACGCACGCACGCACGCACACACACACACACACACACACACACACACACACACACACAAAAACACGTTTTAAAAACAAAACTTGTCTTTATAGCAGAAGGACCAGAGAAAACCTGTTAGCGTACATGGGGGCCCTTCCAATAGAAAGGTGTCTGTCCCAAATCTGTAAAATCTGAGGTTTCATCTGGGTAGTCAGCTCACTGGGGTTTGGAACAGAACCACTTTGTGGATGAACATCTTAAAGATCCTGCCTTAAATTCAGAGCATAGTTTGCCTATCCCAAGGCTGGCCAACTCTGGCCCTTGAGATCCACTGTCGTGCAGAGTTTAGCTCCAACCCGGATCAAACCTGAACCAGCTAATCAAAGTCTTCAGGATCACTAGAAAGCTACAGGCAGTTTGATCAGGGTCGGAGCTGAAGTGGATCTCGATGGCCAGAGTTGTCCTGGCCGATCAAGAGCATTCCATATGTGCTGACATGTATTATTAATACACGAGCAAAGACTGTTTCACTGTATGTGAATACTGTAGCTTTACATGCGTATTGCTTTTCTGACAAAGGCTTTTCTCAGCTTAGCACTGAAATGGCTTTATTTCACTGAACTGAGCAAGTTTTTATAAACCCGAAGTCTGAATATGATGTTTTTTTTCTAAATTATGCTTGTATATGTTTCTTACAGACGTTTTCTGTGCACATTTGTAATGTGTGTTTTTTTTTATTACTATTATTCAAAGGCATGTTTTACATTCCTTAAGTTAAAAACTTAAGTTTTCTTTGTTGTTTAAGCTTGAAAATACTGTTATTACTGTTAAGATATAAATTTGTATATGCTCTGTTGTTGTCATTTTTTGGCCATTGTAATTTATTTGTAAAAATATATGACTTAACTAAACAAACCTTGTGAAGATTATTTTTGTTTTAATATTTAATAAATACTGTGTTGTATAATATTTTCTGATAGTCTTGCTAATCTTGATCTCCTACATTAAAAACCATGTTCAAGCGGCCGCAATGCAACAAGGTTTAGTGACAGCTCATTTTTCTGTCAATACTAAAAGCAAAAATGCTGTGACAACACAATCACAGCCAATAAGATAATGCTTAAGGCCCGTTCACAGCTATAAAGCTGTAAAGATAACTATAACGATAACTTTATCATGTCACTTTAAATGCTCAAGCTTTCAAGCAGGATGGATTCTGATTGGCTGTCAATGTTTTTATTGTTCATCAGCTGGGAAAAAATAGTTCTGAAAGTGATTCCAACGATATTGTTTATCTGTGTCGTTATCATTATAGCGGTGATGTGGACTCAAAAAAAAATAAAAAAATTACTACGGGCCCTATCATACACCCGGCACAATGTGTTTTTTGCTAATTTTAACCTGGCACAGTTATCATTTTCATGTCTAGTGCCATGTTGTTTAAATAGCAAATGCACTCACACCCATCTGTTTGCCCCAAGCGGCAACCTCCCACAGTTTCTCTTGAAGCCAATACGGAAGTGACATAAACTGCAATCCATCGACTGGCCACTAGGGACAGGCTCCAGAAGGGAGCAGAATCTCATTGAGCCCCATGTTAAAATGCCCAACTTTACAGCAGAAAAAACATGATTACAGCCTGGTACAAATTGTGGTTTTGGTCTATACAGCTAATTTTGTCCTTCATGACAGCTGTGAGGGGGGTGAATTTTTGTATAACTCATTCGTTTACATTATATAAAGCATTAAAGTTCTGCATAATTAAGGGCGTGGCCACTTCGAGTGACAGGTGGATAGCCATTTATCTGCTGTCTGTTAGTCATCGCGTCACTTCAGCTCCGCCCACGTCCCGCCTTTATGCCCATTTTCTGTTATCCGGGATTGACATTAGGTGTGTTCGACATCGGCTGCATGCAACTGATCAGCGAGAGTAGCCGCGTGCAGGAGGAGCTGCAAACGGAGACGTGAAGTCGGACACTTTCTGCTTCCCGCATTGACGCTCGCGCTGTGTTTGCATACTTTATCAGCTGAAGTGAAATAAATGCAATATTTGGCAATACACAGATGTTTCAGAGACATTATTGTCATGTAATACTTCATGTACTGCTTAATACAGGGTGTGTTTGTACAAGAATAAAGTTCAAGCCTACACTATCAATGAAGTGGGGTCTATGTTTTTAATCAGTTCTATTTTGATAAACATGACAATATAACATCGCGACTACATGAAAGGAGGTTTTACTGTTATAAAAAACAGATTTGTGCGCATTAATGGAGCTGAAGGTTTTAGAATAAACACGAAACACACGTGATCGCTGTCATGCGGTGAATCTGGCCAATCGTGGAACGGCTGTGTCGTCATCAGAGCCCCTGCAGCCTCGAGCAGCTGCTCTGGAGAAACTGCACCGGCTGTGTTAGCCGACTGCTCTCGAAACGCTCTCGCGGCACTTTGTTGACATACGTCACTGTCACGTGGCGTCGGCGCTGCCTCAAGTCGGACAACATTTCTAACCGGCATGCACTGCTTCAAGTCAGCCGCCGATCGGTCTGCGCATCGCTGGGTGAAGTCGAACAAGACTATTGTTACGACCCTTTCTCCTATTGTTTTCTGACGGTGTGATTGGCTGCAGACAATCATGCCTAATTGATTAATTTATGGGCGGAGAGTATAAAAGCTGTATTCACCTGCTCATCAGTACTTCCTCTGGGGGAACATCTCCAGAGAAGTCATTGTGCTCCACTTTGTTGCTTTCTGTTTTAGTTATCATTTATCAACATTCCTCACCAATTGGATTATTATTTGTTCCTGTATTGTTTAAATCCCTAGACTTTGTTATATTTCTGTAATGGATCACTATTTGTGTTTAATAAATAATCTTGTAAGTCAAACTATTCCTTTGGATGTGTGATCCTCTTTATGTAACGGTCGAGAACGAGCTGGCCGTGACAACATGCAATGACGCGCTGCCAAGATGGCAACGGCCAGCTTGTCCCTACTTTAGCTTCAAAACTGCTCATCAGAATCCTATGGGTGACGTCATGGACACTACGTCCATATTTTTTTACAGTCTATGGTTTAGCCATGGTCTGAAACAAGACCATGTTTTAGCTGGTCTGAAACAAGGTGTGTTCAGGCGCATTGTTGGTGCATTACTATTTTGAGGCAACTAAAAATGGCTGCACCATTGACCAACAAAAACCTGGTCTAAAGTCAATAGCGCAGTATTTTTTGTGTTATTTAAAGGGGCCGTTAGTAATATGTGCCTATAGTCAGGTGCACAACTTGCGTACACTCTGCTTATTACACATACAGGCACGTGAAGCACACAAAATTGTTTAAATATTAAAAATAAAAGGATTCCTCTCTGTAGAAGCGTTCAGTCTTTCCTCTCACAAATTCCGCCATGTAAATAGCGAATCCGCCATGGTGAAAGTGCAACTGGTTTTAAAGGGAATGGGAGATGAGACTCTGATTGGTTTATTGCATGTTACGCCCAAATCACACCTATGACTCATTAAGAGACAAAGTACAACCCTTTTGGACCATGCGCCTGGTGTGAAGACTGTTTTATCCGTTGTTAAACTAGCAAAAGTGTAATTGGACACCTGAGTGCACCTGCGCCATGCGCTTCAGACCATTCGCTCAGATCGATAAAATAGGGCCCTGAATATTTATATAGTAATGGTTATAGTTATCATCCTTGGTGTCATGCCTTTAACGTTTAATATGCAGTTATGTGGAGCTGTATTATGTAATTTTATTTGATCGCTTTGTACATTGCCATGTTTTTAGAAAGGTTTAAAGATTCTTTCCATCGACAGATAAGACAAAACAGCTCTGTGGATTAATCCTTTCTCAGTCACTTTTTCTTTTTGACTGGCAGCACCAACCTTGTTTTAAATGTACTAGAGAGAGAGAGAGAGAGAGAGAGAGAGAGAAATGAAGTAGAAAAAAAAATGCTCAACTGAGTCATAATTACGGTCCTTTTTCTCTTCGCTTCCTTTGTTCAGGATTTTTGTGGGCGATGTTAATTGTGTAGCCTACGTGGGCTTTGATAGCACATTTCTTTGTCTCTTAGATTGAAAAAAGGGATGGGAAAAAGAACATTTGCATTCCCAGAAGTTGTACCAATGCTTGCCAGGCATCTAAAGTACAGCGTTTTAGGTTTTAGGTATTAGGTATTAGGTTTTACTCTTTGGTTTTGTGTACATAAAATGCCAATTTCTCTGCATTGTTAAACGGTGTTCAGCGATTTGCAGCAACGAAGTGACTGGAGGTCATTCATTTTCAATAAGAATTGCTCATTTGCGGTGCCATGAATGAGTTAAGTTTAACTTTATGCAAATGAGCAGTGAAGTATGTGGAGCTCATGTGATCCATCTGGGAGAAAATGTATAGTCATATGAAGGCAAGAAAAAGAAGAATATTACGGTAAGCGAAGGGCTCGTTTGTTTTGTCTATTCATACAGCAATATATATATGTGACAATATTCTGACTAACAATAACTTCTGGCACACTCCAGTTACATAATTGCTCTTAGTGTGAATGCAGAATAAAGGAGTGTATAGACATTTAAATACATCCAAGAAAGAATAGTCCAATCATGAGTCAATATGCAAAGACATGCAAGAAAGAAGATCAATCACAATTTACTACGCAAATAGAAAAGTGACGACATCCTTGTTGATTAGATTTTGAATGGTGAACATTTAAATCAACGGGAAGTTTTCAAACTTTTATCTTAAAATACATTATCTTGCTCCAGCTTCATATGCAAAGACATCTAGTATAGTTATTATATGTAATAATATTAATAAGTAAACCATTTGTTGGTTGATTTCTAAATAAACTTGGCATTGTACACTATGAATAGCGTTGGCTCTGTCAAACAGCTTCTCTTTTGTAAGTCGCTTTGAATAAAAATGTCTACTAAATGCATAAATGTAAATTTCCTTAAAAACTAGGTTGGTAATTACTTGTTGACCAATAGCAAAGTGAGTGGTCAAGAAAATTATTAATTTAGTGATTTTACTTGATAATGCTATAGCACACACATCACCTTAAAATTTCTTTAAAAGTATATTGTTCACAAACACCAAAAATCAATAACACCTAAGATTGAATAATAATTCAAATTAAGTTTAAAGGTATACTATGTGACTTTTGGCCCTATAGTGATTAAAAACAAAATGGTTACACTTTTATTGTGTCCTTGTTACAGTTTAATCATACATTTAAATACTAAGTAATATTAATTAACTACATGTACTTACTATAGGGTTAGGATTAAGATTAGGTTTGGTTTAGGGTTAGTTGCATGTAAGTATGAATAATTTATATTTACTATATAGCTACATGTAACGTGTAACATGGACACTAAAATAAAGTATTGCCAACAAAACTGCTTGCATTTTGTTTTGGTTGTGTTTTGGCTCTGCTCGACTGTGCAGATGAATATGGTTCTTTCTCATAACTGAAAAAAATAGATATTATCCTACTGAATATAAAACATAAGGATCTCACACTGACGTTACTGTAGCTATCATAATAAAACAACCCTTCACAATAGCTAATGCATTACAATTAACTGTTAGAGAGCTACATATGGCAATTTATCTGTTCAATAAAATAACTTGCTCAACTGTTGAGTAATAAAAATGCCATCTATGTGTTGCTTTTACAACATTTCAAATCCCTCAGTTCTCTCCATCTTCGAAAGGCCATGTCCATGTTGATTCTTGTTTTAGTACAAGTTTTTTTGCGTTCTATTTTTGCCAGTAGACTTTCTTCGGTTCTGCATTATTTTTTAAACGGGTGATTCCCCAGAGGGTGGAGATTTAGCTTCTCCATGTCAAGTTTTCTTGCTCATTGTGACAACTAAACTATGCCGCTCCCACACCATACACACGTCAAAGTAGCCAGAGCAACTTTTCTCTATTTATGAATATGATGAGACGCATAGGCGAGTGACGAAAGTACGCAATTTCCCAAGGTGAGTGACGAAAGTATGCAATTTCCCACGGCCTCGGAACACTTGGAATATTTGTACTTTTTGAATAAATTGTGCCTGCAGTCGGCTATATCCAGTTTTATATCATATAAATGGGTAGGTTAAGGGAGGGAGTTTGGTATAGCATAAATAAAAAATAAATACAATAAATGAATGGAGCACCCTGCACATCGAAAAATGACGCTAAAGGGGTACCCTGTGCGTTGAAAAGTGACGACGAAGGGTCCTGACCAAGCATCAATATGTGACGAGTTGGGAGTGAGACCGGGTTGATTAATTTATCCTGTGTCTGTCACACATTTGCGGGAATCAATCACAGACTGGCTTATCCACCTGGCGTGCTATTGGCAGGTTTAACACAATGATGGATAGAGAAGGGATGGCTCGATGCGCGTTGATCACGCCTCTTGTGGTCTGTTTGGTTGAAGGACTATCCAATTGCGTACAGAGTCATTTGAATTATGCTCGTTGATCACGCCTCATGTGGTCTGATTGGTTGAAGGACTATCCAATTGCATACAGAGTCATTTTTGATCACGCCTCTTGTGCAGGAGAAAATACATAGCAGACTCCCCAGACCAATGTTCAATCTTAAAAGATTGAGCTTGATCTGGTGATAGCAGACAAGTAGTTTTCTTAATTTAGAACAAAAAAGTTACATAGTGTACCTTTAAATGGAAATCTCAATTTAATCAAATGCAGAAAGATGTGGCCTGTTTTGCAAGCACTGTGATTACACTTATTTCCATGATATATGTGTTTTGAAATCTAACATGACTAATTGACTAATTAACATTGACTAATTGTCCAAGTATGCTTTTAAGAATACATAGGAGAGTGCAGGGCACCAGAAAATAGATGTTGGGGAAATGGCAAAACAGCCCAAGCTCCTGTTGCCACAGTAACATCTGTGTGGAGGACCATAAAGACGGCCCACCTCTCCAACACATCAACTGTGAATGAGACTCCATCCTTATCAACAGAAGCAGCCAGAGGAAGGGAGCAAACACTTCTCTGGGGACGGATCTTTACGAGCGTGAGTGCACTGATGGAAGAGCGTGGGAAGTGGAGAGAACTGTATCTCAGATCCTAAGGCTGGACTTCCCTGCCCTCTGTCTGCTCTGAAATGAACTGACAGATTGCTAAAGTAACCAAAGCAGATCCGGCACTGCCTAGAGCCTCTTTTACTCTCTCAAAACCATTTTGACAGCCTGTCGTTGGGCTTCTTTGGTTTGCTCTCCAGCTTCGTCATTCTCTGAATCAGCTGTTTTTGGATCTCATTCACAGTTCTCGAGCCTTCTAGACTTGAGGAGCAAAGACATGGCACAAGTTACGTCCAGAGCTGGAGATACTCGAGGGAAAGTCTCAGTTCTGAGTCTGGCTTTGGTATGGTCTTGACAGGGGCAGTAAAAGTAGTGGGAACATGTCAGGCAGGGCACTATGGGAGTGGACACCGATAAACGCCTGCATGGAGCTCGTGGAATGTGCTGTGCTCAGCCTGACATCCACCCTGTGTCACGTTTAGGGTGCCCCTCTCTCCCACCTGGACGTCACACACTTTCTGTGCGTTCTTGCTGACCACACATGTGAAGGTGTGTTGGCATATTCTGGCTGTAGCTGTCAAGACATACAGGTTAGTGAGATTTCTTTCTTTCTTTCTTTCTTTCTTTCTTTCTTTCTTTCTTTCTTTCTTTCTTTCTTTCTTTCTTTCTTTCTTTCTTTCTTTCTTTCTTTCTTTCTTTCTTTCTTTCTTTCTTTCTTTCTTTCTTTCTTTCTTTCTTTCTTTCTTGATAGAATGTTAAACACGTAAACAGAGAGTAATTACTATATAATAGTATATGTAATTTCAACATGTGGACTGTGGCAGACTATTACAGTATATTAAAGTTTTACTGATTTATGTTGTTAGTTTTTTTAACGATCAGATTTTTTATTTTTGTCCAGTGGATGAAATACGCAAAAGACAAACAAACAAAGTTTGGAATAATAATGTTTAATGAATAATGAATAATAATAATTTTGTTTTAAAATATTTTTGAAAGACGTCTCTTCATGCTCACCAAGGCTGGATTTATTTGATCAATACCGTAATACAGTAAAAACAGTAGCATTGTGAAAGATTATTACAATTTGAAAAAATAGTTTTCTATTTTGATATAATTTAAAATGTAACTTATTCCTGTGATGGCAAAGCTGAATTCTCAGCAGTCCTTCAGTAATATTTCTAATTTGCCTATTGTTACCAATTTTGGAAACAGCTATTGCTGTTTAATATTTTGGTGGAAACCGTGATGCATTATTTTCAGGATTCTTTTATAAATAGAAAGTTCAAAATACCAGCACTTATTTGAAATATAAATCCTTTGTAACATTATAAATATCTTTATTGTCACTTTTGATAAATTTAATGTATGAAAGTATTCATTTCTTTTCTTTTCTTCTCTATTCTTTTTTTTTTTTAATCTTACTTAGACTTTTGAATTGTAGTGTATCATTTATCATGGTTTCCAAAAGCAACAACTTTTCAACATTGATAATAATAATAACAATAAATGTTATTATTAAATCAGCATTAGAATGATTTCTGAAGGATCATGTGACACTGAAGACCAGAGTAATGATGCTGAAAATTCAGCTTTAATCACAGGAATTTTTAAACTATATTAAAATAGAAACTTTTTGCAGGTAGTGTAAAGCTGCTTAGTTTGGAAATTACCTGAATATGAGGGGCTTCATGAATCATTACACAATTAATGGACAAAGCACTTATTTGACTGCAAAGTTTATCTAATTTGACCGTGCCTTTAGTGGTCTTTTGAGTTGAGCTAGTAAGCAACCTAGCAAAAATAACATCTTAGTATACGCACAGTTAGCAACCTAATAGAATTGCACAAAAAATTACGCAAACCACCTTAAAAACAAACAATGACATTAAAAACGATTCCAAAACAACCTTTAAAAAAACCTAGTAATCGCACCACAACATGCTAAAACAACTTAGGGTACTTTTACACGACAATGTGTACTAAACCGGAAAAGTTTTTCCTTTACGTTTTTTGCATACCGATGACAATGTTGTCAAAACGATGCCTGTTCACATGGACCCATGGAAACGACTAAAAACGCTGTATTATTTATTCCAGGCCAGTAGTTGGCAATGTCACTTTGTAAAGAAACACTACGTGCGTATAGACTGAACATGTAATACACATGTGCATGATGTCACCTTTTTCACAAATTTGTGTTTTTGTACGGTATCGTTTTCAAAAACGTGCACTTTTAAACCCATATTCAAAAGTTTGTTTTCAGTCCCTCAAAACGCCATTGTCGTGTAAATGTTTTCCTTTTTAGTTGAAAATGGTGTTGTGTAAACGGCCCCTAAGAATACCTTACTGTAGCAACCGCACAACTGTGTGCGACAAACCACTCAGAAGAATTTTCTACAACACATCTGCGCACAAAAAAGCACTGAGTGTGAAAATGGTAGCAACTGCTAAGTGGCGTGATAAAAAGAACACCTTGCATCGACACAAGATTGTGTTAAAAACCACTCCGAGCACTTTAGCAACCACATAGCAACACGTAAAACCCCCCCCAAAAAAACAAACATATAACTGTGCTCAGATCAACACCTTGCATTGTGGTGGCAATTCTCTCTCCAGCAGCGCTCACATTCTCTTCAGAAAATGAGGAAATCAAGTACAAATCTACAAAAAAACTTACAATTGTTATTGGAGTCATTCATTTTGAATTACTACAATGATAATGATTTTGAGTTTGTCAGATGTCTTAATTATCACCATCTTAAAGATTTTTTTTGGGTACACATCACAATTTTAGACAACAACACAGGACAAACAATGCTGCTTCTCATCTGGCGGTAGGTGACAGCGACAGCAGCACTGAGAGAGAGGAAGTAAATGAGTCGTTTCTACTCAAATGAGAGAAGCAGTGATGGTGCCGGGTTGTGCAGACGTGCTTCCGCCACCAGCTGGAACAAGCAGCCCTCATTGTTTAATGACAGATATACAGTCTCTGTCGGTGCCACTGCTTTGTGGGCCGCTATCTTGTAGATCCGTTTTCATTACTGACCCTGTTCAGCTTAGATATGTAATTTAGGTTTATTGGTTGTATAAGACGTGACCCATGACTAGCTGTGTATTAAATATAAAGATTTAGAAAAATGGATCCTGAAAAATGACCATTTCATTTATCATGTACACATTTGAATATAGTAAGAGAGGAAAACATACAATCAATACACACAATACAAATGCATCCATGATAATCAAAGCTCTAAATGGCTTGTTTTGCTGATGTGGTGTGTCTTTGCACATTTAATACGAACAATGAAAAATCAATAGATACACACAGTCCAAAAATTAAATCACTTGCCACCCCTGCCAATGACCAGTGAATTGAGAAAATGTAGCAGCTATAAATATTCTGGAAAAAAAAATCAGAAATCAGAAATCAGAAAGAGCTTTATTGCCAAGTGTGCTTGCACACACACAGAATTTTTTTTGGTGCTGAAGCTTCCAGTGCACATATACAATACAAACACAACAAGAACAAGAACATACAAATTCTAAGAATAAAAATATGAAAATAGCATTAAAAAAATATTAGGTCACAGTTACATTTAGTCAGAATAAACATTTACAGATTATATGTGAGTAGTATGTGAACTAGTCAAACTGTATTTTGCATAACTTTTATAAAAAATAAAATATTTACAAACTATATATATATATATATATATATATATATATATATATATATATATATATATTATATATATTATATACACACACACACACACACACACACACACACATACATATGTATATTGCATCCAAAAGAAAAAAAAAATTGTTTATATATGTGTGTACTGTGTATAATTATTATGTACGTATATACACACACACACACACACACACACACACACACACACACACACACACACACACACACACACACACACACACACACACACACACACACACACACACATACATATACAAATTTTATATATATAGCCTATATATATATAAAAAAATATTTTTTTATTTACATTTATATATAAAATATTTATATATCATATAAATTATATAAGTATACCAGTAAATATTTCTTAAATATATACATGCATGGGTGTGTATTTATATATAATTATACACACACATATATTATGAAAACACAAACTTTTATTTCGGATGCGATTAGGGTTGGGTATCGTTTGGTTTTTTTTCGATTCCGGTGCCAAACCGATACTTTTAAAACGGTTCCGGTGCCTAAACGGTGCCTGAACCAATACTTTTTTTTTATTTAAAAGGCCACCAAACGAGGTGGATGACATTAAATGGCTTTTTATTTATGTATTTATTATTTAAATTGAACCATTTATTAAAAGTTTAATGTATACTTAAATGTATGAATATAAATAAATACAAAACACAATTTACTTATTTACAAATTATAATTGACATATTTACAAATTCACAGTAAAACCTAAGCCACCCAACTACAACAAGCCTAATATAACTCTAAATTACAGTTACAGTAATAACAGCAGTCGTCTGTATTCTTGCTCTGCTACAAACCAGCTTCGAGCTTCAGCTTTATTTTGAAATATGATCATATTCTCTTGCTAAATATTTTTGAACGCATCGCCTTAATGTTTCCATGGCGACGCGTCATGTTTCTCACATGACACACAGCAGCCGCAATAGCGCTGACAGCTCAGCTGTATCGGGTTTATTTCGTTTTTTCTTTTTATTCAAAATATTCACAAACTTCTTAACTGTGTCACGAACTATCTGATGTTCAAATGTGTGAGTGAATGTGTGTTAGTTGATCTATAAAGCGCAATGGGCGGCGCCATGTTAGTTTGCGCCTCAGAATCGGATCTGTCGGATTTACAACACTTGAGTTCATTCTCGTCTCACGAAATACATGAAAGTAAGTGACCAGTGAACTGGAAGAAGAATAGAGTAAACTATAGAGTTACTATATAATGTGCATTTATCTGATGTGAATAAAACACGTAACGTTAGTCAAATTATAACCGCCTGAAAGGATTGTCATTGCCGCTTTCATAGACATCAGTGTGTGTTTTTTGCTAGTACTTATGAGCATTTAAATGTCTGAAACCTGAAATAAACATGATGTCGTTGAAAACACTGAATAGTTGTCATGAGATGTCGTTGAAAACACTGAATAGTTGTCATGAGTTGTGATGTGACCAGCGCTGAGCGTCTGTCTCTGGCTCAGCCAAAGCGCGAAAGCACGTTTGAATTTTGGCACCGAAATGAGGAACCGAAATCTGCGTTCTGATTCGGTCCGGTACATACCGGTTATATAAGTACCGGTGCCATATTGGAACCGGATTTCGGTACCCAACCCTAGATGCGATATATATAAATTAATATAATATAAGTTAATACAATCAATATATATAAAATCTATTTTATTTTTTCCTTTTGTGTGTTGGTAGCTGTCACAAAAAAGTGTATGCAGGTCCTCATATTCAGTTATTTTGGTGGCTTATTTCAATATTTCACAATGTGTTGCCACCTGGATAAAAATAAAAATGTTATGCACGCTGGATCAATTTCTGATGTAAATTTGTTTCTGAGACTTACATTTTTATTCTTTTATTCTTCTTCTACAATATTACAATTCGATTTAAACCATGTCATCTCCAATCCAAGTCTTAATAAAACTACCATTTTAATTGGGTTTTATTTACTTGCCAAAGCCATTTTACTTTTAAGTAAATAATAATAATAATGAATAATAATAATAATAATAAAGTTTTATAGTGCATATTCTTCATATTTTTTCCATCAACCATTTCTTTACTGTTAAACTTTTAGTTTAAACTTGTGTCATCGTATAGTTTATATTACAGATTATATGATGATCATGTAAAAGAAAGGAAGCATGTGAGTGTGGTGAGTGAAAAACATCCCTCTGAGAAAAGTGAATTTCCATTTTATTTTCCCACGCCCCACAAATAGCTAGAGGCTAAACACGACGCTAGTACACATGCATGCTCAGTCCTGTGACTCCTGACAAAAGGCACTCTGCGCTTATGCTCATAGACTCAAATAAAGAATGCGACTTTGAATTTCACTGGTAGAGAATTTATTTTTGCAGTGTCACAAATCTACCATTTACACAGTTCAGATATGGAAGCATTTAATTCAATGGGCTTAAACAGCTCTTTTACAATAGATTTAGTTCACAAACAATGTACAGTACAGTAATGTATTTTTTTAGTTACAATAATAAATCCTAATAATAAATCAGAGGGTAACACTTTAGAATACTGTTCCGTCATTAATGAATAACTACAGGAACAAATGAGTGACACATATCAACAATCTAGTGATTACTATTACCTAACAAGAAACTCTGATAAAAAAATAGTAAGTAATAGTGCTCAGTTGAATGTGGTAGTTCACTATTAGCTAATCAATAACTACTATCTTTTTCATACCTCTCAGAGAACTACTATATACAGATTCATAATTAACGTGAATAATGCATAATGTATAATTCATTCTAAAGTGATTAGAGATTATGACAACCCACTAGTAAAGACTTAAGTATGACCAAATCCTTCAGAAGAAACTACTAATTTTTTGGATCATCAAGGTGTTTTTCATTTTTGAAAAGCATGATAATACCTTAATATTGACTGAAGTCATTGTACATTTTTGAGGTTTTTGTAAGGTTTTGGATAGTAATTACTAAATTATTTGGATCAGTATTCTAAAGTGAAGATCATGGTAACCTACTAGTAATGACTCAAGAGTTACCAAATCCATCGGAAGGAATTACTATCCAAAACCTTACAAAAACCTCAAAAGCTTACAATGATTTCAGTCACTAATAGAGAGTTAGCATATTTCACTTTAGAATACTAATAGTTTATTCTGAAGGATTTGGTAATACTTGAGTCATTACTAGTGGGTTACTATTACCTTCACTTTAGAATTAATTATACATTATGCATTATCCATGTAAATTATGAACCTGTATATAGTAGTTATTAGTAGTCCTCTGGGAGGTATGAAAAATAGTTATTGATTAGCTAATAGTGAACTACCACATTCGACTAAGCACTGTTACTTACTAATTCATTAATCACAGTTTCTTGTTAGGTAATAGTAGTTACTAGAGTGTTATTAGTGCGTTACTCATTTGTTCCTGTAGTTATTCATTAATGAGAGGAATCAGACAAATTGTAAACTGACACACACTTGGTAGCATGAACACATTAAATGTATTGTTTGGAGGGTTAACACATTAGAGACCATACAGTATAATCATGATTTATATGAAAGATTGTAGTGGAGTGCATGCAAGACTCATCTACATGATTTGCCTCTGTCCACATACAGCGACATAATAAAAAAAAAGTAGAAAACAGTGTCAGAAATTGAAGCTGTTCTGAGTGAGTTCATGCATAATTATTCATCTTGTTGAAGATAAGATGTATAATGCACTGCTGCAATTTACATACAAACACTTTCCTCTGCGTTAGGTCATAATTGGTAACAGTAATTGTTAAAATAGAATGATCTCTCTCTATCTCTCTTTTTTTTTTTACAGGCAATACATCTCATTATTATCAGATCTTCAAAAGCCATGGCCAGTTGTGCAGCCGACCAATAATATTAGAGAATCCTGCAGTAAGACTGCCTACTAGTAAATAACAATGCAGTGACCTCCAGAGATAAAATTGCTGCCTCTGTGATCGCAGCACTACACAGGACTTAAACATAAATGTTTATTGTAGGTCATTTGAAGAACTGTCTTTGTCCATTTAGCAGCTTAGCGTGGTTGAGTGACAGAGACTATTTTTTGTAGCAGTCCTGTAAGCAATTTCCTCCTTTGCTACTTATCAAAAATGAATCAAATCAGCAAGCAATAGATAATTGCCTGCCACATGTAATAGGAATTGATTTTCTGCTGCACATTGTGTTTTTTTATGCCGAAAAAATAGTGTATTATCATTTTCATCACCTCTTGCATATTACTTGAAATGACATTCCCTTTACTACGTCTTCTCTGACTGACCTTCAAGTGAGGTGTCCAGCGGTACAGTGATTACTGATCACATG
Source organism: Gobio gobio (assembly GCF_949357685.1). NCBI lineage: Eukaryota > Metazoa > Chordata > Actinopteri > Cypriniformes > Gobionidae > Gobio > Gobio gobio. The sequence goes on along the minus strand of NC_137105.1, from coordinate 30,957,986 downwards.
CTGAAATATCCAGTCACTCACAAACAGGAACGTGTCGGGGTCCTTCATAGGACACTGAAAAGCTTTGAGACATATGCAGGGTTGCCAAGGAGATGTTATTTGAAAAGAAAGAGGCAGTTTTACAGTAGTTTTTGATTCTTTTTTCATTCTCTTTTCTTCAGCAGCTAGAAGAAACCTCTTCAGAACTGCTTGACGCATAAAGCGCACCAGTAAAAGGGTAAGTAAAGGTTTTTTGTTTGTTCTGAGATAAATGAAACAGAATGCACTCTCACAATGCACTTGTCTTGATCAATTCATGAGATTCATCACCATCTGAAGGACAACAAAAGATGGGAGCAATTTTCATTCCCTTTCTAATTTCCAAGCTGTCAAATGGTTTGCACAGATAAGGGAAAAAAATCAATTATCTCAGACAAAACAGCCATGCCTGCCCAGATAATTGGCTAAATTTCTACCTTGCAGCGGTCTTGTGCCATTTTTATGTATTCTTGTAACAGCAGCACCCATGCCAAAGGGTGTTTCTGCAGCAGTGAAGTCAAAAAACAATTAGCCTTTCAACAACGCTACAAAGTCACTTCCCCCAAAACGCTGACTGGTTCAGGGCGTACTAAAACATAAATGTCCCAAATAAGGATAGGGTGGGACAAAAATTTCAGCTTTCCCTTCCAGTCATCAGACCCCGTGCCTCATCTGTCAGACCGTCACGCTTGTTCGCTCAGTTCAATTCTCATTCCGTTTTTTTTATCGCAGCCTAGCGGAGCCAGTGCGGAGGAATTATCTGCTGTCAGGACCTGCGCCGGGCTGATAGGGAAACGCAGCGCACCGAGGGCCACTGCAAGGTGAGAGGGACGGCCGCAGGGGGAAGGGAACGAAAAGTCAGGGACCGATGATGCCGTCTTCCACTATGCAGATGTTTGCGTTCATTCTGGCGTTACTGGGGGTCCTGAGTGCCACGGTGGCCACACTGCTACCCAACTGGAAGGTGAGTGCAGATGTGGGCTCCAATATCATGACTGCCATCTCGCAGATGCAGGGACTGTGGATGGACTGCACCTGGTACAGCACCGGAGTATTCAGCTGCTCGCTTAAGTACTCGGTGCTGGCATTGCCGGCTTATCTTCAGACCGCACGCACCACTATGGTGCTTTCCTGCATGATGGCGACAATGGGACTCTGCCTGGCCGCCCTAGGGCTGAAATGTACTCGCTGGGGTGGCAGTTATCGCTCTAAGGGACACACGGCCATTTCCGCAGGGGCTTGCTTCATCATTGCAGGGGTCCTGTGTCTGGTGCCCGCATCCTGGTTCACCAATGAGGTCATCACTACGTTTATGGACTCCAAAGTGCCCAAGAGCAGCAAGTACGAGCCAGGCGCAGCAGTGTACGTGGCATTTGTGTCGGCAGGATTCCTTTTAGCGGCAGGCGTAATCTTTTGCTTATCATGTCCTGGGAGAAGAGGCGGTCCATTGGATTCGGGCTCGTCCCACCCCGACAAGCCAAAACAGAAGAAGCTGCGCCAGGAGAAGCCGACCCGTGACCAACAGAAACAGCAGCACTGCGAACAACAGAGTCAGACTGAACCAACGGAAACAGAGCAGCCGCATCGAGAGAAACTACACCAGGAAAAGCTACAAGCGGATGATCGTCAGCAAGAGAAGTCGGTGCCAGACAGGATGATCCTGGAGAAGGACAAGCAGTACCAATCTCCATCTCGAACCCGAAATCAAGATGCCAAGGCCGTCTATAGTCTGCACGACTACGTGTAAACAACTGTCATCGACTCCAGGAGCACTTAGAGTATTTAGGGCGTTCTTGATTATCAGACTGCCTTTCTTTGTGAGCGGCAAAAAGAGGAGGGGAAAAGCATTGGAGCAGCAGGAGGAATAATGACTTTGATGCCGTTATCAACCCTTCTCATCTGTGCTTTCGCTTACAGCAAGCGAAACAGTGGAGGTATTTCCAAAGCCCCTGAACAGACAAACTAAGGATTGTGAATCCTCGGGTATATGGTTTAACTGCAACTACAAGTAAAAAAATGGTGACGCATCATAAAAATGCAACAAAAGAAAAAGGAATTCATGAAAATACTAATATAAGGACAGTCCTGAAGGTGCATTTGCTTACCAAAGGTTGGAAAAAATAATAGTTATTGTTGCTCTATCATTTCATTACCTTGTCAAAGTAAAACGCAAACTCTCCAGAGTCCTGCAAACAATTTTATTAGCCATATGTGATAAGCAAGTTTTAATTCAGAAGCTTGTAGATGATTTATTAAGCAGTATGTGCATGCTGTTAGATAATACTGTTAATAATGCTGCAAAATGGCTTGCAGTTATGAAAACAGAGGGGATAATCAAGCTTGCACCTGAGGAAGCTCCACACCATCAGCTGTCCATTAAATGGTGCGTGTCCTTCAGAAAAGGGATTTTGACATGTCCAGTCCATATTTTTCAAAGAATGGTGATAGGGGGGGGGAGGCACAGCAGCAGAGATCAGTTGAGGTAATGATGCTCTTTGCTTTTCCATTAGGTTCGCTACGGATGGGTGCACGCTGCTCATTTATTGAGAGCAGACACAGATCCACCAACACACACACATAAGCTTTCCTTCCCTCCCTCGTACTCTTGCTAGAAGGGTAATGGGGGCTTGCACCCAATCATCATGATGCTGTGCATCAGTGTGTCGTGCCTGCAGGAAGTGCATTTGGTCCTGTTCTAGGGCAAACAGGACGCAGTAACACGCTGTTCACACTTTTGTCGAAAAGTAGAACCAAGGTGACGGAAATCTCAGCGGTGGCTGTGGACTCTCCCCCGCTGGGCAGCAATTACACCTTTGGTCTACGTCTCAATTTCGGTCAAACCATCTGCAGTATTTTCGGATTGCTATGCTGTTTTCACTTGTATGAATGTATTTTCAAAGAGTCAGTGGAATACAGCAATGTACTATATAATGTACAATATTTGACTCAAGCTAATGCTAAGTGTCATTGTCTCTGCTGTTTCTGTCATAACGATGGTCAAGGGCTCCTATTGTCTCGAGAGAGAGAGAGACGCCACTGCTTTTCATTTCTATCTCACATATAAGCATACATACTGTTCTTTGTGTTTGACAGAATGCTTTAGAATCTGACGCAACGGCTGAGAGTGACAATGAATTAGAGCAGCAAAACGATTTTTTAATACAAAATGTCATTATGTGCCAATGGACCATGTCTTGCTTTACTATTTGTGCATGTGATATAGTCACTAGGGTCCGAAAATCTGAACCACTGCTGCTATTTTGCATTATTGCTGCTATTTGCATCATAAAAATGCTTTTCATTATAAATTATATCAGCATAACAATTTGAGTGAAATTTGAATTTCTGATCACAGATTTTTTTTCCTCATCATATTTCTGCCCCCAATCCCTCTCCCCTTTTTTTTCTTTTAAAGCCTTACAATATTTTCGGATTTAAATGACAAAAAATGTCAGACCTTTGGACTGCACTGTAAACACTGCAGTTGAATGTGCCTGAAATCTAATTACTGTCATGTGACACAGATGGGTTTTATATACAGTATATAACTGTTGTATAATAAAACCCACATCCTTTGCTATATTTTCAATTCCTCTCTCGCTATTTTAATATGTGAATTAGATTTTTATGTAACCTTGCTGTAAGAAAATAATTTCCTTATACAAATAATTACATAAATATGCTAAATATATTTAGATATTTTCTATTATAGCAAATAAAGAAATATATTGATGTTATGATGAAAGGGTGTTTTCCACATCAGTGGGTCAGTTTAGGAGTCTCCTATTCCGTCCAGTGTCTGACATGATCATGTGATCATCTGCACAGAAATTCGGAACTGGGTTCTTTGGTTTGTGATGTGAATGTTGGCAGCCACACATACATTACATTTGAGAGACAATGATGGACAAATACTTATATTTTACTAAGAACTCTTCTTCTATCATGACACAGCGAATGTTGACTATACAAGATTGTGTTGGATAAAGGTGAAAACCATTTGCCATATTATGTAGGCACAACAAAATGCTTTATTTAATTGAATTTTCCATTTTGAATTCTCTGTTTTGGCTTGACAAAATAAGGGCTTGTTTAATTTAGACCATTTATAAACTGATTACTGTGGCCAGTAATCATGTGGAACTATCAAATCCGATTAAAGCACATGCCTGTACAGCAGATCTTGTATGTTTGTTTTTGTCATGTACTGACTCCGGAAAACGCAGCAAGTGCAACTCCACCTTCTATTCTCTCATTTGAGCTAATGCTCACATCAAGGACTTTTTATACAACTGGCTCTCTTATTTCACATCATTCCCTCTTTGTTGCGAGTTCGTGTTCTGACTACAAATGCCTCCTCATAATGGGGGTGCGTGGTACAAGGTGTCTTGGTTGGCTGCGTTGGCCAGGAGTCATGCCTGTCCAAATGGGAATCTGCATACTCCTCTGTGAGTGAATCCAAGCATCAAATAAGCTCCATTTACACAGCTGACTGCCCATCACAGTGTGGCCACTTCTTCACTAAGCATTCATGATTAAGCCAGCCGCACTTCACACACCCCCTCTCACTGATCAGGCTAAGGTTAAATCAGCTGTCATATTCATCTGCTACTTTACATGTGCTTTGTTTACACAGATGGAGACATTGTTTATTCTCGATCACGACAGTGAAATTCATTCTACAATTCAAATGTTGAGTAAGAGATTCATCAAAAGAATAGAAGCTGTGCCGTATTGTATTTATGAGCTCTTGGGATCAGCAACAGTGACATTAATTTTCCTACAATATGTCTTATTCTTCTTACAAGGCACTTTCCATGAATATGGCAAAATTTGCTACTGCATCCTTTAAAAAGAAAAATCACATCTTCAAAATCAAATTTTAACCCTAAAAGCGGCATATATCATATTTGAAATGTGGTTTTCTAGGGCCTTAATCATTGACATGATCAATACTCCAACCCATCCAAAAAAAAGTGTCTACATTTGTATACAGTCTTCTACATTACTTTTAATATAATTTCCAAAATGTCTGCCTCCATGTCACAATGCTCAAGTTTAAGCAACTTACATTATTTATGGTAAATTAAAATATATGTGTTCTGAAAATGCGTGTATCAAGTATGATACAGCAGATATTTTTCATTTAAATCATCATTGTACTGCTTTGTATCATGATGTATTATACTCACCACAGTAAAAATGATCATCAAATATTTTAATTATTAAATTAGATTAATTAAAACTTCAATTTGAATATTTTACTATGATATATTTAGTATGAACTGATATTTAAATGCATTTTTAATATATGCATCTGGCTCTTATTATAAATAAATATTGTTGCTGACTACATCATTGTTCTAGCTACTATAACCTTTTTTATTTATATTTTAGTCATTTATATATAAATATATATTACATTTTTTGGAGATCAATAAATTGAACCATAAAAGCCTAATGTATCAAAAATGAAGGAAAAAAAAACTGGATTTTATTTTTTTACATGTCTAAAGGTTCAATAATTTGGTTGCAAAAACAACAACAGCAACAACAAAATGATTTTTTTTTCTGACTGTTATTTCATATCCCAGGCTTAATCAATAACAAACCATAATTTGGTAGCAAAACAAGCCCCTACCGGCTAAATGTAGGCTAATTTTGAAACAGTGTGCACACAATATATACAAATACACAAAATGTCTGTTATAGACTCATTCTCTCCATTTCAGATGAGTGGTGTTATTAGAAAGCACTAGGTTAAAAAAAACTCACTTGGTGGAAGAATACACACAGCAATTGATTCAGTTCAATTCCTGTTTTTCTGTCCTGTTATAATTGAATTTCTAATGATGTATCTATTTATTGGTCATTTTATTTGTATTTAGTGAAAAATCTATTGCTTATAGGTTGTTTAAGACAAATAGTTTGCACTTTTAATGAATCTATGTAAACACAATCATTTGAAAACATATGAAAATGGTTTAATTAGTGACCTCTGCTGTGAACAGTCGAGCTCACCCTCTGTCGTTTCAGATGGGCTGCATATGAGAACGGCTCCTGCGAGGCTGAACACAAAGGCTTCTCCATCTGTCTCACATAATGATCTAAATGATCTAACACATTTAAAAGGGGTCACTTTGCAGGTGTGCAATGTTGAAGTGGTGTATTTTTAGTGCTCAACTTGACATTATGACAAATGGAGTTTGACTTCCCTGCAGGCAATAACAGAACAGAATCAATTCCTGCGTGTATTCTGCCACCAAGTGACAGTTTCCCCCCTTTATTCATCTTTTGCTTTATTGCTGTTGGCAAAACCTAACACCACAAATCTGAAATGGGTAGAATGAGTCTAGAACAGAAACTGTTTTATGAACTACAGTAGGCCTATTTGAAACCACCATAAATACCACTGTGGCTTATTGTATGGGAGGTATAACATATGACTAACTACATTCATGATACCCACTTGTACTATAGTCTTTTACTGGTAACATGGTTGATCAGTAACATGCTTTTCTCAAAGTTTAAACTGGTGCATGCAGGTTTAAATACTCACAGGTACAATGAAGCGACAAATGGTCCATTAAATCAGTAGGCAGGGTAAGATAGATCATCAGGCTATCGACACTTTCAAGAGGATCAATCTTCAAATAAAAATATCAATCCTATTGGGTATATATTGACGTCACTTTCTCGCCAGAACACACCCCCTCAGCTGGACTTGGCAAAAGAGCTGCTGCATACTGGATTTAATAGAGTTGTGTAGGTCACTTTGTAGGCCAACCGGCAGTTAGCATCGCACTGGTTCCCTCAAGAAAAACCCAATGGGATTTTCCCACAGGCTTCTGGATTATCGCAAAAAACAAGCTCTATGATCAACAAAAGTTTATGATACTTACATGTTTTGTCCATCAAGATAATTATCACAGATGGACATTACTTTTATGAATTTTGAAGAAGTTAAAAGCTAAAGGTGGGCAATAAACAAACTACACCACGGTCCCGAGAACACAAAGGCTGTTCTCAAAGCTGGTTTGGTGCACTAGGTGGAGAGTGCTAAAAAGCCGTTCTTACGGCTGGTAAAGCGCCTTCGTGAGAGAGAGCGTGCGCAAATCAGGCTGCACTACTTCCCTGACTGTGTCGCCGCGACTGTTCCCCCTGCGTGCTTCAGCACCAAGGAGACCGTCCTTCTAAAAGAGTTTACACAGATAGAGCTTGCGTCTTTTTCCAGATGACATTCTATCTGTGTGTTTCTGGATGTGGTGGTTATCTGTCACCGAGGGATGGTCACCAGTGCTGTATCTTGTGTTTGGGCGTTCAGCACGCTAAGGCAGCACTGGTGGATGACTCATGTTCTCACTGTGGGAACATGACCATCTCGGAGTTGCGGTCGAGACTCCATCTTGCAAGGGGTGGAGTCCCAGCGCCTCTGCCTCGATCTAACCCTCCACAGAGGGTTACTTCAGACAGTAACGCAGGTGATCTGAGGGTTACGGTGAGCGCGCTTCACCCAGGAACCCAACCCCCGGGGAACCGTCACCTCTCCCGCACTTCACAGCCAGTAGAGCTGCCGTTGGAACGCGGTGAGCCACCCACAAGGTGTGTACCATCCATATCCTTCGGGGCTCCTCTTGACGACCAGATGTCCGTCGCTGCATCGGAGGGCGGGTAAGAAGCTTCTGGAGATGATGTGTCGGCGCAGGGGGCTCCTTCGGGAAGATCCGCTGTGTCCGAGATCTGGAAATGATGGCCATGCTTTCCCGGGCCGATGAGAGAGTCGAGATCGTGTGGAACCCTCCACCGTATCCCGAACCCTCAAGGCTGGACGAATGGTTTATCGGGGTGGCCCCGTGCTGGCTCTCAGCACCAAGGTGGTCTGCGCTCCCATCGCAACTCGCCTGCAATCTCCTCCTCTGGAGACAGAAGTGTCTGAGGTCGCTTCGGGCCATTCATGTCCCCGGTGTGCTCAACCGTGTGGCCGACAAATTAAATGATTAAATTCTCCTTGACCTCCTCTTGGGATCTTGCTCTGGTGCTCCAAGCACTTCAGAATGCCCCATTTGAGCCTCTGCAGTCGGCAGAGCTAAAGATTCTGTCTATGAAGACATTGCTGCTGGCTGCACTGACCTCCATCAAGAGGATAGGGGACCTGCAGGAATTTTCCGTTGACGAATCGTGCCTAGAGTTCGGGCCGGGTGACACCCATGTGGTATTGTGAGTGTTGCATCCTCCTGGGTGCTGGCACGTGGCGCCTCGCTGTCAGACATCTGTAGAGCTGCGTTTGCTAGATTATATAGCCTACGTGTAGAGCCGGTTTCCGCCTGTGTTCTCACCTCAAACGGGTAAAAGCACAGAGGCCCTGGCTCTTGTTGGCTTGCTGCGCTATGGCGCTTATTTTCTCCAGAAGCAAACTCTGTCGAGTCCTCCATCACCTTCAGTGCCGGATGTGGCGGAGGGTCTGGCATCAAGGCTTTTGCCGCTGAATCCTTGAGAACCAGACTGGGGTTATATGAGTGACCTGCGGAGATCCCATACATTTTTCCACAGTCGCTCCTAAACAGAAGCCCTTGTCTTTCCTTGGGAGAGACATTATTTTCCCCAAGTTTTAGTTTTTTTTCTTGAAAATCGTATTTGAATGTGCGGCAACTATAGTTGCCGGTGGGCAAATATGTTGTAAGCACCCCTTCAATGTCAAATTGGACTAGGATGAGAAAATTTGGCATCTAACTCAAAATAACTGCTTTCAACAGATCAATCTTTACACAAACAATCACAAACAAATGTATTATGTATAAAAGTCGAAGAACATTCGATGCAAACTCACAAAAGCTGCATCTATCTTATAATCTGTTGAATATGAAAATACAACAAACAACAAATACATTTGTCTTAAAGAGGTTGAACATAGTGTAGAACAAAGTAACTAACAGGCCATTGTGTATCAAAAAGTTAAATGAAAATAAATTAATATAATGACGAAAAAAATACAAAATAACAAAAATAATAAAATAGTCCCATAGTATTCAATGGCTGACTGTAGTAGGTGATTTCATATAATATTTTAAATGTAAACTCATTACTTGTTTGAATTTCCACATTATAATGGAATCATAAGCTACTAGTCATAAAAAGAATTAGCGTCCTTGACCGATTAGAATGAAACGCATCCATTCCAAACTGGATGAAGGGTCCTCAATATGTTGGCCCTTACAAGACATAATATCATAAAATACTATATTTTTCCCTATCGAATTAAGGTCTACTGTACAGTAGAGATGTCAGTTAAAGGGTTAAGTTATGTTTTAGGTGGGATATTATGAAAGCAAAAAGCACTAAACAAGACCAAAAATCTTGATTTATTAACCTCTTACACACACACACACACACACACACACACACACACACACACACACACACACACACACACACACACACACACACACACACACACACACACACACACACACACACACACACACACACACACACACACACACACACACACACACACACACACACACTAAAAGTGGCTGGTAATGGCTTTATTTTATGTAATTACTTGCAGTTTTTTTGGCCTAATCATTGTTTTAACATAATTTGTAATTGAGTGACATCACAGAAATGTCCTGTGATACAATGCACAAAGTAATTTTTTTAACAAAAGTGTGTGTCCGTGATCTTATCTTTAGGCATAAACCAGTGTTACATCTCATTTGCAAACACTTTATTCTTTATGAGTATTATTATTATAATTATTTCCTTTATTTATCAGAAAGTGGAGTGGAACGAGGAAAGATAGAGAGGGAGAACGGAATGTAACTGAAATCATGATTGCTAAACAAATAAGATGGTCACCAATAATGTTAGGTGACCATCTAAGGACAACAGAAAGAACATTGCTTGCCAGTGGTAATGAGGCAAAGACAGAGAAACATCATTGGGATTTATTTCACACTATTACCACAATTCTAAATATAATATATATAATTTGTATAATGTATAATTTATTATACAGGGAGTGCAGAATTATTAGGCACGTTGATTTTCTGATCATATTTTTTTTCCAGGCACATTTGACCAATTCCAAACCACAGTAATCCTAATAACTACTATTGATTTAGTATTTAATAATGTATAAGTGATATATAATTGTTCATGAAGCCTGGAAATGAAAATCACCTTATATTCAGGTGTGCAGAATTATTAGGCATGTTTTCTTTTACAGATAAATTGAGCCAAAAAAGAGATTTAACTCAGACTGAAAAGTCAAAAAGTATTAAATGCCCATGAGAAGGATGCAATACTAATGCAATACTAGACATTGCAGTTAAGGCGTGACCATTGGACAGTGAAATGCTCGTTGGGTCAGCAGGGTCAGACAAAAACAGGTGGTGAAGAAAAGACACCTGTTAACTGCAAAAGAATTAAGAATTAAGGTGAAGAATTAAGGGTGAAACCATCAGGAACTCTTTAGTCTCCAGCGCCACCATTTTCTAGAGCTGCAACCTACCTGGAGTCTCCAGAAGTGCAAGGTGTCAGGATCTCAGAGACTTCAGTTAGGTAAAGAATCCTAAAAAATGACCCCCACTAAATAAGAATCATAAGCTGAAGTGTTGTAAAATACTTGAAGCCTGCTTTTTTATAGGCTTTATAGGTTTTATAGGTTGAGAATGACTCTTGAAGGACCAGCACCACATCCTCTAGTAGCACTGTTTGAAGAATTCAACTTCCAGAATCTGGCAGTACGTTTTGGGAGTTCATTTTAGTCCATCCTGAAGTCTGTTTTGCAGAGATGGACTAAAAAACTCCCAAAACGTACTGCCAGAATCTGGAAGATGAATTCTTCAAACAGTGGTACTAGAGGATGTGGTGCTGGTCCTTCAAGAGTCACTCTCAACCTATCTGTCCATTAAAGCCTATAAAATAACCTTCTTCATGTATTTTACAACACTTCAGCTTGTGATTCTTATCTAGTGGGGGTCATTTTTTAGGATTCTTTACCTAACTGAAGTCTCTGAGATCCTGACACCTTGCACTTCTGGAGACTCCAGGTAGGTTGCAGCTCTGGAAAATGGTGGTGCTGGAGACTAAAGGGTTCCTGATGGTTTCACCCTTAATTCTTCACCTTAATTCTTAATTCTTTTGCAGTTAACAGGTGTCTTTTCTTCACCACCTGTTTTTGTCAGATCCTGCTGACCCAACGAGCATTTCACTGTCCAATGGTCATGCCTTAACTGCAATGTCTAGTATTGCATTAGTATTGCATCCTTCTCATGGGCATTTAATACTTTTTGACTTTCAGTCTGAGTTAAATCTCTTTTTTGGCTCAATTTATCTGTAAAAGAAAACATGCCTAATAATTCTGCACACCTGAATATAAGGTGATTTTCATTTCCAGCCTTCATGAACAATTATATATCACTTATACATTATTAAATACTAAATCAATAGTAGTTATTAGGATTACTGTGGTTTGGAATTGGTCAAATGTGCCTGGAAAAAAAATATGATCAGAAAATCAACGTGCCTAATAATTCTGCACTCCCTGTAATGAAAAGCTGCAGACAACTATTATATTTTATATCGCACCCTACTAAAAAGGTCTTCCATGTCCTTGGAAGTACAGGATATATATACATTCTTCAACCTCATGCTTCCTGACAGAGGTGAAGATGGAGCTGTCCACTAGAGGGCACAATTGACCCTGATTTCAACCGTCAGGGCCTGTATTTATCAAGCCTCTGAGAATTACTCACAGGAACACTGCTAAGTATTGACTTAAGTGTAAAAAAATTATTGGCTCAAAGCTGTGCATAAAAGTTAGTTATCAATCATCTCAGTCATACTTTAAGTGAAGTGTAGGACTAAATCTTAAGTGTCAGTCTTAGAGATGATTTATGACACTTTGCTGTGCGACAAACAGGATTTTGGATAATGACATAGGCATGAACCAATCACTGAATTTCCTTATTTAAGAATATTCTCAGATAAATTCACATTTAATGGTGGAATTAAGGGGAGTTTGCATTCAAAGAATTTCCAATACATTAGGATACAGAATACATTATGATATTCACATTGGAAATTAAAGATAAATACGTTTTCCACCATGTCTTACAAATTAAAAATGTTAAACCGGTGTGCTGTTAACTGACTTGCCTATATATAGGCAGCTAGATTTTATGATATAATCCAAAAGAATACAGAATTGGTGGGAGGAGAAGTGCTACTGCTTGCCAAATTATTCGAACAGCAGAATTATTTTTTTTTACAAATGGCAACATTAACCAGCGTTGAAAAAGATGATGCTTGTTCAGTCCAAACGACACCGTTTGATTAACCTCTCGTCGTAAAATATTTCAAAAACCTTTTTCCTTCCACTCCTGAAAGATTTGCACACATCTCTGTCTCATCAGTGCCATCACAAGCCCCTACTGGCAACTCCTAACCAGTTGAGAGACCTCTCGAGCGGTCTTAAATAACTGGGAAGAGTGATTCTTAGCTTTAAGAAATTTGATAACTTGCTTTTATACTTAAGTTTGAAAGTAGGAGTAAATTTCATGAATTCTCAGCACTTAAGACTAAAATGGCACTTTGAGAAGCTTGATAAAAACGGGCCCTGATCTTTGATTCCTCCATATCACCATTAATCATCATTGCTGCATCCCAGTTCGCCTAACTTATACTATGCCCTAAAAGTATGTACTGTTTTTGTGAAGAAAAAGAACATACTTTTGAGTGTGTAGCAGAATAGTATACAGCTTTGGGACATACCTCGTCATAATTTTGTCTTTAACGGATGCTAGTCACTAGTCACTAGTTCCCTTTCAGTCGGTCACTACGACGTACGTCGGTAATAACCGACGAATTGGGATCACTTCAGAGAGCCCCTATCAGCTTCGAGAACTTAAGAACAGGCCAATGAACAATTGGCGTGCGAGATTTGCATCTCGCGCTCCGCCCCGCGCCGCGGGTATAAGCGGGAAGCGAGAGCACCGCACTGACGTCATTCACTTCGGAGCCGAACCGGTGTTTGAAGTTGCAGAGACTGCTTTCCTGTCTTTTCAGCGAAAGAGAATTCATCAGAACAGAGAAGAGGATCGTGTGCTGGTGTGACGGCGCTTTCCAGCGGGACCGCGAACTCAAGCTGCTAGAAGGAACAAACTGCTGTTATCACAGCAATCTGTTGGTATCGGTGGGCGTTCCATTCTTTGAGTGCAAACACAGGCTGCACTATCCCCTGTGTGTTGCCGCGGTTTCCCTGGGTGCTTCAGCACTCTCTTAAAAGAGCGTTCCTCACAAAAAGAGCAACACGGGTGTGACACTGCGTCTTTTTCAAGACGTCATTCCACTCGTGCGTTTCTGGATGCGGTTGTTTCCTGTCCTGACGGCCACGATCCCTCTCGCATAAACATGTTGAGACTGTGTTCGTGGGTGATCCGTGTTCTCTCAGGGGAACGGGACCACGTCGACGCGCTGGTCATCTCGCCTTCCGCGTGAGGGTTTGAGTGTTCAGCGCGCCATGTGCCGTCTAGCTGCCGAGTGACAGCGCGGGTTGCCACGGCAGCTCAGCGCGCGTCACTCGGCGGCTACGCATGTTGAGACAGTGTTTGTGGGTGGTCTATGCTCTCTAATGAGAGCATGGCCACGTCGGCGCGCTGTTCATCTTGCCTTTTTCATAAGGGCTTGAGTGTTCAGCGCGCCGTGTGCCGTCTCACGGCCACGCCCACTGTCTCACATGTCTGCCGGTAGCTTACAGATGGGATTGCTGGTCCTAAAAAATAAATAAATAAATAATTAAAAAAAAAAAAAAAAAGGACCTAGCGTTTCGTTTGGGGCTCTAGCAGAGGACAGATGTCAATCGCTGCATCGGAGAGAGGGCTGTTATGTGTTGAAAATGAAGATGATGCTGAGATTCCCACTATAATAGTGGGCGCTCGTGCTGAATCCGATTCATGCTCGACAGCCATGCTTTCCCGGGTGGCTGAGGCATAGTGCAACGCATAATTCGCCTTGCCTGCCTCTTGCCTTTCCCGGATGTGCGTTGGAAGGCTTTTGCATTATGGAACTATTGGTGGCAAAATATGGAACACCAATAGGGCCATAATCTGTATAAAGTTTTCCTCTCTCTCACTACCCTCATCGGTGGGGTGGCAGTGCCACTGGCAGGCCACCTCCGCCCTGCTTAGGGCATGAGGGTAGTTCTCAGCCGAGGTTGAGCTGCGCACAGCGCTGGCCCTTGGCTAGACGATGTCCAGAAACACCATTGACCCGGATTTGGTTCGGGACTGTTCTTCCCCCGGAGGAGGGCCGGGTAAAAACCATTAGTAATTCTGTTCCGCCACTGGGGTTAAAAACAGCCAGTGGTACCCAAATATATATCTAAAAAAAAAAAAAAAAAAAGAGAAGAACAGTTCCAATATCTCTGGGTCTCAGGAGTTCAGGAATGGCAGCGTGTGACGCTACAAGCCTCGCCGCCCTCATTCCCCTCCCCACAAGAGGGCGAGAATGGCAGTGTGTGACGCTACAAGCCTCGCCACTCTCATTCCCCTCTTCTCAGCGGTGTGTGGACGACAGTGCGCGACGCTATGCCTCGCCGCTCTTGTTCCCCGCTGAGGAAGGAGGTTAGGCAGACCGTGTGCAACGCCACAAAGCCTTGCCACGCTCAGCCCCTCCTTCATTTGGAGAGCGCGCTGGGCGGTGTACAACGCTCCCATGCCTTGTCAGCCTCTGGTGCCTCTCCAAATCGCCAGCAGGGGGTGCCGGCTGTGGGAACGCACTCAAGCGGCCTTCCCACACTCGCGCACCCCCTCAGCGGATGCAGGTCGTGTGTCAGACCCAGACCCCTACACGGACCACTCCCATGTCGTCCTGGGGTCCCTGCATTCCGCCTCGCTGCCCTGCTGCGGGTACGTCTGTGGTACCGATGACCCCGCTTGTTCGGTCTCTGGGGGCCTGGCTAGCGCTCCCCAGCCCGTCTCGCTGGGTCATCTGTACCATCAGACTCGGTTTGCGATTCAGTTCGCCCGGCGTCCGCCCAAGTTCGGAGGCGTTCACTTCACGTCTATTGCGTGGGTGGATGCCCCCGTGCTTCGGGCGGAGATCGCTGTCCTACTGGCGAAGGACGCGATAAAGCCGGTCCCTCCAGCCGATATGAAGTCTGGGTTCTACAGCCCGTACTTCATTGTACCCAAGAAAGGTGGCGGGTTACGACCGATCCTGGACCTGCGTTACCTGAACCGCTCCCTCCACAGGATGCCGTTCCGAATGTTAACCCAGAAACGCATCTTCAGATGCATCCGTCCCCAGGATTGGTTTGCAGAGATCGACCTGAAGGACGTGTACTTTCATGTCTCGATTCTCCCTCGACACAGACCGTTTCTACGCTTTGCTTTCGACGGACGGGCATACCAGTACAAAGTCCTGCCCTTCGGGCTGTCCCTGTCGCCCCGTGTCTTCACGAAAGTCGCGGAGGCGGCCATTGCTCCCATGAGAGAGCGTGGTGTTCGCATCCTCAACTATCTCGACGACTGGCTGATTCTTGCCCAGTCACGGGAGCAGTTGTGCGAACACAGGGACATGGTGCTCCGGCACCTCAGCCAGTTGGGTCTTCGGGTCAACTGGGAGAAGAGCAAACTCTGTCCCGTACAGAGGATCTCTTTTCTCGGGATGGAGATCGACTCGGTCGCCATGACTGCGCGCCTCAAAGAGGAGTGCGTCCAGTCGGTGCTGAGCTGCTTGAGTACGCTCAAACGCAGTACAGCGGTTCCACTGAAACATTTTCAGAGGCTCCTGGGGCATATGGCAGCAGCAGCCGCAGTAACGCCGCTAGGGCTGCTCCATATGAGACCGCTTCAGCACTGGCTACACGACCGAGTCCCGAGATGGGCGTGGCACAGCGGGTCCCTCCGTGTCCAAGTGACGCCGAGATGCCGCCAAACCCTCACCCCGTGGTCGGACCCTTCATTTCTACGGGCAGGAGTGCCTCTAGAACAAGTGTCCAGGCATCATGTTGTCTCCACGGATGCCTCACCCACGGGTTGGGGGGCCACGTACAACGGGCTTGCAGTATCGGGTCTGTGGACGGGGCCCCAACTGCAATGGCATATCAATTGCCTAGAGTTGCTGGCAGTTCGTCTTGCTCTCAGCCGCCTCAAAGGGTCGCTCAAAGACAAGCACGTTCTGGTCCGGACGGACAGCACGACGGCCGTTGCGTACATCAACAAACAAGGTGGTCTACGCTCCCGCCGTTTGTCCCAACTCGCCCGCCATCTCCTCCTGTGGAGTCAGAAGCATCTGAGGTCCCTTCGTGCTATCCACATTCCGGGCCTGCTCAATCGTGCGGCCGACGAGCTGTCACGGTTGCCAGTGCTTCCCGGAGAGTGGCGACTCCACCCCCAGGTGGTCCAGCTGATTTGGAGTCGCTTTGGGGCCGCACAGATCGATCTGTTTGCCGCCCACGACACGACCCACTGCCAGTTGTTTTATTCCCTGTCCGAGGGGACCCTCGGCACGGATGCACTGGCACACAGCTGGCCCCGGGCTCTGCGCAAATATGCGTTTCCCCCAGTGAGCCTTCTTGCACAGACACTGTGCAAGGTCAGGGAGGACGAGGAGCATCTCCTCTTGGTAGCTCTGTACTGGCCCAACAGGACGTGGTTCCCGGAACTAGTGCTCCTCGCGACAGCACCTCCTTGGCCCATTCCTCTGAGGTAGGACCTTCTGTCTCAGAGACGGGGCACCCTATGGCACCCGCGTCCAGACCTCTGGAAACTCCATGTCTGGTCCCTGGACGGGACGCGGAGGTTCTAGGTGACCTACCGCAAGCGGTAGTCGACACCATCGCTTCCGCCAGAGCCCCCTCTACGAGACGGCTTTATGCGTTGAAGTGGAACCTGTTCGTCGACTGGTGCTCTTCTCGCCGAGAAGACCCCCGGAAGTGTTCGATCGGATCTGTGCTATCTTTTCTTCAAGACGGGTTGGAGCGAAGGCTGTCTCCCTCCACCCTCAAGGTATATGTTGCCGCCATCGCCGCAAGCCATGACCTCATTGATGGTGAGTCCTTAGGCAAGCATGATCTGATCGTCAGGTTCCTAAGGGGAGCGAGGAGACTAAATCCTCCTCGCCCTTCTTCTATACCCTCTTGGGACTTGTCTCTGGTGCTGACCGCACTGCAGAGGGCGCCCTTCGAGCCTTTACAGTCAGTAGAGCTTAAGATCTTGTCTCTAAAGACAATACTCCTGATTGCATTGGCCTCAGTTAAGAGGGTAGGGGACCTGCAGGCATTTTCGGTCGACGAATCGTGCCTGGAATTCGGGCCGGGTGATTCTCAGGTGACCCTGAGACCCTGGCCTGGATATGTGCCCAAGGTTCCCACTACTCCCTTCCGGGACCAAGTGGTGAGCCTGCAAGCGCTGCCTTCGGAGGAGGCAGACCCAGCCCTAGCTTTGCTCTGTCCCGTCCGTGCTCTCCGGACTTACGTGGACAGAACGCAAAGCTTCAGGACCTCAGAGCAGCTCTTCGTCTGTTACGGAGGACAGCAGAAGGGAAAGGCTGTCTCCAAGCAGAGGATGGCCCACTGGATAGTGGATGCCATCGTCTTGGTGTATGAATCCCAAGACGTGCCCTGCCCGCTCGGGGTTAGAGCTCACTCCACCTGGGGTGTAGCTTCTTCCTGGGCGCTGGCTCGTGGCGCCTCGCTGACAGACATTTGTAGAGCTGCGGGCTGGGCGACACCCAACACGTTCGCTAGGTTTTATAGCCTGCGTGTAGAGCCGGTGGCTTCTCGTGTGCTCGCTTCCCATAGTCAGCTTCACTGAAGTGCCCGTTCTAGTGTCGGCTTGCTGCGCCATTCCCTTCCCCTGGAACGGATACGTGCGCTTATTTTCTCCAGTCGAGTTCCCCAGGATAGGCGAACCCTGTTGAGTCCTCCGCACCCCTCGGCAGTCGGATGTTGCGGAGCGTCCGACGCCAGGTCTGGCACTCGTATGCATTGGTGGAACTTGTGTCAGGCTGGGTTCCGTATGTCGTGACCCCTACGGCGGTCCCATACGTGTATTTCCACGGTACAGCTCCCTACGGCGAGCTCGTGTCTTTCCCTTGGCAGAGTTCTCTGCCGTCTCAGTACGGTGTCGTCCCCCGCCTGCATTAGGCCGGGGCCTCCCCTGGGACTCCGTATGTTGTGCTGCCCACGGCCAGCCCATACGTGTTCTCCACATGGTAACTCCCTCCGGGCATGATGTGGCTCCCGCAGCGTCCTTCGGGCACGCTTTCCCAGCGTTATCCAATCAAGTCTGCTGAATGGGTCTTGCGGAACAGCAGTATGACTCTTCTAGCGTGAATCTTCCCGCCCGCTTCAGAACGGGGTCTGAGGGGCTCTCGCTGGGCGCTGGAAGTGGTAGTAACTGTGGCGTTTTCCATAGGGATCCCAATTCGTCGGTTATTACCGACGTACGTCGTAGTGACCGACTGAAAGGGAACGTCTCGGTTACGTATGGTAACCCTCGTTCCCTGAAGGAGGGAACGGAGACGTACGTCCCGTCGCCACAGTTCCTTCCATCACTGCTTGGCCGAGTCACTGGTTCGGCTCCTCAGTGAAAAACGTCAGTGCGGTGCTCTCGCTTCCCGTTTATACCCGCGGCGCGGGGCGGAGCGCGAGATGCAAATCTCGCACGCCAATTGTTCATTGGCCTGTTCTTAAGTTCTCGAAGCTGATAGGGGCTCTCTGAAGTGATCCCAATTCGTCGGTTATTACCGACGTACGTCTCCGTTCCCTCCTTCAGGGAACGAGGGTTACCATACGTAACCGAGACGTTAATCTGTCACCGTTTAAACTGCCCTGTCAATCATCTTGTCACAGTTAAAATCCTCCACAAACAATTTAATTTAAAGTGCCCCTATTACGGCTTTTTGAATATTCCCTTTCATGCAGGGTGTAGTATAGCTGTCTGTGAATGTAAACGGTCTGCAAAGTTGTAAAGTCGAGAGTACGCGAAAAATAAAATGATTCTCTCCCAAAAGAAAGATTCTACTCGGAACCACTTAAACGAGTCGATTCGAATCCCACTGCATTACGGTTACACATCACTAGCTAACACGTTTGCATAATGCCTGCCTATGTTCCACATTGTCCACCCGTGAACAACTGAACACTGTAGCTTTGTCATATGATTAACATCATGTCGAGAAGACACTGTGTCCTATGCTGTAAAAGGGATGGAGAAAGATTTGTTTTACAAACTTTAATGTTGCATCAGCCATTCATTTTAGTGCCCGGCTAACATATGCACCTTTACAGTTCCTACAAGTGCACTGAAAAACATAAGAAATATCCACATTGGTTTGTTAATGGACATACACTTGTTGCTGATGGTGATGGTGAGGAATTACATAATGTAATTCAAAATAAGTAGTGCATCACCGAGAAACGTCCTGCTCAAGTCGTCCTTGCGATGGAGTTTCAGGTTAAATAACAATGTTTCAACATTGATTCGGACTCACACTCAGATTGATATGGTAAAAACGATCCCATCATTACTTTCTTTACATTAATCGCTGAGCTTTAGGAAGCATCTGGAGCTGAAATTCAGTCATGGTAATGGAGTGTTTTTTTCCTGACAGACTCTGTAATGATAGACCAATTACAACAGACTGGGTCATCTGACCGATCAGAGCAAAGTAGACCAATCACAACAGACTGGGCCATCTGGCCAATCAGAGCAGAGTAGGCTCCGGAAAGGAGGGAAATTTAGAGAGACTTAGGGTGTTTCTCAAATGGAAGGCTGCATCCTACCGAGACTGCGTCCTTCCTAGTCCATTCTTTCTGTGGCTTGTAGGCTAGTGTCCTCCTCAGCAATTAAACGCTAGAATGAGAGAGTCTAGTAAGTGTGCATGGTTAGGCACGTTTCCGCCCCCGCGGTCACAAAGTGAAAATACTATTAAAACTTAATTTTGGAAAAATACTTTGTATTACAAATCTTTAAACTAACTTGCTTTCTATTAATGCAATACAGTAAATTACAGCCATCTGTCTCCCAGTGGCTTACATTATTTTCAATTTAGTGTTAGCGATTAATTAACAGCAAAACAAGATAACATCTGTGCTTTCATGTCAAAAAAACATAATTTTTGTCTTCCATTTCATAATAAAATCAGACAAGCTCAGTACCAACTCATTTTCTGTCCGTTTATTTTCATGAATTGGAAAGTGCGCAAAGGATTGTGGGTGATTTAAGGCCACGAAGGATGCATCCGATGCATCCTACAAAACAGGAAGAATGAAGGACATGAAACGAAGGCTGCCTTCCAAGTATCCTTCAAAATGAGATGGCCTTCGGCGACGTTTGATTATACATAATCTGTCTGTGAATGTTTATATCCCCCAGGACAATGATAACTGAGAGATGGACAAATAAATGTTCCCCAAAAGCCTGTTGTGTAATATTTAACATTTATATTAACATGAAAAAATGGCTGAACTATCAATCAGTAGACAGAAGGCATGAAGTAGATTGTGTAAAACTGTTTTTCAGCAAAGTTTTGGTCATATTGATAATTTATTGGCCCTAGAAATGTGTGCATTAAATATGATACAGTTGGCTATAATATATTCATAAATAGGCATTATGCTTATTGTTCAACAGAATAATGTTTAGTTTAAGTTATGAGAGAATAAATGTTTTAAAACTTTGTATCACAAGGCTAAAATGTTGTAACACACATTGCCAAACAAGCTTTCTTTTTTCAATTAATATATACACCAAATTGGCAACATATCCTGGAGGATACAAACATTAAAATAAAAAATAAAAGTCGTATTTAAAAAAAAAAAAATGAAATTGTATTATTTGCATCCTAAGAAGATGGAAAATAGCAATAAATACATTTTCTGATTTCTCTTTATGGTCTTGCCATTTAGAAGGTTAAAGTATGATAAATACTTTGCTTGTTACATATACGTGCAACATTTCAGATGTAAATAAATTATAAATGTTAGCTAGATTGTGTTCATTACCCATCTAACGATGTATGTTTATCCTGAAATATAATAAAATAATGCATTTTAAAACATATATCGCATGTCGTTATCGGTCGTTATGTGTAGTGAGTTGGCTCACATGATTTAAGTTTCGTGCTTCAGAACTTCCGTTAAGGGAACATAGTGAGCATCAATGCACCCTGATTTTTGCAGTGCATTGTGGGACTATTTAGAGAGTGAACGTTTCAGTGCACTGGAAGGATTCTGCGATTGAGACAGCCCTTAAAATGGCCGACTCCCTGATCAGTGCCCTGATTGAGATGCACCCTTAATCTTCGGACCAGTCGTTTGAGAATCATTGAGAAATTTGGTGATGTGCAATGTATATTATGAGAAAATGAACCTTTGATGCATGTAAACCTGTTGTAGGAGACCTCAATAACAAAATTAGGAGCCTTTAAAATAGCATAATTGGGGCACTTTAATTTCCTATTGTATCAGAGAGAAATGTAGTAGCATGTCCATTGCCAGTTGTGGGCACTCTCCTCGTGTGTTTGCAATTTGCATAATGATGCATTTAAAAGTTAATGACCAAGCGTATCTTTATTCAAACTTCACAATGCTGTTGCAGATTAAATATAATGTGGATAACATTGAATAAATATTTTGTCAAGTTCAATACTGACTGATCGCATCTTTGATTATTAATCACAACCCCTTTATCAAAACCTCTCTACTTAACCGCCGGACTCGCATATCCGCCGTGTTGTTTGTGTAGTTTTAATATGTTTTACTTGTGTTTGTAGTTCGTTGTAATCGAATCTATGTCCCATGCGAAATGGGTTGTGGGCACTCTGATCTGCACTTCGGATTCCAACCGGAAAAAGTATTATTAGTAGTATCTTCGGAATACTCATTTCAACATATGATTTGTACACACAAATTCAAATTTCGCATAGCATAGGCTACTATTTAGGACGGATAGTATGCGAATTGGGACGAGGAAAATTACTTGATTAGGCTACTTGAAACTGAAAAAAAAAAAAAACTGTTTAACAGTTTAAACAAACTAATCTTGAACTTAACTGGGTAGTGGGTAGCAACTGAAATCAACTTCATGCAACAGGCCTCTGGTTCATTCCTCTCCCATCTACACAGTCAGTGCAGCCACTCCATTGTATCATGGGGGTGGGGGCGGGGGGGTGCATTTGGCCACATGAACAAGAGCACTGCTGGAAATTGTTACAAGTACTCACTGCTAGATTCCTGAAGCTGCGCGACACTTTCAAGAAAGCATTAGCATTTGGTTTGTAAAAGGTCGGTGTCTTCATTTTTTTTTATTTTGTTGCATTTACATTGTTTTAACCAGCAATGTCGCCCACCACATGCTGTTTCGAGCGCTTCGATATGGGTGAAACATTTCGTGAAGCATTTTGGTCGTGTGTTACTTAAACAGTATCATGATGGCACAACAGCACAGTACAATGGCAACACATGGCTCTCATTATCCCAGGCATTCCTTAGCTGTAGTATCGAACAAAGCACACATAGGCTAATAGGGGCTGTTTTCCAAACTAAAAACGGAAAACTTTTTATTCGTTTTGGCCGTTCATTTACTAAACGCTTTGGGGGCCTGAAAATGCAAACTTTTGAAAACTTGATTCAAAGTGCAAGATTTTGAAAAGGCTGTTATTGTCCCTGTGTAAACTACAAAACCGTGAATTTGTGAAAATGATGACGGCATGCACATGTGCATTACATGTTCAGTCTATAGGTGCATAGCGTTTCTTTACAAAGTGACAATGCCAACTATTGGCCTGGCATCAATAATACATAGGTTTTAGTTGTTTTTGCGGATCCGTGTGAACACCCAGAAGCCTAAGCTGCTGTTCTATGTAATATTTCTAAGCCACAGACTAATTTATGCTTCCATTCTAGCTAATATTTCTAATATTTATTTATAAACAATCTATCTATCTGGGCCAATGACGTGACGCCTACGTCAAACATAGGTTTAAATGCATAAAAAGATACCATATACCTCTCCCATGTATGTACTCACTTTTCAAAAACCATTAGTTATTTGTCATTTTTCTGTTGTTTAAAGTGTCAAAATATCATGTGGCGCAGCTGTCCGATGCTGACTGGTGAATAACTGCTGTTTTGTAAACGTCTTTGAAATTACTCTAAATTTATTCAAAATTAATTTACAGGAAAAATAAGTCTGTTAACTATATTTAAGAAGGCAACTCTTAAATTATAGAACAAAAAAATGAGCTCATTATTAACAAAAAAGGAAATACAAATAACTTTTTCTAAACACTTTAATTGTTAATCCGCATCGGATCGTGGGCGGGGCGGTTGACGTGAGTGGGTGTGTGTGTACTTTTATTTACTTTTGTTTTATACAAAATATTCAATCAACTATCACAAACTATGCATCATTTGAAAGCTAAAACACTCAAGATTCATGTTCTGAGGCCTATTGCACAAAACTAGGATAAGGGATTAAGCCGGGATATCTTGGTGATCCTGGCTCAATTTATCCGTGATCCGGTTGCACTAAAGCTGGATAGGGTGGCAGTTGGAAGTTATGGTATAAATTACCATGGAGATTTATTCTGTGGAGCTAGCCTGCTCCAGACCAGGCTAAATTCCAGGATCTATTTAATCTCATCCCTTATGTCAGTCAGCAGTCACCACAAACGGAAACCAATAGTTATTCCACTGCCCACAACACATTGTTATCACATATAACTAGACCCACTGTCATTATTTAAACGTTTGTGATCATAATTTCAATAATTTTGGATAAATTATGATTTTTAGATGATGTTGCTATCATTAGATAATTTACTGTTTCCCATAGACTATAAGGCTATATATAAAAATGATAGAATATTAGGGCCACAGAGGAAAAAAAAGAAAAGTCACAGACTTCGAAAAATTAAGTCATAATATTGTAACCCGTTGTTTTAGAGGAAGACGGTTGTTAAAATGACAGCTGTGGGGCATTTCGTGGAATTGTTCTTCAGTATGGTTTCACAAACAAGGACATACTTAATCTTTTGGCACATCAGCGTCACATTGTCATAAGTATCAGGACTGTAAAAAGAATATGCATCTTTTCCGCAGAAAGAACCAGCCTCATAAATGTATGACTTTTTCCTTCTTCCTCAGTGTGGCCCTAATACTCGGTCGTATAAAATACACATTCCATATAAATATAAAAACACAAAGTGTAACATTAGGTTCCTTTATTGAATAAGGATAAAACAAAGCAGGTAAACCATCAGCTCCTTTCGAAACTGAAGTCACACAGTGACTCAACAATATAACAAAAGGATAAATACACATTCAAAGATAGAGATTATATATACAGTATATATATATATATATATATAAATATATATATATAAATATATATATATAAATATATATATATAAATATATATATATATATATATATATATATATATATATATATATATATATATATATATATATATATATATATATATATATATATAAATATATAAAACACACCCCGCTTGTCTGCACACTGCGGTAAATGCAGGACAAATCCATACACATCAACTGAACAGACAAATGAATGGAAGCAGTAGCCTCCCTGCAAGCTTGTATTACACACAGTATACAGCACAAACATCATAAGAGGCCAAAAAAAAAAAAAAAAAATTCGGTGGACAGCATAAGAAGCAGAGTACAACGGCTAAGATTAAACTGTACTACTGAGCGTAGTAATTTGTAAGCCTTTGATAATAATTTATCAAAGCCTTATACAGTGTGATGGGGTTACTTTACACAATTTCACTCATATCTGTTGTCCATTTCAATTAAAAGTTAAACTGTTTCATAATCAGTGTACAACTGCATTTTTGGAGATGTGAATTAACTATTTGGATTGTAATTGTGATGTTTCAGCAGAGCGGTGAGTGTGTAATTGTGCACTACTTACGCATTCAGGAGGTCTGCAATACTTTTTCTCTTTGCTTTATCACTGTGGCGGTGTTGCCTTTCTTCGTAATTATGTCTTTTACCTCCTCGTATGCCTCCATGAGGATTTATGCCTCCAACGGGGAAAAGTACGCCGCTCTAGTTGCCATGGTGAATCAGTGAATCTGTGATCGGTGGCGGGTCTATTTGAGTGAGCCGTGAGCGCGCACCTATCCAAGATTGGTTTAACCTGGCTTGATGAATCCGTGTCTGCTCATCCTGGCTTGGTCTTTGTGCAACCAATTAAGCCTGGATGCACTTGTTTTGGCTTCATTGAGCTCAGCTCAGTCATTTATCCTGGATGTCTTAATTCTACTTTTGTGCAACGGGCCTCTGAACTTGTTTTTGCAATAAATACTCCAGAGAGGAAAGGGTTAAATGAAACGCTAAAGGACCGGCCATGTAAACATTAGCATAATATTAGCGATAACATTACTCATCTTTCATCTCCTGTCGTTCAGATCAGATCGGACGAATCCAATATACACCCGCATACATCTCTGAGTAAGAGTCCACTCTTCAAAATGCATCCCACTTTTTAATCCAAAACAACGAAAAATAGGGAAAAAACTAAAAATCCTACGTTGTTTGCAAGAGAGTTTTGAGTTAGCGTCATCAATCATGTCCATTTTCAATGAAATATCGATTCTAATCCGTTTCTGACAAACTCCCCCTGCAAGAATAGTCTCTCCCACGTGGAATGGATCAACCCTCGTCTCTCTCCTTCAATCAGAGACTCTCCTGGGATGCATCATATAGAGGAAGCGCTTTACAGGCTTGGTGAGCTGTCAATCATTGCGCCCATGGTTTTCGTTGGATAAAGGCACTCGGTGCCCAGCCAATGCCTTTCCAACAAAGGTTTGATTGATGGACTTAGTAACCAATCAAAAGGCATTATCTTGCGCAGTTTACGTAAGTAGGCTTTGGTGAATACAGTTTGTGCGCTGTCGGCGCGCTCTCTATGGCAGAAACTGCAGTGGAGCGCGCAGACTCTTACTGACACTTATTATCAGCTAAATGAGTTTTTTACACTTTGTAATCTCTGTAAATAGTTGCTTTAGTTTTTCAGTAACTGTTTATCCATTATAATTAGTAGTTTATTGCAGTTTATTGCAGATTTATTTGAATGAAAAACTACTCTTTACAATAGCAAATGTTCTGAAATAAATGGCCTTTTTTAAAAGGACGCCTAGACTTTTCTTGACATAAAAGCTCACAGAAGCTACATTACTGAGAGAATCATCCTCATATTTGAATCATGACATGATTAGACATTCAGTTTTATATTTAAGTTATTTTCAGGCTCTTAACATTAAATTATAATATTTTTTTCCCTAAGTGAAAAACAAAAAACGTGAGTCACTTACATGTATATTTACATGTATATTACTCTGTACTTGAGTTATTATGACTCTTGGGTAGCAACATTTCAAGTGTCTAATTTAAAATAAGACCAGAATTATGAATATAGACCATAGGGTTTAAGAGCTGCAGACATTTTCATTTGGGTATATCGTTTTCAAAGAATTCTCAAAAATGGGGCGCAGCTTAAGAGGTTAATTACTGATTATTACATTTATCTAGATGAAAAAATACTTAAATCACCTAATTAAAATTTTAATATGAATTTGTGTACACAACATTCTTAATGTTTGAACAATTGCAATAGATATTTTTTGTATTTTAAAATTGGCCTGTCCAAAAACCTTATTCGTCATTGATCTTTTCTATACATCAACTAGCATGGTATCTATCTGAAACATGCTAGCAATGTGATAATATGTTCTAGCAACTGCATTGCAACACCCTAGCAACCACCCCATGTACCCTAGCAACCGAATAGCAACACTGTAGCAACCACCTAGAACACCCTAGCAACTGTGTAGCAACGCCCTTAAAACCCACACAGAACACCATCGCAAATGCATAGTCTTTAGCATAGTCTAATACGCACGCATCAGACTGGAGTTCTTGCGGGAGACTGGAATTGTTATTAAAAAAATATAGACTACAGAAAGCTTACAATCCCAATTGTCTGTGCGCTGATTTGCAGCGAAAAGGAGAAAAAGAAAATACGATTATGGAGGAGGAAATGTGTGGGGAGACCCAGGGATCAAGTGTTCTGCAAAGAGAGTTGGAGGTAAATAAATCATTTTGCAATGTGCTGCTGTTGCCACTGGTCAAGCAAATGTTTTTGCTTTATTTCCGTTTTATATCATTGTAAATATATCTATTAAAATACTGATATTCTGGGGGCGTATTACAGAAACATCTTAACTTTAGAGTCCTATCTTATCTGTTTGGTAACCATGACAATTTCAGTTAGGACCTCATTTAGGACAAAAGCTATTACAGAATGACATTTCATAAGTGGATCATTTTATCTTTACTATGGATAGGAAACGGGTATTACAGAAGCATCCTAACTCAACAAAAAATCCTAAAAGCAGTCTTAACTTTAGGACAACCCCACTTGCCCTAACTTCAAACCTTTTTGAAATCCAACGGTAAAAATTACAGTACAAAAAGCCTTACAGTGACGTTGCACGGGCGTCGGTGACTTGTCAGTAATTCTCTCATATCGTGTCTTTGATAATTCACATTGCGTGATTGTCACTTGCGTAAACGAGCACCGATTTGCCTATGATTATCGGCGATTTCGCAAAACCTGTCAGCAAGTGAAAATCGGGGCTAAAATCGGGCAGTGTGACCTCGCCATTACGTGTTCGTTTACGTGCTGGCTGCAGTTCACTTAATGGCCCGCGGTGTCGCTCATTACAAGGGTTGTCGACTCATGCATTTGGCGTGAGACACGCTTTCAGGCTCTGTCTCACGCTCTCACTCTGCCCAAGTAAATCTCACAAAATTGGAAACCCTGCTTTTGATATGAAACAAAGGCTCAGCTTTTAAATTTTGTAAGTTTTAATACGAAATTCAAACAACAAATGTTTTGCCGCACTTAATGTGGCATAACAGATCGCTGTAGCTCCTCAGTTAAAGCTAGAGAAATCTCACTGGCGTCGCCAGCATACGGTCACGTGGTTCATGGAGCATGTTCACTGCAGAGTCAAATGACGTCCAGCTCCACTTCCTTCCAATAGTTCCAAATAAACCAGCGCTGTCAATACAGATTTAAATGGCTTTAAGCAGGATAGAAAACAGCTCCACTATACAAGCATTTGCAGGAACTTTTAGTAAACATTTCAGCATAGAGTGCATTGATTATTACGTCAACGACATTTACAGTATCATTTTATTCTGGCGAGGTAACATTAATGTTAACATTATTGTTAATGTTTTTCTTCTATTTAACCCTCAGGTAGGGGGAGACCGGGGACGGCTGTAACACTTTGTTTGAGCATCAGTAACAGTGGTTGTTTGTGTTAGATGTCTCAAATTTTGATACATAGTAGCCAGATTTGTCTGCTACAAATATAACTCACTTGGACACGTACTACACAACCACAGATTTTGTGAGTAAATGTAAAAAAAAAAAAAAAAAAAAACATTCTGTTAAAACCTACCCCACTACTGGGGTGAGTTGTAACACTAGCTGGGGATAGATGCAACACAATGAGAGGTAATTTGCCTAAATAACCTACACTATCCAATTTTTGCATAATCATTAAAGAGTAAAGAAAAAAGTTTTGAACAACGTGAACAATTTAAACGTACAAAAAAAAACTCCTCTATTTTATATGTAGTGCAAAACAATTGCTGCACATTTGTGTGGGCATGTAAGTGTACTGTATTCCTGTCACATAAGGGTTCAGTCACTACTGTAGCTATGTTTCAAAGATCCACCTATTTTTATGTGAATTTTGAGATTGTATAAAAAATTAAAAGCTGGATGGAAACAAAGATGCACATAAATTCTAATAATGTGCTCAACTTGTAAGTTCAATTGAGGCAGACGACATGCGCACAAACTATGATGGAAACATTTACTGAAAAAAAACACACACGCGTGACTTTGCCTCAACAGAGGATGTGATTGATAACTGGACTGTGGAATCATCATAGGGGTTTGGTTGTAACATTTTTAATAAACTACCACCCCACCCCACCCCACCCCAAACAGCCATAACTGTAATGGAACAGAGACTCACAACCAGGAATAACGTTAATATAAAAGAGTTTATTAACAGCAGAAGAGTATGGAGATGATAAGGTAAGAATTTTAGATATGATGAATGGTAGATGAATGGAGAATGAGAATATTGACAGTCTCTGTGCTTGTAGATGGATGAGGAAGTTGTGGATGGCGGTGATGGCTGAAGCAGGTGCACACACCTTGGTGAAGGGAAGGAAGCCCGGTGGTTCATGGAGACAATGAACAGACACAAAGGAGAAACAATGGAACAGGAGATACAATGGAGAAAGGTCATCTTTGTTGGCCTCAGGTAGATAATATGAGGTAGGTGAGCCCTTACTTATGAACAAGACCAGACCATGTGACTATGTGAGGTGTGCGCTTAAGTAGCAGGTTGATGAGGGTGCAGATGAGGTGCAGGTGTGTGTGATTGTGAATTGCATGCAGGTGAGCGCCAGGGAGGATGATAATGAAATGTAGTGATGAGGTGGTAAATAGCTAGCCTGGGAAAACCCAGACAACTTCCGGCAAATTTAGATTTGCTCTGCAAGTAGTCTGGCAAAGACCCCATTCAAACCCATTTCTAAACCCTAGAAATCGCGGCACCAATTAGAAACGTTGGGGCGGGCTTTAGACGATGACGACAGCGCAGCGACATTGAAGCAGATTTGCCGCTACTGTGGAGCATCACTCGTTCGAATCAGCTATCGCGTCTGTTTTAAGCGATTTGAACTTTTCCTTTTCGTTAAAACCCGAGCAAAGAACAACACTCGAAGCTTTCATATCTAAAAAAGATGTTATCGCTGTCTTACCGACTGGATTCGGCAAAAGTCTGATACCAGCTTGGCCCTTTGGTGGCTAAACGAATGGGTCTTATGGTGCGTTCACACCGGACGCGATTCGCGCGAGTGATTTACATGTTAAGTCAATGCAGAGACGCGAAATGGCATTCTGCGGCGCGATTCGCGCGAATGAGGCGGCGCGATTGAGGCGGCGAGAAGGACGCGACTTGAGCGTTTTGAACGCGCGATTCGCGCGAAACGCTCAAGTTGAAAAATCTGAACTTTGGCGGATATTTCGCGCCGCGTTAACCAATCAGGAGCTTGCTCTAGTAGTGACAACTAGAGGAGAAAATCTGTATATTAATATCTGGTTCAGACAATATGATTATCACTGTGATAACATTAAATGACATGAAACACAACCCAGTCTCTTTTTGTTAAATGCAAGTTTATGTATGATCAATAATACAAAAGTATAAGTAATGTATAACAAGCTATACATGAAATAAAGCAAACAATGCAGTCAAACATTCAAAGTCAGTGCTAGTAGGCTAACGTTACAACTGCAACATACAGTTATAGCCTAAAAATATAAAGTAATGAAACTTATCTTTGCCCTCAGCCTAAACGATTTGCCAGGGAACAAATTATAGATCCATGAGACCAAAGATCGGCCGTTACAAGACGAATTATAGCTCGAGACACACCACAGAGACATCAGAGCCAGCGGTAGACGGCAGAAGGACTGGCCGAGGAAAGGTTGCCCTCGCCGGCTTTCACGTGCGCTGAGCGCGCTGTCCGCGCTGTCCGCTGGAGCTCACAGCTCCGACAACGGCAGATAAAATGTTCAAATAGGCACTGTTTATGTAAATACACCACAGATTTGAGCTTTAAACAACTACATTATCGACTGAAAAAGTATTAAAACTACGTTTTGTCACACATTAACAGTAGATATGAAAAAAAAAAAAAGACATGTAAACACAGCCCATGTCAGCCATTTCTCAACGAGACGAGCTGCTGGCGGAAGCCCCGCCCATGACGCGAATTCGCATCTGTTGTGCAGTGAATAGGCTTGTTTGAGATGCGCCTCGCCTCGCCTGAAATTCAGCCGAGACTAGGCGGCTGCAGTGAGGGGAGGAGTGAAAAAAGTGCAGGCAAGCCGGACAGTTTTCTCTTCTCGTAGTGGATCAGACACCTGCGAGATCAAAGGCGGATATCGCGGGATTCACACTCGTGCGCTTTGTGCTGATAAACTGGATGTAATTTAAGTTCTGTTACTTTTATATGAAAATAAATATTATGAACAAGACACCCAAAGTTTTTGTTATTTATTTCCATTCGAAAGACGTGTTTATCAATCATTTTTACTTTAATTAGGCCTACATACATGTTTGTAACAATCACATAACCCACAGAGAGATCGCCTTTGTTAGAGAGTCTTGGAATATTCACACATAAAAACATGATATCAGAGTTTTAAAATCAAACATTTTGAAAAAGAACCATACATCACGGTTGTTTAAACCAATAAGCATTAAGCTGTGTCGTCAGCAAGTCGTTTCCCATCATGCTTTTGCTCCGCGCAGTCTGTGGAGAGCAGCTGCGCTCGACTGCAAAATCCGACACATCCGCCTTTCGCTCGCGAGAGTTTTTTGACATACGTCGGCATGACATCAGAGCAAGGCGGACCGCCCTCGGACACTTTTCTAACCGGCATGCATCTCGCGCTGATCACCGGTGATCGGTTCTGCGCAGATTTCGCTCATCTCAAACAAGCCTATTGTCACGCGCGATTCGCGCGAATTTCACGCGCGATTCGCGCGAGTAAACTCAAAATGTACACGCGTCCACCTTCGCGCGATTAGCGCGAATTATTCGCGCGAATCGCGTCCGGTGTGAACGCCACATTAGCGAGAGCACTCTGGTAGTGTTAATGTTTTACAAAATATAGTTTTAAGTCCTTTTCAGGCGTGAATGTAGTTGTTTAAAGCTCAAATATGTGGTTTATTTATAAAGAGAGCGACTTTTTTAAAATTTTATCTGCCGTTTTCGGAGTTGTGAGCGCCAGTGGTTCAGCGGTGCTCAATTGATCATTGAGCCCGCCGAGAGGCGCCTTTCCTCGGCCAGTCCTTCTGCCGTCTGCCGCTGGCTCTGATGTCTCTGTAGTGGTTACACCGTCTCGTCTTGTGTAGATCTAACGGCTGATCTTTGCTCTCATTAATCTATAATTTGTTCCTAGACAGATCGTTTTGTCTGTGGGCAAAGTGAAGTTTCATAACTTTATATTTTTAAGATATTCAACTTTACCGTTGTACCCCCGGTTTCACAGACAATGCTTAAGCTAATCCTAGACTAAAATGCATGTTTGAGCTGTTTTAACTGAAAGAATCTTGCACTGACAAATCTTAAAATATGTCAGTGGCATTGTTTTGTCTCAAGATGCACACCAGTAATGTTTTTTTCTTGGGCACGTTTATAAAAGTTACTTAAATGGCCTAATTGAACTAAGGCCTAATCCTGGCTTAGTCTAAGCCCTGTCTGTGAAACAGGGCCGTAGTCTCCTAGCGCTGACTTTGACTGAATTGCTTTATTTATTGTATAGCTTCTTATACCTTTTACTTATACTTTTATGATTGCTATGGATGATCACACATAAACTGACATTTAACAAAAAGAGACTGGGTTGTGTTTTGTGTCATATTTAATTTATTACAGTGATAATCATAGCCTATATTATGTGTGTGTGTGTGTTTTTAAATGTAAACGAAAAGAGGCTGGGTTTTTTATATTTCGTTTTGTTATAAACATGCATTGAAGATAATATGCATTGCCTGCACTACATATACAAATATATACTGAGTGAAACTGTCAAGAACGCTGCTTGTCCATTAGCAGACGGACTAGTTTCCTCCCGTCCTCGGGAGTTCATTCTCCGGAGTCAAACTTGGTAAGTCACGGAAGCAATTCAGAAGTTCGCGTACGAAATATGTCATAAAAAACACCACTGCCTCATTTCATTAAAAAAAATTATAATAATTAAACATAATAATAGATTAGATTAGATTAGATTCAACTTTATTGTCATTACACAAGTACAAGTACAAGGCAACGAAATGCAGTTTAGGTCTAACCAGAAGTGCAATAGCAGCAAGTGCAGGATATATACAATGGTTGCGTAAGTGCAGGACATAAAAATGTTCAGAATATATATAAATATGTATAAGTAGAGAGATGGTTATTACTATAAGTAGAACTGAATTTACAGATGAATATATACAGTGAATAAATATACAGATGGCTATTACTATAAACAGAATTTACAGGTGAATATGTACTATGAATAAATATACAGATGGCTATTACTATAAACAGAATTTACAGGTGACTATGTACTATGAATAAATATACAGACGATATATAGCCACACGAATGTGGTTCAGGCAACGCATAGCTAGGCCTACATTGATTATCTTATATATTTATAATAAAACGAAGTATAAAACACCATGACTCTTTTCGTTTACATTTTAAAAATAATATATTAAACATTAATATGTGGTTTAGGTAAAGTGACCAGATTTCTGAAATGGAAACCGGGGACATTTCCTATTTGAGAACACAAGTACAGACAAGAACGCATATTGAGAAACGGCCAGAGTCTCAGATGTTTCTCCGTCGCTCTGCATACGTCATCTCCCTCATCGCTCTGATTGGTTTTAGGTCTATCCAATTGCGTCGAGAGGCATTTGAGCGACGCCCGTTGGTGACGCCCCTTTGGAAATGATTTGTCTATGAAGCTTTGCCAGACCATAACTCAGTTACTACTGAGAATGGTCTGGTTTTAACCAGGCTAGTAAATAGCTGTTGACCATGACAACTGTTTTAGCATGTGGGTTTGAAGTTAGCATAAATACAAAGCATCAAATTAAACTAAATAGCTACTTCAGGTCATGTAAGTTAAATAATTGTACTTACATTTCCATGATTGCTAGGCAAAACATAATATTGATGAAAAATGTTATACTTTCTTACCTGAAAATCAGTTTTTTGGTCCTAAAATCAACAGATTTGCTTGTTACATGCAATTTCTCCCAGGGGCAATTTTCAAACATTTATTTGAAATTAGCAATTTTGGGCCCTATGAAAGAATTTGATCTTGGGCCCTCTACCACACCAACCTAGCTATCCAAAATCTTTGTCTGCAATTTAATAATACTGACCAATTAAACTCCGCTCGCTCAACCCAGAATGCCCCAATTGGCTGATGAAACATTGATTAAAATTAAGATACAATTTCTGGAAAACAAAACTTAATGAAGTGGTCACAATCATGTCTGATCAACTCCATTCATCTTATGATTTGTCCTATCTCATGCAGTTCACTTTTCATAATCGACATAGATTGACAGATTGACAACATAGACATAAAAAAACATTATAATATTTAAAAATAAAAATAAATACCTTAATGGCTGCAACAATTATAGCACAGAGAATTTTCATGTCGGAGTGGGATATGAGTGAACATAGTTTTTATATTGTTCATGAGTGGAGCGTTTTGCTGAATTTTGCCTGTGCCATCATTTTTTTATATTTGTAACTCTTTGGTAGATTATACATTTATAATACATTACTACTAGTACTGTTACTACTAATAAAACCGATCTCTGGGGGCCCCCAAAGTGTGTGGGCCCTTAGAATCGTCCTAACTTTCCCCCCCTTAGCTGCGCCCCTGATTTTTCCTGTGAGCTCAAAAAGAAGATGTGAGTGTATGATATTGATAACGTTACTACAGCTCTTTTCTGAACTGTCAGACTTACAGTGTTGCATCTAACCCCGTGCATGTAAGTGTGTAGGGTATAACAAAAATTATTGTCTATGGAGAAAGTCCCTAAAATTCTGTGCAGATGAATCCACTAGAGGGCGTAATTGACCACGAATTCACCAGTCAGATCTTCTGTTCACTGTCTCAAACTACTTCAAGACCAATGATCTATAAGATAATTTTCTTGCCATTATTGATGAAGCTTCCAGATTTAACAATATTCTCAGATGTAAAGCAAATAAATTAAACTCAATTATTTGATAATGTGTTAATTAAATGTGTATTTTGTGGAATAGTTTATATATCTTCGTAAAATGAGCACATTAATTTACATATAATTAGATTATATATACCTTTTATCAAGCTGGTTGAATATAAATGACAGTTACTGGTTCAATCTCAGGAAAGTGTTGCTGTATCTGTGCAATAAATTGTATCATTAGTCATAATATTTGATACATTTCACTCTATACTTTTTAAAATAGCATTTTATTTTTTATTTTAATGTTTATTTTTCCATTACATTGCATTGCATTGTGTTTACATTTATATTTGCCCACTAATTTATTTCAAGTGTGTTATGGCTTTGTCATAATTTGGTCAACTTGATACATTTTTTAAAGAATATCTACATTATCGATTTACAATAAAGTATAATAAAGTTATTAAGTACAATAAAGTCCCATAAAGTCCTGGTGTGTTGTTGTTAATCACCATCTATTCTACACCTTTCAGAGTGGAGACAGTCTCAAAACCTATAGATATTTTTACATCATATGTTTGTTTCTGGTCATTTGAGAATGTCCATGATACCCAAAACATGCAGTCTGCTATACTATAGACTAGTCAATATAGAGACATGGCCATTTGTTTTGTTTTGTTTTGTTTTGTTTTGTTTTGTTTTGTTTAATAATAGTGTTCCTCTCCCAGAGGCAAAAACGGTAACCCTTAATGGAAACATCATGTTTTATTGATGAATCTGACTTTGCTCTGGGGCTTGAGTACATTGACTGTATATTTGTATAGAAGTTATTGCTTCAGTGTGAAGCAATATGCTATTTATCATTGTTCATTAAGTGAAGGAAATAAGCCTGCTGTGCTTAACAAATACATTTTGGGTAGTTTTTTACTGCATTTTTTATTCACCCGGGACATTTTAATTTTCAAGATTGTTTTAAGGTTTTAAGTTCCATTATAGGCACATACCTAAAATTGTTTCTATGATTCACAATGTCTTAAGACGTTTTGAGACTAACACATTTATGTGATTGGACTTTTAACTAAAAAACTTTGTAACTAAACTAATATAGGCTAGCCCATGTGACAACTAGCTCTTGTATTGTTTTTAGCCGTACCTTTTCCCGATATCTGTGCAGATGTGGAGCAGAGGTCGTGAAACCTGTCCCACCAAACACCTGCCTCAATGAAGACTCTTCAGGACCAATGAAGACCATCAGGTGGCGCTATTGTCTTAAATGAAACAGGACAAACATGTGCAGGGGGCTAATAGAGCACTCAAGATCATACCTTAAATCTAAGGCTACAGATTAGTTTAGTAATGTATTATTTTGTAAATTAATAAAGCAAAAGGACATGATCTTTGAAAAAAATATATATATTCTTATAGTTTTGTAGTCAAATAGTGCACCGGTTTTACATTACATTAACTTGTCAAAATACTCAAAATAATAATATTTTTAAATATAAATTATACAAGATTCAGCAAATTTTGCTACAAATTCAAAAAGTCAGTTTAATATAATTTAAGTTGAAATGACGTATACAGCCAAGTTGATTGTACTTAAAAATTTGCAGTGTAAATGGGGGAAACACTAAAAAGATTTTATACCATACACGGGGAACAATATAAGCCTATTTTCGATTTAACCGGCTGCCAATACATTTATTGTTACTGTAAAATACATTAAAAAAGGTTTTGGCTATGAATTACCATGAATATTTAGCCCACGGTAAAACATTTTTTTTTTTTAAATAACAAAACATTACATTTAATTCACCTCATAATTTACGGTGTAAATCTGTGAAATGACATTCAGTCCCTGCGTGACGCATCACTTTTATTAGGCTCTTTTATTCGTCATCAGTTATAAAAGCTACATTTGAATGTTTTATGTACATTGTGTTATGCAGTGTTTATTGTATTATTTTACTAAGCGTTACTATGATGGTGTTTGTAGCTCTTTGAACCTTTAATTTAGCATGTGCTCTTCTGTTTATGGTGGTTATATCAGTAAGCTATATTTTAAGGTACAAATCAGATTTTAGTTGTTTAAGCATGATGGTAGGCTATATTATTTCTATAAAACATAGGCATACGGTTGAAAATTGTAACAAACGAGCGCCAACATACCATCGTCTAAAACGTTGCAATCGTAATGTCGGTGAATTTCTTGCAGCCAAAGTTGACAAAGTTGTTTTGTTTTTTTTGGCTCCCGATACTGCACCGCTCATTGCTGGTGGGCATGGAGACCCCTCTGTACCCAGACTGCCGCCACTAGTCGCCCCCAGCGCCACACGTCACATCACGTCCGTACTTGAACTTGAATCCCATTCCATTCTTCAGAGGCAACCCCTGCCACACACACACACACACACACACACACACACACACACCGACACACACAGACACAGGCTCTGGGTCCTCCCTGAGAGGAGCGTGAACGCTAGACGTAATTGCTCGGGTCCTGATTGATCTGGAGAGGAGGTGTTGTCTTCAGAGGTTGAGCCATTCTGCGCTCTGATGCCAAGCGCACATGGAGGACTGTGCCAAAGACTTCGCTCACCTGGCGAGCCCGCCGTCCACGGATCTTGGATTTCCATTATAACTGGACAACAACTGTTTTAGGACTTTTCAAGAAAGAATACGTGCATTTAAAGACAGTGTTTTGGAATCGAGGTTAAATGAGCGGAGTGATTTTCTCGCATCGCTGTCTCAGGTTAAGTGGCACTTAGTTACAGCCGAGCTCAATTTAGTCTGTTCAGAGCGTGCAAGTGTTAGTTTGTGCTGTGATAACGACTAGAACAGCCCGCGAGCGCAGTGGAACAGTACCTGGACTGTGGAGGAAAGTTTGGAGAGCTTCGGGAGCGCGCGCATTAGTCCGAGTGTCCGTGAGATGCTGCTGTAAATGCGGGGCGATGTCCCGACGGAAGCAAGGCAACCCACAGCATCTGTCCCTCACACAGAGGGAGAACCCACCGAGTGAGTACAAGACCTCTGTCACCTTCAACACAGTCACTGACATACCCTCATCAATATGAAAACTTACTTTCTTTCTTTCTTTCTTTCTTTCTTTCTTTCTTTCTTTCTTTCTTTCTTTCTTTCTTTCTTTCTTTCTTTCTTTCTTTCTTTCTTTCTTTCTTTCTTTCTTTCTTTCTTTCTTTCTTTCTTTCAGGTGTATCTAACAAAAACAACAATTATTATGTGTTAGTCAGTAAATAAACATGATTTGCATTTTTTTAATGTAACACATTAAAACGCATAAAAAATGTGTTACGCATGTGCGTTACACATTTATGATTATCAGCTCATAAACCATATATAGCCTAAGTTATATTTTTTGCCAAATGTAATTATGTGCACTATCCTATTATTAAAGTTTAATTTATCGATAATCTATAACAAACAGTTGGGGCCTGTTAGTTTTTATTGTTCAAGTCAATCAATCACTATGATGTTACTGGTGCAAATAAATGTTTGAACAATCTCCAAGTGCTAAACATAATTCATAGCTTACAGCTTTCATCCAAAATACTGAGAGACCACCACGCTCATATGCTCTGTCCCCCTCAACACACACACACACACACACACACACACACGCACACGCACACACACACACACACACACACACACACACACACACACACACACACACACACACACACACACACACACACACACACACACACACACACACACACACACACACGGCTTATCAAGTTTACTTTATGCAGTTTAAGGACCAAACTTTGCTAAATATTCTGGTGTTCATTTACCTCTAAAAACAAAGTGCTTATACGTTTTTCATTTGTTGTGTAGCTTTATTATAATCTCTGTTTTACAATATCAGGGATCACATGCATGGACTTTGATGTTGATCATTCAAAACAACACGCTCTTATTCTCATCCTTAATTTATCCTTTTATCTCAAATGCTTTAGGCTACACACTATTTCCAATAGTAGTAAAACTTTAAGTATAAGCACCAAGTACAAAAAAAGTTTTCTTTATTTATTCCTCAAAAAGCTTTTTTTTTGTTGCACAAAAAAAGCATAAATTAGCTGAAGTGCAAACTATGATATAATCTTCAAAGAATGTTCACAAGCGTTTTTAACACTGGTTGTAACCCAGGAAGTTTATTTTTTTCAATTAATAACACTTTGCATATCACTGATATGAATTATCCCGTACTCCAGCTGTGAATTAAACTCTTTAATACATTTTATTGACTGACTTTACACTTTTTTTTAAGATAACTTGACATTTTTATTCTCAGTGCTTTTTGCCTTTTTTTTTGTTATTCATTTTGGTATTTCTGGTTTCACTGAGAATGTGGGTACAATGCGAAGGTGTGCCTTTTCCTAACAACAATATCTGATTCAGTAGTGAGTAGATGGTCTTTACACGTCAGATTTTACACTGTCAATGATGCTGATGTTGCCGTTTTAGAAAACATAAAGACAGGAGATGAGAAAATGTGTTAAAGGAGTGGGTGGGCTTATAGAGAGCCGGTGGCCTTTAAACTCAAACCACTGCTAGTCTGCCAGTTCCTTTTACCTGATGCGGTTATTTAGCAGATAGTTAGCTTTTTTCCCCCCTCAGAGTTATTGTTTTTGGTTTCTTTCCAGTTGTAGTGATTAACAATAAAT
Source organism: Gobio gobio (assembly GCF_949357685.1). NCBI lineage: Eukaryota > Metazoa > Chordata > Actinopteri > Cypriniformes > Gobionidae > Gobio > Gobio gobio. The sequence goes on along the minus strand of NC_137105.1, from coordinate 30,918,378 downwards.
ACAAAAGTATCATGCTTACTTAAATATGTATGTTTGTACAGCAAAACCTGCCTAGTTTATGTTTCAGTGTGCAAATGTGTTGAGCAGAATAATTATACTGTGTCTCAAATGCGTGTTTAGTTCAAACATAATTAGTCTGGCAGTAGTGTGTGTCGGTTGGCAAATGTGCAGTTTACATTGTGTGCTCTATACACTCTATCGCATGTGTACAGAGCGTAAACCGACACTTTTTAAAGTGGACTCCGCTCAGGTTTGCACGCCACCCTCCATTCCAGCCTTCACGGGCTAGATCATCTCGCTCTTTCTGGGGTGTCTGTCTGTAGGGGAAAACCAAAGTGCCCTCATTTAGCTATGTCAATGCTCTTGGCACAAAACATGTCAGTTAGCTGGAGGTTGCACAATAGTGAGATTCTGCCCAGAGCGACAGGACCTATAGATCACACTCAAAGAGAAAACCAAGGAACAGGAATATCAACATACTTCCCGTCTTGAAATAAACACGGGGTGCACTCTCCACCAGCATGTACACGTACAGGTGTGTGCATTAAAAAAGACGAGCCGCGACCTAAAATGGCAGGGCTCTTGTAGATGCAAATATGGGCACTTGAGGAAGTCTTCGAGACGAAACCGCTCGTGTTTAGATTTCCGCAACGCCGCCTCAGTGAAACTCATTCGTTTTTCTTCATAGGAAGCATGTAAATTGTGTGAACATGTATGATTCATTACATGAGTTGTTTGTCTCTGCTTCACACAGACTTTTGGATGGGTCGCTTGTGGGTGGGGGCCGTCCATTAGGGCCCTTACTGGCTCTTAAAATATAAAACGATTCTTGCTTTGAATGTTCACATGACGTTTTCCATGATCTTTTAGTGGCCGCTGGTCATCATGAACCACTGGACCACAGCGCCTTTGATTTCTGAGAGTGGAAAGGGTCACATCAGCCTTTTACAACTGGCTGGATTTTTTAAGGAGTGATTTTATGGTGATGTCCACCCTCTTTGTATGTGTTAGCACAGTCTCCAAGAGAACTTATTTCACAGACCGTGCAAGCCGAGAGCTGTTTGATGGACGTGTGGTTACCCGCTGATCGGACTCGTCTGACCTGACTTGGCAAATATTATAGGCGAGTCTCTGTTCCACTGCACAATATTTCGGTTTATTTTATGAGTGTCGTATCTGCTGTTTTGCACAGCTTCAGTGGAGTGTAAGTGTGCACGATTGAAGCTGATAGGGGGTGCTGTAAGTCCTTACGAGAGGGAAAGTGATCGAGAGGGTGGATGTTTGTGTGTGTGTGTATGTTTTCTTTGAGAATCTGATTACTGCCTTCAGGAAACGTGATAACTGTATTTATAATGGTTAATACCCTAAATTGCTATCTCTCCTCCCAAGTGTATCATTCCCACAACAGGCTCAGTATAAATCTCTTATCTTACGCTAAAGGTAATTAATTCAATTTATTGCAGTATAGACTTCACCCTGGGGAGCAGTAATATAGACGCTGTGCCCACTGTGCTCCTCATTTCATGTCCTTGCCTCCACTAACTTTTTAAAACAATGTTGTCCCACTTTATATTAGGTGGCCTTAACTACTATGTACTTACATCAAAAAATAAGTACAATGTACTTATTGTGTTCATATTATATTGCAAAACACTTTTGCTGATATTGAGGTGGGATACGGGTAGAGTTAGAGACATGTGTGCATGGTGGTATGGGTAAGGGTAGGGTTAGGTGTAAGGGAAGTGTCAACAGTGTAATTGTAAATGAAAAAAAAAACAGAAATTAATTACAGGTGTAATTACATGCAGGTAATTAAAAAAAAATTAAGTACAATGTAAAAACATGTATGTACACAATAAGTGCATTGTATCAAATTATTAATTAAAATGTTAGTACATAGTAGTTAAGGCCACTTAATATAAAGTGGGTCCACAATGTTTATGGTTCTGCTTTCAAATGCACAGCTTTATGGGAAATTTGGGTGTTCGGAAGAGCCGTCAGTGCACACGTGCGTTTCAGAATTGTGCATGTTAGTTTGGCACACGTCCAGAAGCAGTTGAGAGTGTATAGGCCTTAAATGAAGATAAGAAACAGGCATTATCAAGCGCGTCTGCATATACATTTTTTTTGTTTGTAAATGCACCTGGTGGGCTCAGAAATCACAATTTAGGCGAAATCTTTTCACACATGCTGGAGACGTTAACAGTTCCGCAAATATATAGCACTCACAATCTTTGTGCTGAATGCGTTTGATGCTGTCTGTCATCCGCTGTGTGTTTCTTTAATTATTATTACTTTAATTCAGGGCCATAACCATCGTAGATTTGACCTCAAATTATTCATTATATAGAATTAAAATGATTAATCATTAAGGATTTTTTTCAATGACTGGTTAATAATTGTTTATCTTTGCTTCCATCACAAATTACTCTAATTACTACAGTATTATTAAAATGCTTTTTAAAAGGATGAATAGACATGTTTTTTTTCTTGAGGGTTATTCCCTTTTTTTAAAGATTTTTTCATTGCACACTCAGTATTCTTAGTGTTATGTATGTACGCATGTACTGATTTCCTCTTCATGTACATCTTCAAGTGAGACCACTGCATTTTTTAATTAGTATTTTTTTAAATTGTACATTATATTATCGTATAACAGTGTAAGTGAACAGTTGATCAAAAAAATACATGAATTTCTGAAAATGTCGCCCTTTTGTTTTAATAACAGAAACACTTTAGCTGCATGAAATGCTCAATCTGTGCAAAACCTAATGATTATTCTGTCCAGGATTATCTATTTTTTTTTTAGATAATTTTTTTTTCTATATTATTTATTTCCTGATTGGAATTAGATTGCATATCTAAAATTTTAAATAAGGACCTTTTAAATCAACTGTATATTGAGCAAATCTGTAAATTTACAGTATTATTAGCTATAGAAATCGTAAGCTGATGATGCATGTAAGTGATGATATATCAGCTTTACTTTCTTTAAAGGTTTATGTTTCAGTGTTTGATTGAAATATCACACCACACACATCATCTGCTGTACACCTGTGGCTCCCACAACCCCCTTCGTCTGTCGTGTCCGCTGCTTGCGTCTGGCTTGTTTGGGACGGCGGCGGCGACTGCCTCCCAGCTCACCCTCTGCGCACAGTTCCGTGGCATTGGATGAATTCCAAGTCCACGATGTTTGTGTTCTCCTCCTTGGCATTACTCCACTGCTCTGCTCTGTGAGAGCTGCAGACAGCCGAGTGTGTGGCAGCGGCCCGGTGTATGTGATGTCAGTTAATATCTGTTGAGATATCACATGCTGCCGAAACCATATCAGGGGTTCCTAAACTCTCTTGTCAGCTGAACCCCTTTGACGTAAAATATTTACTTAAGTTAATGTTTCAATAATTTAACAACACATTGACATATCACGGTTCTCTGATGTTCAGTATCTTTTTACTAAGTGTTATATATAGGGCTGCATGCCAAAAATTATTGTGCAATTATTTTGTCATGAGTTTGAAAGTGATATGACATTTCATCTCATATGAAAACTATATCTAAAAGTATATTTCAAGTCAAATCAAGTCCCCTTTATATATAGCACTTTATACAATACGATTGTTTCAAAGCAGCTTTACAGCGATAAACAGGAAAACAATGATCAATATGTATTTATTATATTGTGATTGCAGTTTTAGGTTACACTTTATTTTAAGGCGTCCTTGTTACACTGTAATTATACATTTAAGTAATGAGTAATATTAATCAAATACATGTACCATAGGGTTAGGGTTATGATTAAGTTTGGTTTAGGGTTAGTTGCAAGTTATGCATCATTTATAGTTGTAACATGTGTAACAAGGACAGTAACACTTTATTTTAAGGTGACGTAGTTACACATTACTACGTAACAGTACATTATGCATAATTACAAGTAACTAACCCTACACCAAACCTTAATTGTAACTCTATAGTCAGTACATGTAGTTCATTAATATTACTCAGTACTTATTTGAGTAAGTACAATGTAACAACGACACCTTAAAATAAAGTGGGTTACAATTTATATTAAGGTGTCATTATTACAGTATAATTATATATTTAAGTACTGAGTAATATTAAGTAACTACATATATTTAATATAGGGTTAGGGTTTGATTTAGGGTTAGTTACTAATATGTAATTATGCATTATTTACTGTTATTACTATGGTAAGTACATGTAACATTGTATACACTGTAAAATAAAGTGTTACCATAAAGTGTAACCAAATAATGTGTTACTGTTTTATTTCAATTAATTCATTAATTCATTTTTTATTTTAGTTTTACATTAGATTTACATAATTATTTGCTTCTCATCAACTCACAAACCCCCTGCAGTTCCCTTGGGAAACCCTGAATAATTTGATCGCAGAGGTTCTAAATTTAATACAGATCAAGAATATTGTTTTAAAAGAACTCTAAATATCAATTCGTCACTAAATGCCCCAAGGGATTGTAGGTCAGCGTGCTGAGTCAAAAATTCTACAGGAGTCAAGTTACTGTCGCTCTTCCCAGGGCTCCTACAGCCAACCAGTGTCTGTTCAAGAGTGTGTTTGTCCCTCAGGCAGAGGCTGGTGTTGATTTGCTATCGGATCTCATACTGCTGCTGTTTTTTTTCTCTCTCTCTCTCTCTCAGTGAATCTGTTTTGTATCTCATTGCGGTTTTGTGTGTTGAGTAAGATCCATTTCGCAGCAAATAGTTGACTGTTTCGTCATCGATAATAGTTTGGGTGTTGAGATGCCATACAGGGAATTGATAAAGATGTAGCTGGTTTTCACATACGAAAATGGCTGTTTGAGGCTCCTTAACCACTGTTCCCGACGTGCACCTGCGATGCGAGGCGACCCATGCCTGAGAGCGTATTTTGAGGCTGTTTTGCGGCTTTTGCGAGCGCTAGTTTGTCTGCTGCGATATACCTGTACGGTGCATGTGCACCTCTCTAACATCCGTCCAGCGTGCAGAAAAGTAGACCGGAAACACAGATACCACTGCAAGAGACTGCGACTGTACTATCTGTCACACATACACACACACACACACACACACACACACACACACACACACACACACACACACACACACACACACACACACCCTCCACTCATTTTACTGTTCAACTCACAGGTGTTCGTCTATGCCATGTGAGCTGTGAATTTAGCTTTTTGAGGACAGAATCAGACACAGAGGACAAAAATGCTTCAGACAGTTTTGAGATCTTAGATTTGACTTTGTAAATAATGATAATAGCTTGAGATATTTTTTCATTAACAGATTCTACCCAGTAGCTCTTTTTGGACACTCTAAGCTTGCAGTGATTTGTGAGGATAGCTTGCAAATGTGTGTGGAACATTTTGGTCCATGAAGTTGTTTAAAAGAACTAATTTGTCATCTACTGTGTAGAGTCTACAGTACATGCAATTCCCCAACAGGCAAGTTAATCATGTCTGGACCAGTTTGATAGCTAGACAGAAAAAACAGATATGCTGCTCACAATAACTGAAGAACAAAAATCACAGACACACCAATAACAATTTGTCTTTTAGAAACCTGACAGGTACTTTAATTAGTTAAACGACTATTTGAAAGTCAGACTAGTGAAGGCAAGGCATATGTTTTTGTTATATTGCACATTTGAAATAATACACAATGTTAATTCAAATGCTTTACACAGTCATACTAAAGAAAAAAAGAGCATAAAGTGAGATATTAAATATATACTTTTTCTTTCTCACGTCATTGCAAACTTGCAAACGTTTTTTTCTCCATTGAAATCAGTATTTTTGAAGAATCTTCATGCAGCTTTTTTTTTTTTTTTTACATAAAATGACAATTCACTGTCAAGCTCCATAAATGACAAAAAAGCAGCATGAAATTAGCCAATTCGACTCATGCTCGGTGTTCTGAATTCATATGATTTTTTTGTGAAAAAACAGACAGCAATTCAAGTTGTAATTCACTGAAAGTATTTTATTCCATCAAATATGATTTGCATACAAGTGAATATCTTAAATAACTTTTATAAGTTTCCCACAATGCTATGAAATGATTTCTGAACACTTGCAATTTTGGGCTTGATATGAATGATATCTACATTACTTTCCATGGTGATTTTTTGGTCTTTTTTGGAGCTTGACAGCCAAAATAACAGTTTGAAGATTAAATTCAAGACCAGTAAAATCAAAAAAAAAAAAAAATAAAAAAAAAAAAATTCAGCACAGTGGTTAATTTGAGAAGGCAAACAGATGTTTTCAGCCCGGACTTGAATATGGTTACCGTTGAGGCACTTCAGACATCTATCGGAAATCAAATAATGTTCACCTGCACTTGCCAAACATGGAATGTTGTTCACACTGTTGTATTTAGTCACACATATAGCTGGCAACAAATTTTGCAAATCACAAATGACCGCCATTGGTGAAATGTCAAATATATATATATATATATATATATATATATATATATATATATATATATATATATATATATATATATATATATATATATATATATATATATATATATACCTTTTACAACGTTGATAAAGTTACAGATGTTACTGCTGTCCTGTAAGATTACAAACTTACAATCCTGTAAGATTGAGATGAGCAAAACATTATCTTAGACCATAATGGATTTTATCTTTTTACTAACTATCAAATTCTGTTACATCTCAAAATTGATTATTACAAGCCATTATTATTATTATTATTATTATTATTATTATTATTATTATTATTATTATTATTATTAACTATAATGTGCCTAAAAAGAGTTGTGCAACTATTGATATTTTTCTCCCCGTCTTTCACGCCTCAGCTGGTCCAGATCATGATGCAGGGGTGGACCAGTGCCCATCGGATGGCTCCATTGCCAGCCCTGTGGGCGGAGCCGGAGAGAGTGACCTGCTGACCTGCGGTCAGTGTCAAACCAACTTTCCCCTAGGAGATATTCTTGTGTTTATCGAGCACAAGAGGAGACTGTGCCCCGGACCCAGTGTCTGTTTCGACAAACCGACCGACTGCGGTGGCTCCCCGTCCCCCAGACCGCAGCGGGTGGAAGTGTGCCGGAGATCTGGACCCGTGGAGGTTGGGATCCAGGTCACGCCAGGAGAGGAGGAGGAGAAACGACTGACGCCCGCCAGAGGAATCTGCCCCAAGCAGGAGGGCGTCCCAACAGGTAGGTGTTTTAAACTGAGGGATGGAGGAGGGGAAGGTTTAATAGTCTGAATCTTGGCAGGAAAGAGAAGTCTGTGAAGTTACAAACACAGACACACAAAGATTCTTACTTATATATTTGAAATGGGTAACACTAAAAGTATTTTCTTGTCAAAAACCTTTTTTGCTGTTCTTCAGCTGTGTGATCTGTTGAAGATTTTATAGTACATAACTAAAAACGTATTTTTGATAAAAAGTGGTAATCTGCAATTATGTTTAAGAGCTATATCTACCTGATCTTACACTCAAATTTAGTTTTGTTGATGTAACCTTATTAAGGTTAATTCAGTAATGTTAAATAACGTTTTTATTTGAATAAAATCAGTTAATTTAGACATTGTACCACATAAAGTGATTTTTTTGGTTTACCATTTATTTTTCAGTGAAAATAATACTTTTCTTAGATGGTTACTACATTATTACATTAATATTATGTTACCAGGTTTAATGTTTTTGAAAGAAGCCTCTTATGTTCACCAAGACTGCATTTATTTGATCAAACATGCAGTAAAAACTGTAAAATTTCATTACAATGTATAACAACTGTTTTCATTTTGAATATATTTTAACATTTAATTTAATTTTCAGCATCATGACTCAGTGTCTTCAGCAGCATAACTTTTTTAAACATTGATAATAATCACAAATGTTTCTTGAGCAGCAAATCATATTAGAATGATTTCTGAAGAATCATGTGACACTGAAGACTGGAGTAACAATAATGCTGAAAATTCAGCTTTGGCATCAGATGTAAACTGGTACATTTTAAAATACAGGTGTATTCAAATAGAAAAGTTTATTTTTAATAGTAATAATATTTCACAATACTGTTTTTACTATATTTCTAATCAAATAAATGCAGCTTTGAGCATAAGAGACCTATTTCAAAAACCTTTAAAAAAACGTAATTATTCCAAAGTTTTGACTGGTAGTGTAGATCATTTTCATTAAAGCTCATTTTACATAAAAACAAACATCTTTATCAAGCTAATGCGGTCATTCCACTGTAGTATAGCTCCTGATATGTTAACTAAGGTTAACATTTGGTCTCTATAGGTGTTACATAGTGAAATCACAGTAGCTTGGTGAACAGGGATTTTGTCATTTCAACCCCTGTAAAAAAAAAATGTCTTCCACGAAACACAAACAGAGATCTTAGGCAGAATGGCTAAGGTTTTAAACAATGACACTATAGCGTCAGTGAAATCAAAGCTGATGTGAGGGGTTTAAAGGTGCCATTTTAAATTAAAAGCTCTGGAAGCTCTGGATCAAATTTTGATCTGCTCTTCACACAAAGCAATTGTGACTTAAAGTCCAAATGAATTCCAATATTGCAATATTTATTGAGGGCGGGGCAACCTGACACTCACATGAGATCCACCAATAGCAAAGCACAACCATCCAATCAATTCCTAATGGATAAAATCAAGTCCTACCCTTTCTCGTTCGAGAAGCCGTTTTGCTCAGATATACTTCATGATAGAATAAAAAAAAGCGATCACAACTTCTATTTCATGCTGACTTAAGAAGACTCGTCATAGTTCCATTAGGGTACCTTTATGCTGCTTTTAAGACTTTTCTTGGAGCTTGGCAAGTATAAATCAGCATCCATTTTGTTTGTATGAAAAAGGGCAGCTCAGAAATTCATCCTTGCATTTCCTTTTTGGAATATTAATAATAATAATAAAAAACATTAAAATAAGACTGGGATGAAATGAGGGCGAGTAAATGATGACAAATTTGTAATTTGTTGGTGAATATTTGTTTAAGAGTGTAGTTTTAAATGCTTAAGCCTGAAGTGTACTTTGGCCGTCTGCGTTCCGTGATGGCCTGCGCACTGTCCATGTGATGTAATTTTCGTTATGATGAGGGTTTGCGGAAGTCCATACAGTCCCTTTTTTGTGACCGAGCGGATGGTGCACGTACAACAGCGCATGCACAAGGTGAATGATGAGACAGGAGAGGTGGAACTAGGTGGCAATATGCACAGTTGTGATGTGCAGTAGTCGAAGAAGAGTGTATAAAGTGCGATACAAAACAAAGCAATGGCTGCGTCCAAAATCACATTTTCTATTGACTAGGTATTTATTTTGAATAAGTAATTACTTCACAGCTGCTAAAAAAGTATCTTCTATATAGTATGAATGTGTGTAGTATGAATGCAATCTAGACGTTCTACATTCGCCATGTTGTCATTATAATGTGACCTACCAGCATCAGTTGCGTCGCTTCACTGTCATTCATAAATCCTCTCACATGGCCTCATGGGATAGTAAAGTGTCCATCACTTTAGATTCTTGCCGGAAGAAGTCGGTCTCCCGGGTACTTTTTGCCTACTCTTTTATGAGTACTGAGAATTCAGTTTTTCGCGTACTATATAGTAGGGAAGTATGCGATTTCGGATTTAGCCAGTATATCCTTCTCCATCGTTTTTGCTTGATTCTTGCTCTAAACTTTGCATGCAATGGCAGATACGCTATTCTTCTTCTATCCTTCCGAGCGAATGCCCTGCAAATGACATGACTCAGTGCTGCCCTCTAGTAGAGTATAAAAAAGCAATTGTATTGTGCATATGTCAAACTCATCTATTCACGCTCATCCACGGTTGACTAAAGCACGGACACGACTGTGCGAGAGACGGCATGGAACGTGGAAAATGAAGTATACCTGGGCCTTTACTTCTGCTTATTGCAACACTAACACAGATATATGAACACACACTTACTGTTCACCGGTTCTGACTGGATCGTTTCTCTCAAAAGGTCCTCTTCTTTTGACTCGGGCCTTCAAGAGGGATTAACACCCCTTGCATGATTTTATTAGAGCAAGACGCAGCATCTCTGTCTCTCTCTCTCTCTTTCTCTCATCTTTAAGTGAAACATAACAGCCCTGAGTGCGCCAGCAGCTGAAACCAATTCTCCAAGAGGAAAAAACTCCCGTCAGAAATCCTCACCCGACGTGTTTGGGGGAAATATCACCGTATTAAGAAAAAAAAGGCTAAGAAAGCCCATTAAAATTCAAGTGCTAAGAGACATAGTGTGGGGATTAATGAAGAAGATTCCTTATTCCGAGGGTTAAAGACTCAGTTTAGCGTGCGGGGCCTGGAGGGGCCACATGTTATCTTCCACCGCAGTGCCACCCACCCTCCTCTCAGCACACACAGCCTGGACAAGGAAATGCTTCACTTGCTAGTCAGAATATGACAAATAGAGACAAATCAAACACACACACACTGTTTTGCTGGCCTAAACTACAGTCAGCAGGACCCAGACTTCAGCCTCGTCAAGACTTTTTTCTCTTTTTAAAACTAGATTATAAGAAGTTATTAGTTTTCTGTATTTGTTTGAATGTGCCTTTTCAAAGCTCTTTATCTTGAGAGTTTTTTTAGTATTATCTGAACTTTTTACTGAACAACTTCAGCTTTAGTTTTGCTTCGTTGACAGAAGTGGCGAAGTCCTCTGATCCAGGAAGGTGCTTTGGGCTTGAAATAAATATTTCCAGAGTATGAAAGCTTTGCTCAACACATTAGATTGCCACTTAACTGTCTTAAGTTTCAGCCAAATTAGATTAAATTTAATGGGGCTAATTAAATACAATATGGAGCTACCGTTGCCTAGAGGCAAAAATCATACATGCTGTGGGCCAAAATGCCAAGCTTCAACCTCTTCACATCTCATCTGGAGATGTTATAATGAATACTAAAAATGCCGCTTCAGTTCAAAAGTGATTTAAGATCGTATGTGTTTGTTAAGATTTGTTAAAGGGATAGTTCACCCAAAAATGAAGACTATGATTTACTCACCCTCAATGTATATGACATTCTTCTTTCAGACTAATACAATCAGAGTTATATTAAAACATCTAAAAATATCCATATTTACAAATTGTAATCTCTAACTTCTGCTTACTGTCGTACGCGTGTTCACGAGAGACTCGTCAAACGCTGGAAAGCCAGTCTCTTGTGAACGCGCGCACGTCAGTTAGCGGAAGTTCGAGATTACAGTTTGTTGAGGTTTGAATATGGATATTTTTCTTACACAAACACATCGCTTCACTGCAGAAAGCCTTTATTAACCCCCGGAGCCGCGTGGAAGACTTTTATGATGGATAGATGCACTTTTAATGACTTCAAAACAGAAACAGCCGTTCACTGCCATTATAATGCTTGGAAGAGTCAGGACATTTTTTAATATAACTCTGATTTCGTCTGAAAGAAGAATGTCATATACACCTAAGATGGACTTGACGGTGAGTAAATCATAGGCTAATTTTCATTTTTTGTTTTGCAAATATTTAAAAATCTTCCACTCCACTGCAGCTCTTAAATCTAGTTTACATTAAGGGTATAAATCTTTAGGCACCTCACAGTCCAGTCTGATTCCAGAGTTTAAAAAAAAAAACTAAATATTCCTGATAAATTTTTTAATTGTGCATTTTTATTAAATAAATAATACATAAAATGACTTATACGTACGTAAAATAATTCAAAATTAATAATAAATCAAAACAATTCTATGTTAAGAATGATAAAATACAGCTTAAAAACATCAAGACTCGATGAAGAGTGAACCACGATACATCAGTGAAGAATTTTTTTCCCTCCCACCCCTAATCTGCATTCAAATGCGGTATGGTGCATTGAGACGTCACACCAGATTTGACATCAATGACACCATGCTACTGATTGCGGAAGTTTGAATATATGCATATGCAAATGAGATTTGAGAACATTCTAAGTAAACTTCAATTATTATCTGTTCTTCACACAAAAATATTGCATGGCTTTAGAAGACTTAAATGTACAGTGCATGACTTGTACAACCTTCTTAATTTTTGGAGCTCAACAGCCGCAATTCACTTTCATTATATGGAAAAGAGCAGCATGAACATTCTGCTAAACATCTCTTTTTGTGTTCTATGGAAGAAAAACAATGGAGCAAAGCACCAAAAATAGTGCAAGCTTAAAAAAACCATTCATTATTTTTTTTTAAATGCTATTACTTCATAGTCACACACTTTTGATTGAGCCAAATCCCCCCCCCCCCCCCCCCCCCACACACACACACAAAAACTGTCTCTATGTCCCCTTCTCTCAGTTCCTATTATAAAGAAAATTCAAGTGTTTAAACTAGCTATTTTTCATGCTAGCTTTATTTTATCCTAGATAACAGTTGATTTAATGCATCTAATATTTCTCAGAAAAAAGGGATTTATACATCAATTTGTATCCTATTCATGGAAAGTGCCCATTACCTGTTGTTTCTGATAGGATACCGCCATCAAACCAGCATTGTTCATGCTATTTTCAAATCTTTTCCCTCATATCCGAAACTGCCCTTAGTTTCTAATCAATCTCTGAACTATCTAGCTAATCATACTCCATGAGAGCTGGAGAAAGTGTACCGCATCATGCGCTTGTCCTTTCCACCGCTCCTCTAATCACCTAGCATGCGCTCATTTAAATATTAGAGTAGGCTTTAATCATGGAAAGTAATCAGTGTCATGAATATTCATACCGTGCCGGTCTAACAGTCTCATTGTCTCACTCCTGTGCCAAATCGTGTCTTCCTGCCTCTCAGCTGTCTGCTCTGATGGCCCCAGTCTGGGATCAATGGAAAGAAGTTTAAAATAAATACACTATTCATACATGATCCTAAGAGAACAGTGTGTGTGTGTGTGTGTGTGTGTGTGTGTGTGTGTGTGTGTGTGTGTGTGTGTGTGTTGTGAGAGAGTTTCAAAAGATGGAGAGACTGATCCCTGTTCCAAGTGATGAATATTTGCACAGCGGCTCAAGAAGACGCCATTTGCATAATGACTTTGTAGTTTTGCATTAATTAAATTTGCATATGAAACTGCGTTAATTACCTCTGATCATCTGTTTTCAACGTTGCAGCATTTGATGTCCAGCCTTCGGGGTTGTGATTAGGGGTTACAGTGGCTGTTTCAGACTGTGTGTGTGTGTGTGTGTGTGTCAGGGACTGAAGCAGAATAGAAAGTGAATTTGATGAGTCAGTTTCACAGTCCTTTTTCCTCTTTTTTGAGTCCAAACTCTTGCTAATTTTCTGGCATATGAAAACAGCACTTCTGACTTCTGTAGTTAAAAGAGAAGAAATGTTTTTGAAGTTCAGAGCAATTTTTTAAATACACAGTGTCTTCAGTAAGCTCAAGGATCAGCTTTTGAATTTTCATGAAGGTGCTGTCTCAAGTACTCTTATACAGGAATGTTTTAAATGCAACACATTTTCAGGAGGTTTTTGTCTCTGAACGTCTTTTTGCTAAATGGACCACAGATCCAGCATTGCAGAGAAACAATCGTTCTCAAGTTTACACCATAAAGGAAATCATGCTTATCCTTGAACACAAGACCTCGATATAATAAATCTTAATATCTTTCAATATTAAAATGTATACTATACATCAGTGGTTAACAAATGTTTGTTTTTTTCTCTGGACCCATATTATACATTGGACACAATTGTTTAATAGACAACTTAAACGTAAAATAAAAATATTTTACACTTTTTTGGTTTTGGAAAATTGGTTTACACTTGATTTTAAGGTGTCCTTATTACAGTGTAATTATACATTTATTAAGTACTAGTAATATTAATTAACTACATGTACTTACTATAGGGTTAGGATTAGGTTTGGTTTAGTTGCATGTAATTATGCATAATTTGTAGTTATTACTATAGTAACTACATGTTACATGTATAACAAGCACACTGTAAAATGTGTTACCGAAAATGGACGTTTATAAATGCATAAGCAACCACAGAAAAGTGATTTACAGTCTTTATAGTTTTGGTGTTTGTTTTATGAATGTAAATTGAATTTTGATAGTTTCATGTTCTTGGCAGTCAATAATTCACTGCTAAAAACACATTGTGGTCACACAAACCATATTTATTTGATCCTCTTTATCCTCTTTTATGTGTTTTAATGTTGCCTGCGTCATATTTTCTTTTGCTTTGGATAGCTTGGTTCATGGTTTTTGAGGATAAGAGCATGTCACAGCCTGTCCTCATTTTTTCGCCCATATTTTTTAATTGATTTTATTGCATTTTATTATTTGCATTTAGCATTGTTTTTCTCCTGCTGTCTGTAACCTTATCCGAACAGATCTGCGACCCATTTTTGTGTCGACACATACAAGTTGAAAACACTGTTATAGATTAAGATCATTTCATTTTCAATTCAGCAAATTCAACAGCAATAAATTCTCAACTCAAACCATATTGAAATGTTAAATAAAATGTTTAGTTTTTTATAAAGGAGTATGTTTTTATTTATTTATTTTTATTTAATTTTTTTTATTTAAACATCAAAACAATTAAACACTTCACCTATTTGCTGATCTACAATCCATCAAATACCATTCGGGTCTCAGATCTCTCTATAGTGTTTGATGGACAGTCCTGCTTTGCCAATTTCAGTCTCTCTGACCTGTAGCAGCAAAATGCAAAGCCATGATGCCTGGCACTTAACAAAAACCATACCCATGATCCCCTGCAACACCCAAGCTATGCCAGCATCTCTGTTGCAGGGTGCCTGTGGTTAGAGCCTCTGGGATTTCAGGCCTGCTTATATTTTGGGATCCATCCAAACGAGACCACCCCTTCGCAGTCTGATTGGTGCTGTCTGCCGGCAGGGGTCAACCTGGTCCATGTTGGATGCATTATAGAGCAGGACAGCGCTGCATGTGCGCTCCACGCCGAACCCTGGAAAGAGTTAAAGTCTCCCACATGAAGGCATCAAACGCTCCACATACCACTTTATTGTAGTCATATGGCAGCAGATTTGATATTTTTCCTTCCACAGCAGGGAATAAAACTCGCCACTAATTTGGACTGTGAGCGTCGCCACTAAATTTCAACATGTGCTGATGGTGTTGACCAGATGTGTAACGCTTTTTTCCCTCTTCCTCTCTGTCTCACTCTTTTGTCAAATTATCCATGATTGGATTCAAGTAAAATATTTTAGAAGAAATTGCAAGGATGGTGAGATGACATGCCAGTGGTTCATAAACGTTAGATGTAATCTGTACTGCTACCAATGTAACACTGCAGCTCTTTTTCAAAGCTGGTTTGCTGGTCTTTGCTGCTTTAAGCTGGTCTCTAGGGCGGCATGATATATTGTAATTAAATCAAAAGCACGATATGGCTTAGTTTGGTTCTCAAATCGCAAAGGCAGTGATTTAATTAAATATATATGCACTGTGAGTTTGAGAGTGAAGTGTGGCACTGTGTTCATCTGGGCATCCGCGGCCTAATGGTTAGAGAGTCTGACTTGTAACCTAAAGGTTGGGGGTTCGATTCTCAATACTGGCAGAAAACGACCTAACCACCCTGGGTGCCACAACAAAATGGCTGCCCACTGCTCCGGGTGCGTGTGTGTCCACTGGCTTGCTGTGTGTGTGTTCACTACTCACTGCTCCTAATGTGTGTGCACTAACTTGGATGGGTTAAATGCAGAGGACAAATTCCGAGTATGGGTTACCATACTTGGCCTTCACATGTCACTTTCACTTTATCACTTTACATATGTGCAGCTCATGACACAGTGTTTCTGCATATCGGTTCACAGTAAATGAACCACAAAACGGTGATATAATGTATAATTAGCTGAAAAATGTGTAAAGGAACAAACTCTGAAACCCATAGAGCTTATCACATCCAAAATAAAAGTTTGTGTTTACATAATATATGTGTGTACTGTGTATAATTATATAATTATATATATAAATATATTAAATGTATGTATACATTTAAGATTTTTTTTTATTTGTTTATAAAATATTTAGATTTATATATCATACAAATTATATATATATATATATATATATATATATATAATGCAAATATTTCTTAAATATATACATGAATGAGTGTGTATTTATATATACACAATAATTATACACAGTACACACATATATTACGTAAACACAAACTTTTATTTTGGATGCGATTAATCACGGTTAATAGATTGCCCAGCACTAATTTTATTTAATATTAATATTTTATTTAAAATAATAATATATTATTTTATAGTCATATTGATTGGGTCAAAAACTGTGGAAATGTGACCCATATACTAAACTGAAGTGGAAAGAGATTAAAAAAATAAAATAAAATATCTGTTCTAACTAAAAAGGGTTTGAGTTGTAAAAATTTTAAATTTTTAGGTTTTATAGAGATGCAACAAAATCACCCCAATCATTCTAGAATGATTAATTCTTTCCAAATATAACTATTTTGGTCAGCTAGTGACATCACAACACTAGTGACAATCACGTCTTTTTTTTTATTTTTCAATATTGTGCAGCCTACTGATCTCTCAGCCTGGTGATTAGCTGGCAACTAAAACCAGACTCATCTTAGGCTGGTCTAAACTATTTTTCTCAGCAGTACATTCATGGTTTATCAGGTCACATTTATTAATTAATGCCATTTTAATGGCAAAAGTCTTAATGTATTTTATTTATCCTTCCTTTTATTCACTTGACATTTGGATGGCTCTACCAGTAGGACATTACAATAGTCTTGGCACTGCAGGGTGAGAAAGTGTTTGCGTGGAGAGTTATTTGCCAAACACTGACTATAGAGTCACAGTCAGGCAGCCAAGCCACACACATGCTGATGCCCAAAGGAGAAGGCTCTTCTGGCGGCTGTCTCAGACGGACAGTGAAGGATTATCTGTTACGACTCTCTCAAACTTCTCTCTCTAAATGTGCAATCTATCTGTACTTTAATGTCATCTTCCACGTGGCACATGGTTTACTGACAACAAACATTTTACGTGCTCAGAAAAGCTCCCGAGTCTGTGAACATTTGAAAGGATGTTAATAAAAACAGTGTGATTATCAAGACGAGATCTTGCAGACTGCACTGAATTATACTGCAGTAAACAGCAGTGTGTTCTACCATTGCTGTGGTTTAGTGTCAGAGTTTGGTGGCAAATTTCTGTCATTGTGTGTGGAGTCCTGCTGGGTGGCACCGTAAAAGTAAGGCTTTTAAAGTCATTCTTTGTCATACAACATTACTTTTTTTCAGTCTGTCAACGTTGTTTATTTGCACATACTGTCTGTGTTTTTTCAGCATACTCCACCCATAAATGAAAATTCCCTGATCATTTACTCACACTCATGCCATCTAATAATCCATCTCTGTGAGTCCATATAATGCAAGTGTACGGGACCTCCAAAGTTGACGCCTCAAAAACCACACAAAGCAAACATGAGGGTAATCCACACAAACCCAGTTGATGAATAAATGTCTTCTCAAGTGAAACGATAGGTGTGTGTGAGAACAATACTTAAACTATAACATTTTATTCCCACTTTAGACATTCTACTGACGATAAGTAACTTTGCAACTATTCTACTAACCCGAACCCTAACACCTAACAGTCTACATTCTACTACAGTCTACTAATACTCTAATGAGATTTATTTGACATGTAGTTGCAAAGTTACTTATAGTTAGTAGAATGTCTAAAGTGAACCAATAAAATATAGTGTTCCTTTTAAACGTATAACTAATAAACTTATAGTCGAGACTGTCATATGTGAGTTTGTTTGATGTAAACGTCATGATGTGGTGAAACTCACAGGAGATGTGACGGTCCACTGCTTCCATGTCACTTCTCGCACGAGTTTCACAACATGCTAACATCATGCTATGCATACTGATGTTTTCATCAAATGTGAACTCATGAATCTGTGTGTGACAGTTGGCCGGAAGGAATGGTTCGTCATTTCCCGACCATTGACGGAATTTTCTGGCTTTCCGTGTTTTCACTGTTATACGTCAAGTTCCGCTATTATGCAACTTCCTAAAGAGTATCTTCTGATCAAACACAGGAAAAAAAAGAAGAAACAAGTGAATTTCTCAGCTTTTTAAAAAAAAAAATGTTTCTTATGAAACACCCACATTCAATTGTTGATAAAAAAACGAAAAGAATGCATGACGCTAGAATAAAATATTTATTTTAAAAACAGAGGCTCTGTTCTTTATTTTGATATATGGCATGTTTAGATGTTCATTACAACATAATATTCTTTGTGAAATTGATCAAAATGCTGGTGGTGGCTGGCAACTTAAAAAAAGAAAAGAAAACGCTGCCATGGAAAGAGTGAAATATAATATTTTTCTTACACACAGCTCTCGGTTCATGTTGATTTATCGACTGTGGTTGTGTGGATTTCCGTCGTGTTCCCTTTACGTGGTTTTGAACCATCACAGTGATGGAATATTTTTCTAAAAAGCTCAATTTGTGTACACCTGAGGAAAGAAAGTCACATACTGGGATGGCATGAGGGTCAAGTCACCTTAATTTATATAGTGCTGTTTACAACACTGATTGCTTCAAAGCAGCTTTACAGTGATAACAGGAAACTAATAGAAGAGAGATTGTTTTGGCTGTACATCAGCTCTAGAAAAAAGTTATTGTCCATCTAAAGTAAGTTTTTGAATGATTCATTTCCGTTGTGAAAAAAATCATTAGTTATTTACTTTGGGGCCACTTACACGACACCATTTTCAACTAAAATAGAAAACTTTTCATTCTTTTAGGACGTTCATTGGCAACAGTGTTTGGTGGCTTGAGAACGCAAACTTTGAAATAGGTTTTGAAATAGTTTTGAAACGATATCGTTTTCATCTTCATGTAAACTTCAAAATATGGGAATCTGTGAGAATGGTGACGGCATGCACATTAGCACTACACGTTTAGTTTATAGGCAATCGCATTTGAATACATATGTGTGCATGTGCGTAGTTTTTCTTTACAAAATGAGCGCCAAATTACTTGTCTGGCATTCCTAATACAGCGTTTTTAGTCGTTTCCACGGAACCATGTGAACGGGAATAATTTTGCTAACATTTTTATCTGTACAGAGGGTGAGTAAATGAAGAGAGAGCTAAAATTTGTGGGTGCGTATCCCTTGAATATATTAAAGGAATAATTAATTCATATAATTCAGTTTTCATGTTGCAATTCATAAAATTGCAGGTCGGTTTGCAGCAGACTACTGCATTCTGGCATACTTTACAGGGAATATACAGAGTTGAATGTACCATGTCTTAGTGTGAGATCACAATTTGTTTGTTTTTTATTAGTTGTCTTTTTTTTCTCTTTTTTTTCCCATCACCAAGTACTTGAACAAGAGTTTAGTACTCTAAAATAAGGGGAGGGGGCTGCTCTGTCATGTTGATAGTGGTTGATGATATTACAGTTTGAGATTTGTAGGATGAGAGCCGCCATTATAATTTAGCATTAAACCCTCCCTAGCAGCCCACTGAATGAATAAACCCTGGATCTTATCAGTTTTTATTCATGCCAGTAAGGGCTTGTTCTTGCATGTAGTGTGCGGCAGATGTGGCCCTCCCGGTATGTTTGCTAAAGGCATTGGCTAGATGAAAGACTGTTCTTAACCATAAGCTATGCGGGGAGCTGTGCCAAAAGCTGAAAACGCATCATTGTGAAAACAGCCCTGGGAGAAGCTGATCTCCCCCAGCAGAGGATGAAGAGGGCTGAGGGCGAGATGACACATGACGGAGAAATCGGCACTCTCTTTTTAACCTTTGTTCTCATAAATATGACTTGCATGAAACAGTTAACCGTCAGTGTTGTCAATCAGTTTATAACTGTAGATATTAAACTTCTTTATTTGCATATTTCTGCACACCAAAAGTAGTACATGGATGGAAAGTATACGCTGTAAGGTAAATTGTAACTTTAATGAATAAATAAAACACTTCAAATCAATATTATGAAAGACGTATAGGTTAATTTAGGTCTTACAATAGTTATTATAATTTATAATGCACAGTATGAAAGAAAGGTCTACTGTCTGACTAAAAAACTTTATAAATAATAGAGGAGAGACTTCTGGGATGCTGGTTAGTCATTGAGTCTGAGAGTAGAGCTCAGAGAGTTATAACAATGGATTTTCATATTAAGCTGGGTATTAGACAAGTTTGTGTGTGTGGTCTGAAACACAGTTGGATAAACATGCGGTATTAAGTATAAACAACAATTATAATGCACATATGAACATTTGCCTTGAGATAAACAGAGAAAGTATTTCATTTTTTTTATGTAAATGACAACTTACATTATTATAATGTATTTTAGTGTATCGTTAAATGCAACAAAACTAAAAAAAGTATTAAAATATATATATATACAAATTTTAATATACTATTTAAAATAATAGTAGACAAAGTCAAATAAAATAAAAGTATTCTTAAATACTAACATATAGCACAAATCTAAACTTAAGGAGATAAGCAGATAAAAGTGTCCACAGTTACAACCAGTATAAACAATATCTAATATTGGCTAATATTGATAGATTAATTTGAGTGTTAGGCAAGTTGTGTGTGTGGTCTGAATTAAATGTGGTATTTAAGTATAAATAACAATTATAATGCACATAATACAACTATTAACATTTGTAGTGAGATAAACAAAAAGCATTTCATTTTCAAAGTGAAAATTAGAACTCATTGTAATATAAATGTATTTACATGTTAAATGTAACAACAACAACAAAACTTTAGATTAGGGTCCTATTAAATATGATTTCTACCTCAATAAACTCCTAAATACTGCTTATTAATATTGTTAAGTTTAGGTATGGGTAGGATTAAGGGATGTAGAATATGGTCATGCAGAATAAGACATTAATATGTGCTTTATAAGTACTAACAAACAGACAATATCCTAGTAATATGCATGCTAATAAGCAAATTGTTAATAGTAAGAATTGGACCCTAAACTAAAGTGCTACCAAAAAAGGTATACAAATTAGACAAAGACAAAAATGACACATCATCAAATTGTGCTTTTCAAGAAATAGTGCTTCTAAATGGGTTAATATTGGGATAATCTGGTGCTGTCCCTTAAAATGATTGTTGTGTGCTTAATGATTATTGTATTAATGCATGGTTTTGTTCTACATATTCCACATCTTTTAAAAATGTGCCGTATGCAAAAGAGCACACTGCACTCAATACTCTATCCCGCAATGCGCTTGATCTTTCATTTCTGGTGTGGCAAATTAATCCAAAATAATAATAGACACAATTATTAACATCTTTTTTCTTGACTTGGTATTTAATTGGACTACCAAATGCTGGATTAAATGTCAAATATCAGTTTTTAGTTCCAAGATACTAAGTGGATATCACTATGCAACTCCTAAGTATTGTATTTCTAATATAGCATACAACTGTTTAAAACATTTATTATATAATGCATGCTGTTTAACATACTATTTAGACAGTGTACGTGTAGTATTCAATGAGTAGTAAAGGTTACAATAAGTTTTAAATACAATTAAGGTTTGTTACCTGCCTTCATTAAAATGAACTAACAATGAAAATATTTCTAAAGCATTTATTTAGCTTACGTAATGTTAATTTCAACTTTTACCAATACATTATTAAAATCAAAAGTTATATCTGTTAATTAGATTGTGCTAACATGAACTAACAATGAATAGTTGTACTTTTAACTAACATTAACAAAGATGAATAAATACTGTAACAAATGTATTGTTCGTTGTTAGTCAATGTTAATCAATGCATTAACTAAAAGTAATGGGGCCTTATTGTAAAGTGTTAGTATTCTAAACATAGTGTAAATCTAAACTCAAATCCACAATTAAATATCCAACCAATTCAATTTCTAATGTTAATAGAAGAATATTAGGACACATTATCTCAGTGTAAAACATCATCCAGGCACTTTTTTTTTTTGTGATTATTTAAAACATGCTAATTTTAATATTGCATACAATTTAGGATGTATATTATCTTGGACTACATGCTTTTGATTTGGCATCTGAGTTTGGGGTCACCTGTATCTGTGCTAAAGATTATGGGTACTCCCTGATTCTTGCACCAGTCGTACCACTGCAGTGTTGGTCCTGTTGAGCGCAGCAGAAGTGGAACCCATTCACATGACTGGCATGTGTCGCAGATCCCGGCACATAAGGTATCTAAAGAGCTGTTTTACAGGGCCCTGATTGTTTGGGAAGGCGCGCTGAGGGCCTGGGGATTTTTACAGTGAGCTTTAAATGGGTATAGAAGCCTGGGCCCAGCTGGGGACCATTATAGTAGACGTAATCCAAAAAAATACCAGGGCAATTATTTCACATACGGGATAGCTCTCTGCTCTTTTCTGCTTCCCTTCCTCACACACATGAAAAATCCAGCATGAACCAGCATGAATTTTATGTTGGTCCAGGCTGGTTTATGCTGGTTTGAACCAGTAATAGTGCTGGTCTTGCTGGGGACAAGCAAACCAGCAACCAGCATTCCGTGCTGGTCCCAGCATGCAAAACATACCTTAATTACTTAAGGTTGCAACTAGTTGCAATTGTTCCAAAGTCTTTTCTTCTTCTGTTGAAATAAAAAGAAGATATTTTGAAGAATGTTGGCAAACAGTTGACAGAATTTTCATTTTTGGGTGAACTATCCTTTTAATTTAAAATGAAAACAAATTTATTTATCAGACCTTTTTTGTTTTAAGTGTGAAGTTACTTAATCATGACATTTTTGAGAAATCATTGCTTTTCAAGTAATTGTATGAATATTACTTCAATTACTACAGATACATTTATGAATGTTAAGACATTTGTGCTCGATAATTTGATAAAAAAAATGAAGTGTAGTCAGATTTATAGTTTAATAAAAACGTTTGTGTTTAGAACTGAGGGGCCACGAGCAAAATGGCAGAATTCAAACTGTGCACTTCTGGGAAGTCCTGCACCAGCCAAACAGAGATGAATGAGTATCCTTTTTTAGATATTTTCTTTATTGATCTTTACTTCTAAAAACATGTAAAATCGAAAGGATTAAAAGGACAAAAGGGCACCAAAAAAAAACTCAAAGTAACAACTTAACTAACAAAAGGCTATTTTTATTCCATCTCATGTCAAACATTCAGAGATTAGCTATTAGCGCAAACCGGGTGGGAGATTTGATTGTGATCCAGAGTACGATTGTGATGACATGGAGCAATGTTTGCTTTGAACTGGTCCCTCGCTGTCCCCCTATTTGCTTTTTTCTCTCCACCCCGCTGGCTTTTCTGCGTCTCCCTTCAGCCGCAAGCTCCAGTGTCATCCATCAAGTTCCTGCAGCTCTTCTTGAACGCCTTTTCACGCCAGCCACATCTTAACGCGGTGACGCACACTCCAAGCTATGATTCAGACTAGTTGCAATGCCACAAAACGCTGTGCTAATGCACTTCTCTCTGTTCTCACCGAGCCAAGAGTCATAGCTCTTACTGACAGAGAAGTCTTTCCAGTTGTTTTTCACTGTCCTTTCCCGTCTGCGCCGTAGGACGTCTTCGCTCTGGCAGTATCAGATGATGACAGGGCACTCTAGGGTGGCATGTGTTTTCATTTAGACGGTTACGCTACCCTTGGCTGGCCTGTTTCTTCATGAGACTGGCAGTAAGCGTGCAGGAGGAAGTAGATAGCTGATGTGGGTGTGTCGTTATGTATAGGATAGGTATGGAATACTTGCTTTATCTCATGAATATGTTGTTGTGTACTTTTCTTTTTATGCTAATCTTGGTAATCTCTGAATAATGCATTTCTACAATGGCATCGGTAACTTAATTTTTTTTGCTTTTACATCCACACCGCTAGGTGTCAGTATAAGTCCCAGAGAAATGTCATATTAGCCAGTTCAGAAAAAGTGTAGTCTTAACCCTTAAACACATACCTCAGGTGTTTATCAACCTGGGAAATCCTTCACTACCCTGTTGTGTCTGTTTTCTAATTAATTTTTTGTAAAAAGTTTATAGGGTCTCTAGCGACCCGAGGTATGTAATAGTGTAAGATTTTTTCTGCTCAACAATTGAATATCTGATGACTTAATAAGTTCAGTTCACGTTTATTGGTTTATAGGTGGCAATGTCTGATACACAATGACGTTTCACTCATAGTTACCGCAGGCATAAAACAAAAGAATAGGAAGTATCATCAGCAAAACTTGAAATGGCTCAGCGATTTCCTGCAGAGCAAGTACTGCATGCAGTCAAATATTAGTGTCACTGTCACTTGATGGTGAATCTGGTGAAGAACCTGTCAGCGATCGAAATGTTGATTTTGAAGGCGTAGAAAATGATAGCTTTGCTAAAAAGCATCTGCTCAAATTGAGCCCTTCCAAATTCCCCAAAAATATGCTTCTTTTTATTTTGTTATTAAAATATCAGGAGAGTTTATTGCAGCACTTAGAGATCCATCTGTGATAGAGATATACCCGGGTTGCTAAAGACCCGAATATGTAATAATGATTGGTGAAACATTCATGGATTTCTAAATAATATATATGTATCTTGATTTATTGATGTTTGTACATTTGTACCAAAAAACACGGCAAAAATACTTTTTCTTTGCAGTGCAGGCCCTGAGAATTGGCCTTAACCTAAACGGCTGAATGGATTTTGTGTGTTAGTGGGTTGGGATGAATTTATTATGGGGGTCTAGGTGTGTTTCTTCCTCTTTTTTAGTTTGTGACAATGGCTGAGAAAATATAAGTTTATTTGTTTGTGTAGGTGTGGGTGTGACTGTGTGTATGAAGGTGTCTTTTGCGTGTATTTGCATCAAAATGCTTGTTTGTTGTGTGCTGTGAGACCACAGTTTGCGATGTCCCTCCTCTGTGCTCCTGCAGATGGAGACAGATTGGAACAGTTATTGCAACAGGCCTGCTTTCACTTAGACAGGAGACATAAGTGTGTGTATGTATGCGTGTG
Organism: Gobio gobio; assembly: GCF_949357685.1. Taxonomy (NCBI): domain Eukaryota; kingdom Metazoa; phylum Chordata; class Actinopteri; order Cypriniformes; family Gobionidae; genus Gobio; species Gobio gobio. The sequence continues at coordinate 30,893,350 of NC_137105.1, read as the reverse complement.
TGCCTGCCATAACCACTATCCCTGCCACTATCCTCTGTGGCTTCTCTACACACACAGTTTTTCCACTGTAGAATGGGAGTCTTTTCATATACAGTTGTCCGTCCTCATTATGGCCAGGAATCATAGATAGCTCTAATCCACCAGGGCACTGAACTACGGGAGGATTATGGGTAAAAAAAGACTACAGCGAAATTGATAAAGGTAATTATTAGTTCAGTTTAAAGTATTGCCAGAGCAGGCTTTCACACTAAGCACCTGGCTCATGGTTATAAAGCTTTCTTGTTGGGCCAACAAATATTTGCACTGCAAAGATCCCTTTCTTAATCAGTGTTTTTGTTTTGTTTTATGAAGTTCAAATTTTCTTTATTATTATTTATAAAATTTAATTTCTCACATATTTTTAGATATTGTTAGTGGAAAACAAGAAAAATGATTGATTAATATCTCTATTAACACCAACGTTTTTAAGAGTTTATTTCCTACAAGCAGAGCACATCAAAGAGGATGCGCACACACACACACACACACACACACACACACACACACACACACACACACACACACACACACACACACACACACACACACACACACACACACACACACACACACACACACACACACACACACACACACACACACACACACACACACACACACACACACACACACACACACACACACACACACACTTCGCTGCAGGCTGTGGAATTTAGCATGAAAATATCAGACTCCCCTCAAGAAACTGGTATGGTGGTTTTGGCCCCAGCATGTGGTCTGGCTTTCCACTCATCATCTTCCTGCCAAAATCATTTACTTCTATGTCATAATCATTCATCAAGGACAATATGATGGTTTGTTAAGGCTCACAGCTCAATCAATGTACAGTCACATCTACTAAGATATATCAAGGCAGACAGAGAGAAACAGAAACAGAAGGATAGACAGTGAACCATCTATACAATTTAAAGCTGAAGTATGTCATTTTTTAAGTGTACGAATTATTAAATCTTCAAGTGCAGAGTCAGTTATAATAATAATAATAATAATAATAATAATAATAATAATAATAATTTGTACATATATTAGGGTGGAATCTCCTCAACTGCCACCAATGTGCAGCATCCACCTGAATGATGTGACGGCAGCCATATTGCGCCAGAACGCCCATCACACACCAGAAGCCAATCAGTATATGGGGATGATTTGGAAGCCATGATGATGAACAGAGGCCAATGGGCAAATTTGGCCAGGATGCCGGTGGTTACACCCTTAATCTTTTTCCGAAGGACATTCTGGCATTTTTAATGACCACAGAGAGTCAGGTCCTCGGTTTAACGTCTTATTCGAAGGATGGTGCTTGTTACAGTATAGTGTCCCCATCACTACACTGAGGCGTTAGGACCCACACAGGGTGAGCACCCCCTGATGGCCTCACTAAAACCTCTTCCAGCAGCAACCTAATTTTCCCAGGAGGTCTCCCATCCAGGCTCAACACAGTGGGAAACCAGTCTTGGGCTACAGTTTGATATGGCTGCTGGTCTATAAGTAGAGTTATATGAGGAGTGTTCAGAAAACCTGTCGATAAACAGTGCCACTAGTGGCATAGAAATAGTGCAATTAATCTAAATCAGGGGTGTCCAATCCTGCTCCTGGAGGGCCACTGTCCTGCAGAGTTTAGATCCAACCCCAATTAAACAAACCTGCTAATCAAGTTCTTATACTTGTCATATTAGAAACCTATAGGCAGGTGTGTTGAGGCAAGTTGGAGCTAAAATCTGCATGACAGTGGCCTTCCAGGATGAGATTGGACACCCCTGATCTAAATTGACTTTAAAGAATCAGTAAAACTTTAAACTTATTATTATTTTTTTTAATAACATATTCCACAGTACTCTTCCCATAGCAGTGCATAGACATTGTTTATCTCTCTCAGACACAAGCACTCGCATCCAAATCACATCAACGGTCCCTAGAGTGTGTTGGTGGCACAGACAGCAGAGTTGCAATACACAGAATGCTGTACCTCTGTGTTTCTCATTAGCATAGTGGTCTGGCCCCCTGATTAGCCACGATCATCACAAACAAGACATCAGTGATGCGAGGTGAGGCCCCACAAGCCCCTGGGAGCCCCAGATCACAGGCATGCTAATGAGGGCCCGTGTTACTACGGTGTGAGGTGTCAGCCAGGATTGTGACAGGTGCACAGAGGGGACGTTTGGGGTGGGGGGAGGGTCCGGAGGGGAGAAAAGGCGTGTTGTAGTCCCCATGGCATCACCCTGTCCTTTGTTCTCTATGCAAATCCACTGCTGTGGCTTTCGACAGCTAGGAATGTAGCGGGTTCAAGATTGCCAGGACAGAGTACACACACATTACTATTTTAGAATTGTAACCTCATCATACTAGTTATATGCATTTTCATACGCACATTTGTCCTTGCATTGTGACTTAATCTAGTGTCATTCGCACATCCACTTATCTTTGCACACACAGAGAAGCCCTTGCGGTGTCACGCGAGTTTCACGTATTTTCACACGCACATATGTCTTTATGTTGTGACATCATCAAACAAGTTGCATGCATTCGTACATGCACTTGTCTTTGTGAAATTATTTCAGAACACGTTGCACGGATTTGCACATACTTAAATATGTTTCATGCAACTGCACACACAAATCTTATGTTTTCGCCACCATGAACAGTGATTGGACTGAGCATCGGAAAGTTCGTTGTGAGTGTCAGAACAGCCGAGTGGTCTAAGGCGCCAGACTCAAGGATTTTATGCACATATGTTGTCACATGAGTTTCACACATTGGCACATGGTCATATGTCCTTGTGTTGTGAAATCATCAAACACGTACTAATCTGCAAATCCACTCGTCTTCACGATTCCATTACCAAACGCATTGCATGTATTTGCAAATACGTAGATACCCTCGCGTTGTCACAGAAGTTTCACACATTTGCATATTCTCATTTAATTTTTCCTTGCGTTGTGACATTAAACAAGTTGCAAGCATTCTAACATGCACTTGTCTTTATATAATTCAGAAACGTGTTGCGCATATTTGCACACACACACCGATCAGGCATAAGATTATGACAGGTGAAGTGAATAACACTTTTTATCTCTTCATCACGGCACCTGTTAGTGGGTGAGATATATTAGGTAGAAAGTGAAAATTTTGTTCTCAAAGTTTATGTGTTAAAAGCAGGAAAAAAGGGCAAGCGTAAGGATTTGAGCGAGTTTGACAAGGGCCAATTTGTCATGGCTAGACGACAGGGTCAGAGCATCTCCAAAACTGCAGCTCTTGTGGAGTGTTCCCGGTCTGCAGTGGTCAGTAATTATCAAAAGTGGTCAAAGGAAGGAACAGTGGTGAACAGGCGACAGGGCCATGAGCGGCCAAGGCTCATTGATGCATGTGGGGAGCGAAGGCTGGCCCGTGTGTTCCGATCATACAGATGAGCTACTGTAGCTCAGATTGCTCAAGAAGTTAATGCTGGTTCTGATAGAAAGGTGTCAGAATACACAGTGCATCGCAGTTTGTTGCGTATGGGGCTGTATAGCCGCAGACCAGTCAGGGTGCCCATGTGGTCATAATGTTATGCCTGATCAGTGCATATGGCTTTGGGTTGTGACACAAATTTCATACATTTGCACATGATCAGATGATCTTGCGTAGTGACCAACAAAACAGTTGCATGCATTTTGACATCATGAAAGGAGTTTCACACATTCGCACACATGCATATGTCCTCGCATTGTGGCATAATCAAACCAGTTTCACGCATTCGCACATGCTCATATGTCCCTGTGTTGTGACATTACCAAACAAGCTGCACATTATTGCACACACATATGTCCTTGCATTGTGACAACATCAAACGAGTTTCACACATTTGCACATCATCACATGACTATTCCATTAGTCCAGCTTCGGTAAGTGATTGGTTCATGGTCGGGTAATGCTGGAGACAGCAGTAGCTAACGCTAATGTTGTTTCCCTCATGAAACAGCAGTGCTCTCAAGTCTGCCAGATTTGTTCGCAGATAATTAAAAAACACCCTCCGGCCCCTCCTCCTCACTTCTCTGTCACTGCATTCATGCTCTTAAAAGTAAATTAATTGCCACAAAATGTTGAAATCAACATATCTAAACCCAGGTTGGAGGTCCCTGAGGATGGACTAATTGGCCGTGAGGTTTTGTAATACTAAACCCAAGAGGTTGGATAAGTTTAGTGTAAAACCCCCTCTGCGCACACATGCATGCTTGTCATTAATCACATATCCTACACACACACATACAAAGACATGCACATAGACATCCCAGCACTGTTTAACACAATGAGAACGCTACTGCAGAGTTGTTAGCTTCACGCCAACAGCCATCTCTGTAATATAACAGCCACAACTCAATTTAGCTGTTTAACCTGTAATCCCGGCAATATTTATTGAAGTGCAAGAGGGAAGAAAATTAGGCTATTAGGCTCTTACAATTGAATACATTGAGAGGAGAAAAGACACTCTGTTAACTGGCAGTTGACCTCTGCGGCCCACAGCGAACGGTTTCATGGACACGGACCGCGGTAATTACTGCAAATTGAATCACAGAGCGAACAGCGATGATTCTATAATGAGCACTTTTATTGGCTGGAGCGCTTTGCTGTGACATGGCCCTCCCAGGCCTCTGTAGTGTGGCACACACACACAGTAGGACCCAATGGACCATGATCAGATGGAGATTTGTGTTCCTGAGGTGCCTGATGGGTAATTTCACACCATCATGCCACACAAGCTGCTGTCACAAGACATGGATCTCTGATGGGTCATTAGCATATCCTAACTTATTCACTATGGGTTTCTCTCTCTCGTTCTGGCTTGTTTGGAAAGTTGATGAAATTTGTCTTTGGTCGTCATTAAGTCTGCCTGTCTGTTAGCTGACACGGTCCCTTAGTAACATATGGTGTTTTTTGTATGATGTGATAGGATGCAAATTGCAGTAGCTCAAGCACACAGTTATTTCGGGGTGAGAGTGTGAGCGTGCACACACAAATGCATATATTAGTGCATGCACGAATGCTCTATTACACTCTTTTTGTCCATCCCATGTTATGTTGAGTCCTGTACAGCCATCAGAAGAATATGGTATGTTAATGAGGCTATCCGAGGAATATGTCCATTGTTGATTTTATCCAGACTTGGGCTCCTGTCCAGGGCCTCAAAATTAAAACGAACAGCCTGTGTGTATTTTAGTATCTAATCTCCACCACCTCTTTTCTCATGTTCCCTCAGTCTCTCTCTCTGTTACTCTTTTAGCATCCAAAATCCCTCATGCCAGGTATCCATTTAAAGGCCAGCCAAACCAAACACAGGCTGTGGACCTGTCATACCAAACCACTTACACGTCCAGTGTTCTCTCTCTCTCTCTCTCTCTCTCTCTCTCTCTCTCTCTCTCTCTCTCTTTTCACGGCATCAGTCAGGTGTTTTTCAGAGAAACCTCAAGTCATATCTGCAAAATACGACTCACAATGAAATATGATGATCCTAAGAAATCTCCAATATTACACACAGCGAATAGTTAACTTAAATACTTATGGTTCTGTGAGGATATATGGAATGACAATATTTGTAACAGCAGCTCAAACTCTTGAATGTATCATGGTAAGTGCAAGTTTGGATGGTAAAATATTTGAAATTTGAATCTGTTGGCATATCAAAGTCACTGCATTTTGGATCAAAATTATCAAAATTAAACATTTTAACTGGGCATTTTTTTTCCACAGTTTTCAACGCGTTTACTGATTAAATTATGTAAAATTCTAAAATCCCCCCCCCCAAATATCCCCAAAATATCATATTTGTTTTATAAGTACACTCTAAAAAAAAGGTTCTATATGGCACCAAAAATGGTTCTTGGCTCGTAATCATAAGGGAACCTTTTTAAGTGTTATATAGCTTCAGTGGTTCTTCAGCGGTTCTTCAGAGGTTCTTCACCGGTCCTTTGACTAAGGTGCTATATAGCACCGCTAACTATGGTGCTATATAGCACCGCTACCATATACAGAACATGTTAAGATATGGTGCTATATAGCACCAAAAGTGGTTCCTCTATGATTACGACAAAGAACCATTTTTGGTGCCATAAAGAACCTTTTTTTTATAGTGTAGCCTCCTTAAACAGGAAAATAATACACCATCTATATCAATGCATGAGTTCACATGACACTTCTGTCTGAATTAACATGCAATGTTATTAGCTTTATATTATGCAAAAAAAAATTAAACTGACATGAATGTCTTTTTTTTCACTGTGAAAGAATGCACATGACAGCACTGGCATGTATTTGCAAAGTACATTTTAGTGAAAAATCATATTACAAAAATATAAGTATATGGGTGACTGTCAGTAGCTAAATATGCACCTGACTTTGCCAATGTATGGACCTGTCAACACGATTCCCTTTCATTCTCTTTCTTAATCCTCTCTTTCTCTTTCTTTTGCCACATAATTATCTCCATATGGAAATAGTGAAAGGTGGGGGTGTTGGGGTGTTGAATGGGGAGTTCTATATTAACGTCTGGCTGGCATTAGCATTAGCACAATGCGCTGTGGCCTGTGGGCGATACCTGCCATCTGCATTAGGCTTCAACCCTCTGGGAGCTTCCCTGCTCTCACTAACCCCCTAGTGTGACTCAGATTCTTGGTGAGTCACATACAGGCAGATCCTCTTTGACACAGCTTTAGAGAGCAGCCGGCCCTGCCTCACAGTAGATAACCCGCTAGGCTATCAGAGAGCTCTTGTCTTCCCTCTTAGGGTGATGTAATTTTCATTCAATCTTATAAAATGGCTGTCGCCAGAGCGCAATGAAATGTCTTTCACATGTTGCCTGTTTAATTTTTAAACAGAAATGATCCATGAACCTCACCATAGAGGACTCTTAGCTTTGATTACATTTAAAGCCATCACAGAGAACAAACAGATGCGCAAATGACATGGAAAGCTATTAAAGTGTACTATCTCAACCTCCCCTCGCACCAGATCAGAGAGTTAATAGCTAATATGTGTATATTAATTCCATCTACTTGTTTTGTGTCTTCCAGGAAGAGATGAGCCCTCCAGTTACATCTGCACCACTTGTAAGCAACCCTTTACCAGTGCATGGTTTCTGCTGCAGCATGCGCAGAATATCCATGGGATACGCATCTACCTGGACACCCACCCTACTAGCTGCTCGCTTACCCCTCGCATGGCCCTTCCTCCTCCACTGGGGGCTGATGTCTTGCCCCGTTCCCCTCTAGCCAGCTTTCTGGGTGATAGCAGCAACCCTTTCCAACTTTTGCGTATGGGTGCCCCACTGCTACGAGAGCCTCCACCACCTGGATACATGGAAACCCGCTTGCCATCTACCCCGCCCTTTGTAAGCCCTCCACCACCCCGTCATCCCCTGGAACGCCTTGGCCCAGAGGAGATGGGTCTACTGTCCCAGCATCCAAGTGCTTTTGAGCGAGTGATGCGGCTGACACCAATGGGCATTGAACCAGCCATGGGCTTTTCTCAGCGTCTTCGTGAATTGGCGGGCAACAACAACAATGGTGGTCCAACTCCCCCTCTTTCACCTAACCGTGTACCCCCTATGCATCGGCTTCTCAGCCCTACTCTCTTCCAGCCTGGCTCCAAACCTCTACCTTTCCTAACCACACCCTCACAGCCGCCATCAGTTCCGTCCAGAGGCCATTCCTCACCACCACTAAATCAGGTTGGCAAAGCCAAGTCCTGTGAGTTCTGTGGCAAGACTTTCAAGTTCCAAAGCAACTTGATTGTGCACAGACGAAGCCACACTGGAGAAAGACCCTATAAGTGCCATCTCTGTGACCATGCATGTTCGCAGGCCAGCAAGCTAAAGCGCCACATGAAGACGCACATGCACAAGCCAGGCTCTATGGGGAGTTCACCTGAGCAGGGAGGACCAGACTCAGCTGGAGAGGGGCTTAAAAACAGTGAGGAAAATGGCACAAGGGAGGGATTGGATAATGAGGAGGAGGAGGAGGAAGAAGAGGAGGAAGAGGAGGAAGAGGAAGAAGAGGAAGAACAGCAAAATGGGAGCAGGCCTGAGTCCAACCTGAGCATGGACTCGGAGCTGAGCAGAAACAGAGAGAATGGCCCAAGACCCTCCCCAGAGGAGAAGCCTCTGGCCACTGACAGAGTGACAGAAAGCCAATACAACAACCTCGACAATCACTTGAGACTGCCACCGGGCAGCAGGCCATGCCAGGAGATGGACACAAATTTGGCAGCCAGGGATATCAACAGAGAAAGACGGCCCATGGTGAATGGCAGAGGCTGCGGCCCGGAGGATTCCATCTCAGTGATGTTTCACCGGAAGCCAATGCCTATTTCCAGCTCCAGCCTCTCTGGGTCTTCAGCAAAGAGGATCAAGGTGGAGAAGGATGTGGAGCTGCCGCAGGTGCCCATCATATCCCCTGAAAATGTGTATTCTCAGTTGCTTGCCGGTTATGCTGCATCCCGCCACTTCATAAGGGAGCCATTCCTGGGTTTTAACGACTCCAGGCAGTCGCCTTTCGGCACTTCTTCTGAGCACTCTTCATCTGAGACAGGCAGCCTGCGCTTCTCCACCCCTCCAGGGGAAATTCTGGAGGGTGGTGGGATGTCAGGGCGAAGTGGCAGCAGTACACCTCACCTCCATATGCGGGGTCCTGGGCCAGGGAGACCACCCAGCTCCAAAGAGAGTCGACGGAGTGATACCTGTGAGTTCTGTGGTAAGGTGTTCAAGAACTGCAGCAATCTGACCGTGCATCGGCGCAGCCACACAGGTGAGAGGCCTTACAAGTGTGACCTGTGCAGCTACGCTTGTGCCCAGAGCAGCAAGCTTACCCGGCACATGAAGACCCACGGGCAGTTTGGCAAAGAGGTGTATCGCTGCGATATTTGCCACATGCCCTTCAGCGTGTACAGCACCCTGGAAAAACACATGAAGAAATGGCATGGAGAGCATTTGTTGACCAATGACGTCAAACTTGAGCAGGCTGACAGAGCTTGAGAACTCTTTTCAATGCACTGCATTATGGGTTTACCTGGATAGTCTTTTTCTTGACTATATATTTTTTTGGAGTGAATTTTTTTTTGTTTTTTTTGTTTTTTTGTGAAAACAAACTGCCACCTGAGAAACAAGAACACAGGGAAATGTTAGTCTGCAGTTCTAAAAACCCTACTTGCATTTCCCAGCAACTAACAGAGGAGTAGTCCATTAGGAATTCATGGAGCCTTTCTACTGTGCAATAATTTCTGTATTTATTGGATTATTTGTAATGACACATGGCATGTGCAGGTACATTATTGATGGGTTTCTAATGCATTCAGTTCTTGAAATTATATTTCTACACCCCATCTTATGATATGACAAATACTGAGATTTTGGCAGTCAGCCAGTTATATGTTCTAAACTAGTTTCCTCAAAGGAAACAAATGGGTAATTTCTAAAGAAGAGGTCGACTTCTAAAAATCTGAGAACGTTTTCATGTTATTGTTGCTGTCAATGGCCCCACTCATCATGGGTTATATTCAGTAGATAGATATAAAGCACTGAATGTCACTTTGACAATAAAAATATTCAACAATTTTAAGGGACAAAAAACCCAGGGATGTTTTAAGGCAGCTGATGCAGTTTAACTGCATCTGAAAGATTTTCTATTGACAACCTTTGAAATTAAATTAAATTAAAGTTCATCAACCATGACATTTATGAGAATGACAATGTGCAAATGACAACAAAAATAACAATATTTCCTCTTCATTATTGTGATCCCTGTATATAAACAGTGTTGAGGCCGCCAGTGTTTCATTCCTGGCTTTTTTTTTTTCAAAAGGCTGTCATTTTTCATATACCAGATTTTACTTTTAAAGACCAAAATGTTTACATTCGCTCAAATTAACATCCATTGCCATTTCTTGCCATTCTTCCTTCCTCATCTAGCTCTTAATTTCAGTGATGTCCAAACCTTGTATAAGGTCGAATCCTTTCATAGTTTAATGGTATTATAATATGTTTGTTGTGCAGTCTTGACTAATTCAGACTGGATTCACTTCAAGGGAAGTCATAAACTTCATAAGCTTAGATTGTTGCGCTTATTATTAAATTCTTAAAGGAATGTGTTCATTCACAAATGAATCAATTCTGAAATCAAAAATGAATTAGCAGCTATTTGGACACCAATATAAAGCACAGGTGCTCACCTGAAGAAATAATTTGAGTAAACGCACACACACACACGCCATTCATTTGTAGCAGCATTCTATGCACCATCCTGTGGGTTGTTGAAACTGCAATCACTGAATTGTGTTGGGGCTCTCTGGAAGCCCTGGGTGACTGCCTGTCCTCTAAAGGATCCTGGGATTAAATGATTTCCTCATTATGACCTCTGTTCCTACACACTGAATCGCCTCCACCTGTCTCTTTTCATACATCACCAGCTCAAATTTACGCGACAGCCATCCCTCGCCTCCACTCTGCATACACCACTGTTCTGTAGCTGCATATTCGCTATTTAAAACATCCTGCCATTTATGTTTATGACTTTTTACAGTCTACATTTTATTTGTGACTTGATTTGAATTTAAGCTAAGGCTGCACATGTTTCACACAAGGACGAGAATTTTTTTTAAAAATATGGATGTGTAGTTTATCACCTACTTGTCAGATACTTTGCAAACTGTCAAACCTCTCTTTGCGTAAATGACAGGAAGTGGCCATAACTTGACAGAAAATCAGGAGGAAATGTGTAGTCAAGAAAGCGGTTTGAATTTAAGTGCTACCAATGGCTTTCGGAGACAGACATAACCAGACAACACGGACGTGCCTCAAATTAATATTCAGCCTTTATCTTCTGATGAAGTTCAAACTCTTGCTATACAGTGGGGAAAAAAACAATCCATGAACAAACTTTCACTAACCAGTATCATTTGAATTCATCAAGAGGAATCAAATCATAAAAAGTTGTAAAGGATGATTGTCAACTTATTTGGGAAATATAAAGTGTGTTTCATTTTTGAGGGAAAGTCTTAACGCACAGATTTGTTTGAGAAATTACCAAGCCATTTCTTTACTGATTTATTTAGATGGACTAGAGAATTATTGACAGTGGAGGTAAAACAAAACATTTGGAATAAAAAAAAAGAACTATGACACTGTCTTTAAATGATGTTTACAGTGTTGAAGTATAAGAATACTGAGCTCTTCTGTATATGTGTTTTAAATGAGACAAATGTTTTGTCCTCTGTTTTTCTACAATATTGAATATCATAGCAGGGTTTTCTCCTTTTTCCCTTTGTTTCCCCCCCCTTTTTGGTGCAGGTATTTCCGTAAATTTCTATGGATATATGCGCGTGTATGTTTTGTTCATTGTTAAATACTCAATGTATTTGTAATTTCAGTGGCATTTTATGAAATGATGCAAAAAATCTTTATATTTTGCAGTCCATTATGAAATTGTGAGTCTATTCAAATGTTTTGTCACTATATCTGTTCATAATTTTGGTAATTCCATCCACAGGAGGATGTAAAAAATAAAATAAAAATGAAAACAAACAAGGAATCCATCTTTTGCTAATTATTTTTCAATGTAATTAGGCAGGGCAAGCTTTTGTCTGTGTTCTGTGATTGTGCAGAGAATAAAAGTTATAATAATGTTAGTACCATATCATACCATTAATAGGGCACCATGCAATCCATTTTATTTTTCCCAAATTCTATTTTGTTTTTGTTTGATTTAATGCCTAAATTAAATGTTAGTAATCAAAAACGGTGTCTAATTAAATCATGAAACTTATACAATACAACTTATACAATGTAAAAGTTGAAGTAATCTTAATTTTTTCTCAATTCTGTTTTATTACTCCCAAATTCTGTGCTTTCTGGATTTCTTTTTTAAAAGTGGAATTAAATTTGTAATAAAAAAGAATGTGTAATCAATTGAAGTAATACACCTTTTTAAGGGCCTTGTGAATTTTTTTTATTTTATTTTTTTTAGAAATTCTGCGTTCTGATTTAATACAAATGAATTATAAAAAAGGTGGTAATCAAATGAAGGCATAAAACATTAACATTTATTAATATTTTAAAATATAAAATATTGCAAAAAATGCTGCAAAACCGAGGTTTAATGTTAATATTAAAGCAAAGTAGAATAATTGTGTGATAATTTCCTAAAGTTTTAATTATTATTATTATTACTACTACTTTGAGAGTTACATTTTACTCTTCTACAATAGTATTTCAGTCACATTTTCTTCAGGTTAAACTGAACTTGTGTTTTTGTTTGTTGTGAAGACCTTTGAGTTTCTGTGTGATGATTACTTTGTCTTATGTGAAATGGTGAAATGCCGGTGAAGTGAGATGATGTTCATGTGTTCATGCCCTCATATACACTCTAAAAAAAAAAGGTTCTATATGGCACCAAAAATGGTTCTTGGCTCGTAATCATAGGGGAACCTTTTTAGTGCTATATAGCACCAATTTTGGTGCTTCAGTGGTTCTTTAGTGGTTCTTCAGAGGTTCTTCACCGGTTCTTCAGAGGCTCTTCACCGGTTCTTTGACTAAGGTGCTATATAGCACCTCTGAAGAACTGCTGAAGAACCACTGAAGCACCAAAATTGGTGCTATATAGCACTAAAAAAGGTTCCCCTATGATTACGAGCCTTTTTTTTTAGAGTGTAGTGAGACGGCAGACACTAGTTCATATCACAATTTGACAAATTATATAGCCATAATATGACTGAATTTCATGATTCCATCCGTGTTTTCCGGATCGTGAAATCATAGGGCCCTACATTAGATAGTCAGAGGAATCAGCAAACACATTTCAAATATATTTAAATGCGTCTCTGTGTTCCATTATAATCCACATAAACTGGCAAATTAAGCCCAACAGGTCTGATTTGCAATTGACCTTTGACCCAAGCACTTCACTAATTTGTAAAACCTCCATCTTCACTGCACCTGCCCTTCCTCCTCTTTAGTCTGAGTGCAGAGCGCACAAAATCTCGTCTGACCTCTCTTGACCTCTCCCATCTTGCCTCATCCCTTCTTGTCTTTTGTGAGGCAGGTGGGTCTTTTGTAGCTCCAACAATGTTTCATGTTGGGGAGGGGAAGCACTTAAAAACCCTTCATAGAACATTTACACATGGCCAGTCACAGCATAGATATTTCCTTCTGAATGAGCCACTTATGTGGCAACCCATAAGCTAAAAGCAGTCTGACCTAGAGATATTGTAAACAAACAATTGTTTCACAGTTCATTCATCCTGTGTTGTCTTGTTAATCCATCATGTTTAAGCAACATGTAGTGAATGTCCCTTTAAAGAGGGAAGGATGAATATGGTTACAATGGAGCCGGACATCTGGGAGACATCTTCTGCCCGCAAACATCCCGGTCCCAGCACGTCCCGCCGGCTTAAGAAGTCAGATTCCCAGAGCCTCATTCATGGCACCAGTTTCCCCTCGAGGTCCCACTTTTTTCACACTCTAATTATGACTGGCCACACCAATGAACTGCCAAGTAGCTCTGACCACGTCCCCACATGAGCTGGTGTCGAAGTTCAGATATGGTGTGCCATTTAAGGTCCCTTTTAGGCTCTCGTAATGGCAGGTCCCACTGGGCCTGTCCTCTATCTGCCATGGGAAGAGACATATCTCTCTATGGTGGTAAAGTAGCCCCTTATTTGTCAGGCCAAAACGACTAGGATCCAAATGGGTCACACACAGAGAGAGTGGCAGGCAAATGAGGGGTCTGAGTGAAGCACGGTCGCAACAAACGGGTTGTCAGCAGGGGTTGCGGCTCACGTCTGACCATGCCCCGCTACCGCACAGTCCTAGGTTTTCATCGGATGACAGGGAGTCTTCCCAGCAGTCCCCTGCTCTATATATCCAGTTACTAATCTCTGTTCCCCTGACCACTGCCCAATCAAACTGTGTCCTGTGAGCAGGATGAGCCCATGAGGCAGACAAGACGGCAACCAGGGAAAATCTGCTCCAGCTGGCTTGCCGTGGGAATGAAAGGGTATGGATAGGATTTTTTATAAAACAGAGATGCAGGGATGTTTGGTTACGCTGTGGTTATTCAGCAGCTGTGGGTTCTGGAGATCTGTCCGAAGCAGAGATATGACCTAACGGAACAAAGACTTTGCCGAGTTAAAGACCATATATGTGCACTTACCGTCCTAGTTAAAGATGCCTCCCTTTCCACTGAGTAACTGTTGTATGCTGATGAAAACTAAATTTATATCTTTCTTGTTATTTATATGACTCAGGCCTGCACAAACGCAAATGTATGCAGAATTGCCTGTTGCACAGTTCTACATATTCCCATTCCCTTATGTGTTTATGTATTAAATATTTTCGCTAGCATGCATAATGCTTGGCAGCTACCAATAAAAATGTGCACTGTTAGAACATCTATGTGTGGCAACCACAAGGAGCAGACAGAGGGAAAGGGTTCAATAGCAAAAATAAATCATACTCTAAAAGGACAAAGAACACTGCATATGTTGATCTTCGACTACGGCACCCTGGGAATTTCACCCAGAGTGTATTATCAGTGCACAGGTTCCCTGCTAAAGACAAGGAGAATGGAGACACAGGTATTGATACAAAATTACAAAAGTTTATTATAATTTATAAAAAACCTGAGGCACAAGAAAGGGACAAGCCCCAAACATTCATATATGATGTTAAAAGAACCAAAGCTGCGGGCTCTCTCAAGAATTGCCCTGGCAAAATATATATTCACTCACAGCAAAAGTGCCCCAGTGAAGTGATCAGTCACGGCACACGGTGTAAACACCACCACCAAAGAAGAGAAGGGAACAGTCAATTTCCTACGCCAAAAGAGCTGCAGCTCCTAAAAAAACACACACACACACACACACACACACACACACACACTTTCCACGCACCACACACACACAGAAAATAAAAATAAAAGATTATATAATGCAATTGTTCATCCACAAACGGCCTTTATATAATACCTTACTGGCCCAGTACAATAAAGAAATCAATTGAATACAACAAACCATTTAGTTACTACATACACAATGGAGATCACACACAGTCTACCATTAGTCCACTACCTCGAGACGGTCACAGCAACACACAACAACACGCAGCACCAGGCCAATGCACGGGAACAAACAGACGAGATGCCACCAAAGGTGCGCTCAAGCCTAAATGCGGGTGCAAATTAATGACGTCACAGCATTTACTACAACACAGGCAAATGGGCTTCCAGCTCATCATGCCACAAATGGAACCTTTTCAATGCAAAAAAGGTTGTTTATGGTGGAATAAGGTCAACCCAGGCTCATTGGAAATATGGGACTGCAAAACTGCAAAAAAGTACCAATGCATACATTTAAGTAGTTTCCAGCTAAAATGAACACTGGAGCCATTAAAACCACTTTTATTCATTTTCACACAAATTATGATTAAAGGGTTAGTTCACCCAAAAATGAAAATTCTGTCATTAATTACTCACCCTCATGTCGTTGGACACCCGTAAGACCTCCGTTCATATTCGGAACACAAATGAAGATATTTTAGTTGAAAGCTGATGGCTGAGAAAGGCTTCACACAGGCCTCCATTGGCATTCAGTACATTGACACTTCCAAGATCCATGAAAGGCACTTAAAACGTCGTTACAAAGTCTATCTCACCACAGTGGCTCTACAATAATCATACAATGCGACGACAATAGTTTTTGTGCGCAAAAAAAAATCAAAATAACACCTTTATCCAACTTGTTCTTGTCTTCCGTGTGCGCCTCCACGACGCATGCGCGAGAATATGACGTAGCGCCGGTGTTCGGGAATCGATGAAATACACACTTAAGCTCCATTTTGAGCACTACGCCGAGACCTAAAGCACGATCAATGTAGAATCCAACAGCTTAGACACGCGCGTCTTCCTCTGCTCGTAAACAAATCGCTTCTGGGTCATATGTCCGAACGCCGGATCTGCGTCATATTCTCGCGCATGCGTCGTGGAGGCGCACACGGAAGTCGAGAACAAGTTGGATAAAGGTGTTATTTTGATTTTTTTTTGCGCACAAAAACTATTGTCGTCGCATTGTATGATTATTGTAGAGCCACTGTGGTGAGATAGACTTTGTAACGACGTTTTAAGTGCCTTTCATGGATCTTGGAAGTGTCAATGTACTGAATGCCAATGGAGGCCTGTGTGAAGCCTTTCTCAGCCATCAGCTTTCAACTAAAATATCTTCATTTGTGTTCCGAATATGAACGGAGGTCTTACGGGTGTCCAACGACATGAGGGTGAGTAATTAATGACAGAATTTTCATTTTTGGGTGAACTAACCCTTTAATGAAGCAAATTATCAAATATATAAACATTTATTTTCACGGGTTCCTTGCACAATACTGTGTCACAACCTCAAAACATTTTTTTGTAAATTAACTCTTTTTGGCGTTTACATCACATTACCAGCTCATAATGTAGTAAACTTGCTTTGTAGCTCACCTTGTACAGTGTTGCACTTACAATGCAGAATGTTCAGGTAAGTACGGTGGCCCAGTAGTGCACAACACAACAAAATTTAAAAAGCATACATAAGTTCACAACACAACGAAATCAAGACACAACACAACGAAATCAAGCCACAACACAAAGAAAAATCCACAACACAACGAAATCAAGCCACAACACAACGAAAAGTCCACAACACAACGAAATAGCCACAACACAACGGAAATGCTCCTGACCACTAGGGGACTCTCGGAGTGCGGTAAAGTTAGTTTTCCTTGCATTGTTCTATAGATTCGCCAATCTTACAAATATTTAAACACTACGATCAGTTTTAAGTGTGCAGTTGTATATCGACATGAAATATCAATTAAAAATCACTTACGTGCATAATAGCTGCATATTTATACTCGAGAACGCTTTGACCCGCTGCCTCGGCGCTAAGGGAGCGTCTGCCAATTCCACCAAGTTGAAACATAATTTGTATGAATTAAAAAAATTTTTTTTTAATTTTCAAAGTCCAATGTTGTGTTGTGCATTATAAAGTCAATTTTACCAATACAATCAAGCTGTGAAATTTTAACATGTCTGTTTTTAAATGTTAAAAGTAATTTTAATTCATACAAATTATACGTTTCAACCAATTGGTGGAATTGGTAGACGTTCCCTTAGCGCGGTGGGATCGGGTCAAAGCATTCTCGAGCATAAATATGCAGCTATAATGCATGTAGGGGATTTTAAATTAATTTTTCATATAGATAAACAATGGTTAGCCTACATACTGTTAAAACTAATTGTGGTATTGATTTCTTTGTAAGATTGCCGACTCTATAGAACAGTGCATGACAACTTTACAGCGCTCCGAGTGCCCCCGAGTGGTTGGGAGCATTTCCGTTGTGTTGTGGCTATTTCGTTGTGTTGTGGACTTTTCGTTGTGTTGTGGCTTGATTTTGTTGTGTTGTGGATTTTTATTTGTGTTGTGGCTTGATTTCGTTGTGTTGTGTCTTGATTTCGTTGTGTTGTGGTTTCATTCCGTTGTGTTGTGGATTTATTTCGTTGTGTTGTGAACTTATGTATGCTTTTTAAATTTCGTTGTGTTGTGCACTACTGGGCCACCGTAGGTAAGAGTGTTGTGAAACACGAGTCACAAAACTTGACACAACAGCTCTGAGTTCTTTTAAGAACTGTTCACATAAAAATGTTTCCGCCATTTGGAAACTTTTCTTTTTATGAGTGTAGCATTTTTAGCTCGCTGTACAGCACCATATTTTCACACATTTTGCAGGATTTACCTTCAGTCAGAGCAGAGACTATGAAAAAAGGGTGCAGATATAACACAATAAATGCAGTTGTGGGAAAAGCTACTTTGAAACTGTAGCTTGCTAAAAAGCTGCTAATAATTTGAAGTAGTTCAACTAGCTAGTAGTCAGTAGTCAGCTTCACTACAAATTGCTATTTCACCACTGAAGCTAGGCTATTTATGGAAGGGGCAAAAATATATTGCAGTCAGATCTCTGATGAAGCATATCGCAAATCGCTAATCGTTGAAGTACCTTGTTATTGGAAAGGCTATTCTGCCAAAGTCAAGTCACCTTTATTTATATGGCGCTTTTTTACGATGCAGATTGTTTCAAAGCAGCTTCACAGTGTTAAAAGGAAAATAATGCAACAGAATTTGTTTCGCTCGGGAGAAAACAGTAATGTCATCGTCCAGGGGTGCGTTTCCTGTACAATGACGTAACTCACTTCTGGAATACCATAGTACAATGCATCGTTGAAGAAATCAACTTGCTAGTGACGACTGTTTCCCAAAACTGTATTGTCGCAATTCTGTCTTTCAACCACGTTGGTTAATGATGTCACGCAGGTGGTGGAGTAATAACTGCTTTTAATGAATTATTTTGAGATCGAATTCATGCTAGATTTTTTGCTGTAAATTGCACCTGAGGACTTATTCTTATTTTTCTCAGTTATTTTGCTTTATTTCCAGATTCAAATAGGCTCGTTCTTACAAATTAGTCATGCACACTCTTCAAAAAAGGTGCTTTAAATCTCTTGACAAACTAAAAGACATAAATGACATTTGCATGTATTTGAAATAAAATATATAGATTGTACTTAATGTCAGCTTGCTTATTTTGCTCAAGATAAGGATTTATTAAGTCCACCTGTCATGCAAACAAGAAACTATGCTTCTAACCACAGGTCGAGAGCGGTCGTTCCAACCACACAAGTTTGCGAATGATCGTTGGAACTATGGTTTCGGGAAACACTGATTGGTTGAACTATGTTGATAACAACGGAACTTGCGACCATAGTTGGCTAACGACGCTTTCGGGAAACGAACCCCCAGCTCAGTTCAATTATCATATAGTGTCAATGCAGGCAGATCAGTAATATAGTTGAATATTTAGTGTCCCCAACTAAGCAAGCCAAATGCAAAAGAGGCGACAGTGGCAAGGAACCAAAACTCCATCAGGTGACAGAATGGAGAAAAAACCTTGGGAGAAACCAGGCTCAGTCAGGGTGCCAGTTCTCCTCTGGCCACAAACAAACAGTGTATGATTATGATTCAGGCAAACATTACAGGTCAGAAGTCAGATTAGATCGGAACATTCAGAATATTTGTCCAGTTCCATCTGGTTGAAGATCGGAGTCATCACGCAGGAGACAGGTTTGTTTAAGATCAGTGTCACTGGATGTCGTGGCGATGAGGTCTTCACAGGAGAGAGTAGTTGACACGGTCTTTGCAGACACTTCAGGGATGCATTGGTCGTGTCTTGGCGCAGGTCCACCATCTGGTGTGGATACGGCCCAGATCCGGCTGACTACAGTAAACCTTGGGATAAACAGATAGACTAACATTAGCGTAGATGCCATTCTTTTTATGATGTAAAAGAAAAATATATTTAAATATAGTGTAGTTATATACTACTCAACACTGACTAAATGTAGTTTTTGATAAACAACCAATGTTTTGTTTAGTTGCTAAGCTTGTGAGACATACTTTATGTTACCCTAGAAAAGGGGGTGTGAGGGTGTGAAACTATGTTGTTTCAGTCACCATTGTATTCAATGGCATGCTGACACCCATTCTGCACAGTCCAATATTAATTTTCCCCTGCAGAACAATTCCATTTGTATAAATGAAATATGAGCTCAGGTCATGCTGATACAAGCTCTGGAGATACTTGATGACACATTGGAATGGGGGAAACAGTGAAGCGTAGCCTGTATATAATGAAAAACCACACCTACGGTCTGAATAATTGCCACCACTCTCTCCAAGTTGCAGTCATTTGATTTCCTGTAGTCAGACCTCCCTGGAGCACCCAAACAGAGGTGAATTACTGAACTATTTAGACTGCCTCATCTCTACCTTGGGGGGGTCAGTGTAATTGTTGACACTGGAGTCCGCGCTTGTCCCGGCGAAATATGAAATCTTCTCATTTGATTTGGACTGTAATTATGTCGTAAAAGCAAACTGGCTGTGAAACTGCAGCCCCGCCAGTTGAATTTGCTTTCATCAAGTGCAGACTGGCTTAATTACAGAGTACAAGATCAGCCATCTTTCAGTGCACAAGCCTCGTCTGTTGTTTTATTTTCAGAGCCGAATCGTTCCTCTGCTTGAAGCTAATCACAAGCTGATTGTGCTGTTCACATGCGGCTCGAGAGGAATTTTGACACAGAGAGCAAAGAGTCTAGGTGATCTCTTGAGCAAGTTTCAAGGTTGGGTAAACTTCTAGCCCTCCTCATGTTTTAATGGTCCGGTATTCCTAGTGATAGTGCATTTTAATATAGGCAGATACCGTAAGGAAAATGGGTCAGATATGCCATAAATCAATGTCAACACTGCATGTGTATAAGTGTCATTTTTTCAAGGTTAAAATATGCAGAGACAAGTAAAAGTAAGCCATTCGTAGGTTGAGCCCCCTTGAAAATGCAAACGTTGTGGCTCAGTGGAACTATCAGGACATGTTTGTTTGCACATCCCATCAGGGGTGCGTTTCCCAAAGCCAACTATGATTGCAAGTTTAGCACCTCTGCCCAACACAGCAACATATGGACAGCCAATGGTGTGATTGGGGTGGGACTGTTTATCAAATCACTAACAGAATGGGGGAGTGTTTGAATATATTTTTTATATTTGTCCATTTTTTTCTGCCAGTGGTCCATAAAATACGTACTTTATTACATATTTAACACAATACATTTACTTAATTGCATTAATAAGACTATATAAGAAAAATAATTTGTTTTTGTTTTTATAACATGTATTTTCTTACCCTATTGTACCCCTATAAAATGTTGGTAACACTTTATTTTGATGGTCCCTTTTGAACATTCTGTTGACTATAAGTAACTTTGCAACTACATGTCAACTTATTCTAACCCTAACCTTACCAGTCCACTAATACTATACTAACACTCTGAGAGTTAGTAAACATGTAGGTGCAACGTTACTTATAGTCAACAGAATGTGTTAAAGGGACCATCAAAATAAAGTGAAACCAAAAGGTTTTATAAATCCAACAAAATTTTGCACAATTAATTTAAATACTTAAACTTAATTCAAAGGGGCTATATGTGGAATTCAGAAACCCTTGTTATTAGCAACACAATGGTGTCCATTAAGGGAAGTGCAGCCAGAAACGTATTGCTCATGCTCGCACTCGTGCACACGTAACGTACAAGAGACTGAACATGATTCAAAGCCCCGATATACTCACAGCAAAGTTATTTTTCATTCTTTGCTTAGAAGTTAAAAGAAGTTAAAAATATCTTTGCAGCGACATACTTTTACCGAAAATCCAGGGAGTAACGTTTAGATGAATATGTAAATATGTGCTGCATGTCACATGCTCATGATCGTGAAGTCCACAGGTGCTTCTCATTTCATATTTGTGCATCCTTGTTTCTTTCACTTGCTTCCTTTCCTTGCATCTCAGCTCCACCCCCATAGGATGTGAAGGACGGATACACCTGTGTATCCTCACTCATGACTCCTCAGGAAACTTCCTCACACCTCGTTTCTCTCCTCCTTGCGGGGCAGTTAGAGAATTGAGATGTCCTTCAAGGTGGCTGAGTTCGATCGGTTTTCGTGTCACTGGCTTGAGGACGTAGGAGCGAGGAAACATCAATTTGAGTATTGAGAAGCACCCCACAGGACCATAGGGTGTCCCATTTGTATTAGGAAGGTGATCATAATGTTATGCCTGATCCTGATATATATATAAAACTGATTCTTGATATAAGGGACAAATTATCGTTAAGAAGTTAATTTATGTATATTGAATAATATTATCTTTATTTAGTTATTCTGAAACGCCTTTAAAAATTTGGAAATCTGAACATAATGTACATGCACACAAATGTTTGCCAATGAACTATAAAATAGCAAATTTTGAAATTATGAAACACAATATATCATTTGCATTTTAAAATTAAGATATGACAGGACTGGTTCTAGGCAAAGACCTTCCATTCTTGTGTGAATAAATATGTGCTCTTCTTTTACAAGCAGATAATTAGCTCCTCATATTCAAGTGACTTTTATATCTGTCTGTTTTATGGCAAGACATCTTGAGAAGTGTCTGCTCAGCACAGAGCTTGTTACGTGGTAAGTGAAGACAGATACTTTCACTCAAATGCTCTAGCAGGATACCATACGCTTCAGGTTTTTCGGTGTTTCTGTTCACATTTAAAGCCTCTAGACTGTCAAATAAATTGAATAAGCCTCTTTGTCTTTGGTTAACACCATCCATAAAATATTCAATGCTGCCAAAACCTCTGTAGTTTTTTCACATCTTGCAAAATTATGTCTGTATAGCCTTCACATTTATACTACTGCGAGCCACCTTGAGTTAAATGCAGCACAAAATCACTGCAGTCAAGAGCCAACCAACCATTTTCCAAAACAGGAAGACAGAAGTTTGAAGACATCATGTGGGGTAAATTCCCAGGCCCAAACGTGAGCACTGAGTTAGAACAGACGGAGTAAAACAGACGATGGTGGTGAATCTGGGCTGTCTGGAGTTTGACCTCTTGTATCTCAAGTGCATGCTGGGGAATCAATGGGAGGGTCTGGAGGGCCCCGGGGTCATTGTGAGCGTGTCTGTAGGATGCGTTCCCATTGTGAGCACTGACGGGAGTTCTTTATAATGCAGTCACCTGTGTTTGGGCAGGTGGCTGGAGAAGAGCTCACATCTTCCCGCATGAGGGTCCTCTTTGTCCCTCCGCTTAAAGGACTCCGTCTCATTAAAGGGCTTTTAAGAGGTTAAGGAAAATAGACATTTCTGTGGCATGAGAGAGAGGCGCTAGAGGGTGGAGGTGAGAGGTGAGAGAGGAAAAGCTTTTGATTAAATAATGGTGTCTGTTTTCAGTAATTTTTCAGATTACAGATGATAATTAATGGTCGTTAATGTTGCTGTATGATACTGTATTCAGAGCCACATTTTATCTGGTTTACAAAACATAAGTCATATAGTGTTCTCTAAAATATGTATTAAAAAAAATATTACAGAAACATCGTAAAAATGCTAAACATGTTAATTAGTTAGCTGTATGTTACTTTATACATTGAAATATGGTAAATGGTTTATCATTATTCATTGTACTCTAAAAACTGTCAAATTTATGCTTTTGAAGCAAAATATTCCCAGAAGTCCCTGCGTGACAAATCACATACGAGTATATTTTATATAAATAGATTTGTTTCTGAAAAATGTTGTTATCAGTAATGCATAATAGATTTTTATACATTTTATGTTATTTAGTTAATATTACTTACATTATTTTAGTGCATTGTGTAAAGGCCTGTTTAGAACGATAACTATAAAGATAACCATAACAATATCGTACTCGGGTTACTAACGTAACCTCGGTTCCTTTTCGTTCAGTCACTACGAGGAGTAATGTCAGTGACTGATAAATGGGGGTTTCGCTTAGAAGCCTATCATCTTCGAGTTCTTAGAAAACGAGCCAATGGCAATTAAATGCCATGGATCTGCGGAATTTGCATAGCGTAGCTCCGCCCCACCTCGTGGGTATATAAGGAAGGACGCCTGGCAATCTTGCATTATGTTTCTGCTTCGGAGCCAAGAGCATCTCTTCACTCCTCAAGCCTGATACTGAGTAAAGTTAATTCTTCGAGACGAGCGATTCTCCAGTCTGTGTTGGTGTGACGGCACATTCCAGCGATTACACATTGCCTGCCTGCTGATCTGTGCAGTGATTTGCAAAAGCTGGTCTGTGTTTCCCTGGGCACTTCAGCTTCCTCTCACAAAAGAGCTTGCTCGTGGCACATGGGTGCGGTCGGTCTTTGCTGCCTTCTGATGGGCACAATCACTGCTTGACGTGTTTGGGCTTACAGCATGCTCAGGCGTTTGTGGATGCGTCATGTTCCAACTGCGGGAACATGACCATCGCGATGTTGCGGTCGAGACTCAGTGATCTCCGTAGGAGAGAGAGAGTCCCCTCTGCCACACTCCAATCTACTGCCTCCACGAGAGGTGGTACTTTGGCTGGTGGCCAGGGTGACCTGAGGGTGACGGTGTGGAATAAAGCCCACACACTTGTTCCTCAGGCCACGCCCCCCTCTTGCACACTGCTACCCACGAGTGGTCGGGCTGAAACAGCGGGTCCGTCTCCTGACGCCCTGCGTGTTTTGTTCGATATGAGAGAAGCTGAGTGGACCCGGTTCCTCAACGCTCCCATATCCCAGGCTGGCCTCTTCTGCGGCGCAGTCAAGGACTTCGCCCAACAGTTCTTGGCTGCCCAGAAGCAGACTGAGGCCATTAAACACATACTGCCCCGGCGGCCAGCTGCTGCCTCCACCCAGTCGCTGACTCAGTTGCATCAGCCTGCTCACCGCCAAAGGGGGCCCTCGTGCGGCTCCCACCCCTCCCGTCTGGCCCCAGCAGCAGCCTTCACCTGGGCCGCACCGTGGTGGACACCGCAGGAAGGCGCCCCAGTCCGCTCCAGCCCCAGACAAACGCCAGGCGAAGCGGCGCTCCTGATGCGGACAGCTCAGGGATGGACACCAGTTCTTTCCAGGAAGTGGTAGCAGGGTCACTCCTTCCCCCGGTGGAGGGCCGGGGGTGAATCTTTTGTTCCAAATTTTTTTCCTAATGTAATTTTTTGTTCCTCATGTTTAGCCTAATGTGGTTAAAGAAAGAACTCATGTCCCCATCCCTGAGCCCCCAGAGACCGTGGATGGCAGTGTGCGCCGCCCCAGGGCCTCGCCACTCTCATCTCCCTCTGGCGCCAGACTCCTCTCAGAGCAGACCCCAGTGGAATGAGCAAACTCTCCCCAGTGCAGAGGATCTCTTTTCTCGGAATGGAAATCGATTTGCACAGCTTACGAGCGAGCGAGCACAGTCACTTCTGACTTACCTTCGCCAAATCGAGAGCAAGAGTGCGGTTCCACTGAAACTATTTCAGAGGCTCCTGGGGCATATGGCATCCGCAGCCGCGGTCATGCCGCTCGGACTGCTTCATATGAGACTGCTTCAGCACTGGCTTCGCGATCGAGTCCCGAGATAGGCATGGCAGTCAGGCACGCTCCGGGTACCTGTGACTCGGGCCTGCTGTCAGACCTTCACCCCGTGGTTGAACCTCACTTTTCTACGTGCCTGAGCACCCTTATGGCCACAATAGCGTACATCAACCGACAAGGTGGTCTACGCTCCCGCCATATGTCGCAACTCGCCTGTCATCTCCTCATATGGAGTCAGAAGCATCTTAGGTCGCTTCATGCCATTTACATCCCGGGAGATTTGAACCGTGCAGCCGAAGAGCTCTCATGGTTTCAGCCACTTCCTGAAACCATGAATGGAGAATGGAGACTGCATCCCCAGACGGTTCAGCTGATCTGGGAACAGTTCGGCGACGCACAGGTAGATCTGTTTGCCTCCCACGACTCTTCCCACTGAGGGACTGAGGGAACCCTCGGCATGGATGAACTAGTGCACAGCTGGCCGCGGGGCCTATGCTAAGTATGCATTTCCCCCAGTGAGCCTTCTCGCAAAGGTTCTGTGCAAGAACAGGGAGGACAAGGTTCTAAAAAACTCATAAGAAAACTTAAAGGTTCTCCAAACTCATTATGGTTCCCTCCCTGGTCGATTCTTCTGTGGAAGGACCTCTTTTCTCAGAGACGGGGCACCCTCTGGCACCCGTGTCCTGATCTTTGGAACCTACATGTGTGGGTCCTGGGCGAGACGCGGCAGGTTTGAGTACCCTACCACCACAGGTATCTCTGCGCATCACGACTTTGTGGAGTTGAAAACAGTCGGTCCGCACGACCTGGTCATCAGGTTCCTGAGGGGGGCTAGGAGACTAAATCCTCCTCGCTCTCCCCTCATACCCTCTTGAGGGCTCCCTTTGAGCCTTTGCGATCAGTAGTTTAAGTTTAGGCTTAAGTTTCTGTCTATGAAGACAGCGCTTCTGGTCACTTTGGCCTCCATCAAGAGGGTAGGGGACCCGCAGGCATTTTCAGTTGACGAAGCGTGCCTGGAATTCGGGCAGGCTAATTCTTATGTGATCCTGAGACCCTGGCCTGGATACGTGCCCAAGGTTCCCACCACTCCTTTCAGAGATCAGATGGTGAACCTGCAAGCGTTGCCTTTGGAGGAGGCAGACCCAGCCGTGGCACTGCTCTGTCCAGTACGTGCTCTCCGTGCTTACGTAGACAGAACGCAGTGTTTCAGGACCTCAGACCAGCTCTTTGTCTTTTATGGTGAGAAGCTGAAGGGAAAGGCTCTCTCCAAGCAAAAGTTGTCGCACTGGATAGTGGACGCCATTGTCTTGGCTTACCAGACGCAGGGTCATCCATGCCCCCTAGGGCTGAGGGCACACTCCACCAGGACTCTCCTGGACTCTAGCGTATGGCGCCTCGCTAACAGACATTTGCAGAGCTGCAGGCTTGGCGACACCCAACACATTCGCCAGATTTTATAATCTCTGAGTGGAGCCAGTGTCCTCCCATGTACTTGCTTCCAGTAGCCAGTAACTAGGACTTGTTCAGTGTCATCGCTTGCTCGCCATTCCACTCCACGAACTGGATACGTGCGATATTCCTCGAGTGGGTTTCCCCTGAAGCCCTGAGTTCCTCCAGCCCTGTTGATGCCGACACCAGAGTGCATTCCCGCTCGGTCAGCCCTAGTGTTAGGCTAGGTGCCTACATGTGCATGGTTCCCCTGTTGGGCAACCCCCACATGTGTATTTCCCCTCTAAGCCTCTCTGAGCAGGTGTCTTTCCCTTGGCAAGCCCCTTGCCACCCCTGGGGTTGAAACATTCCACCTTTGGCTGGATACCCAAGAGTTCTCCATATACGTGGGTCATATGTGTATTCTTAAGTCCTCCCTTCGGGCAGGCAATGTGTTGCATTTCTCCACATGGGATATGCTTCCCAGTGTACCTTGGTATTCCTGTGTAAAGTGGAGTCCTTCATCCGTGCTAGTCTCAAGACAGGGAGCTCACACTTGCGCAGGGCACTGGAAGACAGTGAGTGGCGTGATTAGATGGGACCCCCATTCGTCAGTCACTGACGTAACTTGTAGTGACTGAATGAAATGGAACGTCTTGGCTGCATTTGCAACCCTTATGTCCACCTGCCACTTCCGCTGTACCGCTGGAACAGCCGGGAGTTCAGTCTCGGCTCCTCAGCAGGTAACATAATGCGAGATTGCCAGCATCCTTCCTTATTAACCCACAAGTTGGGGCGGAGCTATGCTTTACAAATTCCGTAGACCCATGGCATTTCATTGCCATTGGCTCATTTTCCAAGAACTCGAAGATGATAGGCTTCTAAGCGAAACCCCCATTCATCAGTCACTGAAGTAACGTCTCTGTTCCCTCCTCAGTGAACGAGGGTTGCATACACAACCGAGACGTCCCCTGAGATAACAGGAACGAGTATTGCGTCGTAAAAGATGCTATGGGAAAACGCTTAAATACTGAAGCTTGACTGAATCACGCAGTGAAACTGCACAAACCTATGGCACTGAAGCCCGCCAAAACGGGCAGGGCTACCTGTATATAAGCTGGTAAATCTGGCCATATGCTTCAGAATCTCTCGACTGAAAGCTGTGAGAGCCGAGTCGTGCAGCGTATTAGCATGGCCAGCTACATAGTACTTGTTCCTGTTATCTCAGGGAACTGAGGTTATGTTAGTAACCGAGTACGATATTGTTATGGTTATCTTTATAGATTTTGTCAATGGATATTCCACTGTATCATGCCAGGAGGAGGCCAAGCTATTAGAGTGGGCTCTCACAGAGAGAGCTTGCAAGTCACCCACTTGCTTGACTGACGCTAGGGCTAGCAGAAGGGCAGTCTTCAATGAAAGGGGCCGTAGCTTGGCCGACTGGAGCAGTTCGAAGGGCGGGCCCCTGAGGACCCTTGTTTGCCATGTGACAAGTCTGCTTGAGGAGCCCAGCATGTGAACTGCCCTCACAGAGCGGAGTTTCCTCTGTGCCCATAGCAGAAGAAGGCTCACCAGTCTGTGCAGGGGGTGAGACTTGAGACCACCTTGTTGGTTTATAAAGGCAACCACCGTCCTGTTGTCCGAACGGACCAGTTCTGGCTGTAACTCCTTGAAGGCCAAAATCACCATCACTTCTATCATTTCTAGGCAGCTGATGTGCCAACTCGACATAGGGGATGCCCATGAGCCGAAGCCTATCCTGCCAGTGCACAGGGCACCCCAGCTCATCTTAGAGACGTCTATCATGACCACTTTCCTGGGTTATGAGCCCAGCATTAACCTGTCCTGGTAAAAGTGAGGAGATTTCTAAGGGACCAAGGCAGCTGTGGGTCACCTTGAGAGTGTCAACTTGTGCGTCATGCATAAGTTGGGATAAGGTCTTTCAACCAGAGCTGGAGTGATCGCATGCGGAGCAGGCCCAGCGGAATGAAACCTCTTACCGTGTCTACACACTTTGTAAAAGTGAGGAGATTTCTAAGGGACAAAGGCAGCCGTGGGTCACCTTGAGAGTGTCGACTTGTGCGTCATGCATAGGGTGGAGAAGGCCCAGAAGAATGAAACCTCTTTGTAAAAGTATGCAGAGCTAGAGAATTAAAGGACTATATGTTGGCATGAAGGATGGCCTGCCATGCCCTGAGTCGAGTGGCAAATGATTGAAGTATTACAGGCTGAGTCTCGTGCTGAGGCGGGAGAACAGCACCTATTACAGCATTGAGAGGAGGAAGAATGCTCTTTTCGTGAGAATGTAAATTTGTTATATGGTTCACTATAACAGCGAGAAGAGGTTTGGGCGTGCAACTGGTGGGGCAGGAACCAGCAACAAACACATCGTTTCCTGTGCCCTGAACTGAAAAGTGGACTGGAAGATGGTCATGCTTTGAGGGTGGTCCAGCCTCGGCGGGACTTAACCCTTTCCTTCTCCATCCTGAGGAATCAGGACTGATTCGGCTGCACGGGACCAGCTCTAGGGACGAGGCCCTTGACGCTTCGGAAATGGTTTGGCAGATTTCCGTCTCTGCTTTCAGCTGGACGGGCTCTGAGGCTGGCAGTCCGGACTCGCACTCTTGCAGTGAGAGCATTCGTCTTTGCCTAGCTTTGATGGCGAGTAGAGAGGCTTCTGTGTTGTCTTCGGAGTCAGCAAGGAGATGATTTCCTGGAGGAGATTCTGACGCCTATGGCGAGATTTGCCCGCTTATATAGACAGGTAGCCCCACATGTTTTGGCGGGCTGCAGCGCCATAGGTTTGTGCAGTTTCACTGCGTGATTCAATCAGGCTTCAGTATTTCGGAGAGAAAAAGTAGTTTTACATAGCGCCTTTTACATCGCAATACGAGTGAACCGTATCGATAGGGAACTATAATAGCATCCACACCAGTGGACAATATCGTTCTGTTTATTCTAAGTGAGCACTGCAGGTTTGTTTGCTCTGAAAGTGATTCCAACAATATTGTTTCTCTGTGATGTTATCATTATACAGGTTGTGGTGTAGACTGCTATTCTTTTATATTTATAACAAATTTAAGAAAATAACTTTACCATCATTATAGTTATCATCCTTGGTGGTCTTAATAGTAATGGTGTTCTGTCTTTACTGTATGTGTATGACCCTGTGCACCCTCAATACGAGTATTGGTCTTGTTTTATGGACAGGCCACATTCGATGATTCATAATGTGGATATTTTACAGCTTGTATTTTCATGCTATTTCTTTTGAAATAGCAGATTTTGAAAGTTCAAGTAGATTTTTATATTAACATTATATTACTTAAGGCAAGAGACCACAGGTGAATAGGGTAACATTTTTAACTAATAGATATTACCATACTTTTCACCAATTTATTAACCACAGTACATTAAGACTACTGTTTTATATTATTTTGTATTAATTTAAAATGTAAAGTTAAATATGAAAATGTAACTGTAACTGTAATTAAATATGCACTCAAAATTAAACATTTTATAAAACATTAATAATTGCCGTAATTTTTTTAACAACTGAGAAGATAGTGATCAAACTACATATATATAAAAAAGTTTATAGTTCAAGTTTATACTATATTACATCAGAAAATGAGATACAATTAACAGTTCATCTATTTCTAAAATTATTTTAAAAAAATTCAGTCAAGAGTAAAAAAAAAGATATTAAAAATAATACATTCAGGAATGTCAAAATCAGAAAGTGTCATTTGTGCATATAAAATATCCATCAAAACCAACATGTGTTGAACGATGTTCCCTAACCTGGCAAAGTTTTTCAGTTGGATTGGCATTGATTCGCTTTAGCATGCAGTGTGAAGTATTTCACTCATTCGATTCAATTTCAGTGAGTAAAGAGCAAATTTATATTCACGTGCGTGCGTCATATATTATGCACGTTATCTTCTCTGACAGACAGCATTTTGAAGCCACTCAGGCCACCATTTTCTTCCTCTTCTCGGAAAGCGTTGACATAGTCAAAACATCCAGTAGTGTGGGTTTTCCAAGAAATGCGTGAACTCTCTGGACCTCTGCCTCTCATAAATATTACCGTGTATTGTGCACATTGTTTTTTTGACAGACATTGATGTTGTGATGTTCAAATGATGAGGAAACAGATAGATTGTAAGGTAAAAATTATTTATTTCTTAGCCAGCAATTATTCTGTGAAGTGGTTGATGCCCATAAGTGTGTTATGTCAATGTTTTTAGGTCTAATATTCCAACCCATTCTCACTCCCAAGGCGTCAAAATCCGAAGCATGGTCAAGTGCCTTCCGCATCACAATGAAGATGCTAAAGGTACCCCTAGGCATCACTATATCGACACGCTGGGTGTTCCATTCATTTTAGTTGTTTACCCAATGCGTCAGATCAAGACGCATTATATTCTTTGCATTTGTAAAAGCAGACATGATTTTATTAATGTTTTATTCATATTTAAAGGCTACTTTTATATTTTGGACCAACTAACCCAACTCCTACCCTAAACCTACCCACTTCTAAACAATATAAAACACGTAACAGGCAAATAAAAGTACAGTCACAGGTATCTATTGCATGAACTGATCAAAAACAGTATAAAACTATTAATTCATGTTGAATTCCAAGTCTTATGAAGTCATACGATGTCTTTATGTAAAGAACAGAGTTGATCTTAATATTTTAATCACTGACATGATGATCCTGCCGCTCCGTGAATGCACTCATTCATATTTGCATAGTTATTCATATGCATAGTCCTGATCGATTGCTCCTGATCGATTGCTCCTGTCTCCTGTTTGCCTCCGGCCTGTCTGTAGCTCTGTACAGCCTTGCTTGCGTTTGAATCTCTATTTTGATATACCTTCTTTGTTCTACTGCTAAACAGTGTTGGGCATGTTACTTTAAAAAAGTAATTAGTTATAGTTACTAGTTACTTCTTACAAATAGTACCTGAGTTAGTAACTGAGTTACATCATTATAAAAGTAACTAATTACCAGGGAAAGTAACTACTGAGTTCCCTTTTTTTTCTTCAAAACTTGGATGCCCCAATATTAAATATGTTAAATGAATGAATTGGACACTAAATAGAATAAATGATTATTATAAAACATTGTACATTAATGTACAGTATTGAAATGTTGCTGTGGGACAATGTGAGAGATTTTATCAGATTTTTTCATATAAATATTATCAGTAGGCCTACTATAGTGTAAATATTGTGTAAATATTATCAGTAGACCTACTATAGTGTAAATATTGTGTAAATATTATCAGTACTGTACTACTCCTTTGGTAGTGGAGCTCATGTTATCACCTGGGTTTTTAGCCACTAATGTTGTGGGTCGGCATGTGATGATGTGAGGCGCTTCATTAGATTAGAATTACTTCCTACCGACGTGGAGAGACTCTTTCTTCTTGTGTATAAGTTGCATGTTACATAAACATTCTTACCTTTCACCTCAACGAGGGAAAAGTAGCGCTTATACTTCCAGTTAGCGAAAGCTACCTTTGAAGTCGTTGGACTTGGTGTGTGTGACTGTGCATATGCGTGTGTGTGTGTGTGTGTGTGTGTGAACTCAACCTATCAACCTCAACCTTGTCTCCCACCCACCAGTCGTCATCAGTTATGTGTACCACTCTCCAACACGCATGGCATGCACGCCCGGACACACACACACACACACACACGCACACACACACACACCAACCAGAGAAAGAAAAACGTTGCAGGTCCGACTGACAGAGAGCCTGTTCGGATGAAAACCGCTTCAGTGAGCTCAATTACAGTAACGCCGCGTTTTTTTTCTCAGCAACGCTAATGGCGTTGTAATGGGAGAAACAGTAATTGGTTTGATTACTCGCTACTGAAAAAAATTATTACGTTAGTAACACCGTTTATCTATATCTATTATTCCCATCACTGCTGCTAAATATAACTTACTCATCACCATACGTTGTTTAAATATTGCCTATCACGTTAAATTTGACATCGCTAGCTTTTAATCTAAATCACCATCACACGTTAGCATTTCGCTAGCCTGTTAGCTTGTCATCTCTGCACCCGGGTCTCCTGTTTTCTGAGTTCATTAATTGGATTAGTAAATAGTGTCCAGTATCAATTGTGGTAAGTTTGATTAATCAACAAACACGGTAAGTCATGTAATCTCCTGTCATTGTTACTTGCACCACATGCTGTATGTTTAGTATAGGCTTCTCCGCTGGCGAACAGGGCTTCACATGTGATAAATGTAAGGAGATAGTTAGGCTGACGGAGAAGATTTCAGAATTAGAAACACGCATCCATACTTTATCTGAGAGTAGTGAGGATGTAACAGCTTTAGATACTGATTTGGAATGCGAATAGCTTAGTGAACTCTGTACATTCTTCGGTTCCGGCTGCAGGGCCCCCCGCAGCAGGGAAACTGGGTGACAGTGAGACGGCATAGTCGCAGATCAAAAAATCACTTTTTCCGTTCCGGTGAGAACATCAAACAGGTTCTCCCCTCTCAGTGAAGCACCCACTGAGTATCCTGTTGAAAATGCCCTAGTCATTGGTGATTCTATTACACAGAACGTGAAAATAGAGACACCAGCCACCATAGTCACATGTTTACCGGGAGCACCTGACATCAAAGCAAATTTAAAAGTGCTGGCTAAAGCTAATCATAAATTCTCTAAGATTATTATTCACGTCGGCACTAATGATGTTCGACTTCAGCAGTCGGAGATCACCTAAATTAACATTAAAGAGGTGTGTGAACTCGCTAGTACGATGTCAGAGGCTGTTTATTGTTCTGGACCGCTCCCTGTAAAAAGGAGTGATGAGATAGTTAGCAGACTATCATCACTCAATGGCTGGTTGTCTAAGTGGTGTCTGCAAAATAACATAGGGTTCATAGACAATTGGAAAAGTTTTTGGGGGAGACCTGACCTGTTGAAGAAGGATGGCATCCATCTCTCCTGGTGTGGTTCCGCTCTTCTCTCTAGTAATTTGGCACATAGTCTTAGAGCTAAACCTTGACTCACTAGGGCCCAGGTCAGGAAGCAGACAAGCTGGCTAAACCAACCGTCTGCTAGCTGTCTCACGTCACCGGAGTCAGATAAATCCCAGCACATAGAGACTCTTTCACCTAGATATTATCATATAAAGACTGTGTCTGTTCCCCGAATTAGTAAATACAAAAAAACATCAAAACCATTCAACAGTAAAAATTTAATTGATGTCCAACAAATAAACAACAGATATAATACAGATGAACAATTGATAAAGCTTGGGTTGCTGAATATTCGATCCCTTTCCCCAAAAGCGCTTATTTTTAATGATGTCATTACAGATAATAATTTAGATGTGCTGTGTTTGACAGAAACCTGGCTAAAACCTGACGACTACATTACTTTAAATGAGTCCAAGATTATTGTTATAAACATGAGCCGCGTCTGAAAGGTAAAGGGGGAGGGGTTGCTGTAATTTATAATAATATCTTCAGTATTACTAAGAAGTCTAGTTACAAATATAATTCCTTCGAAGTTTTGGTGCTTTATGTAACGTTATGTAGTGTACATGATAAACCCTGTTTAACATTTGTGTTAGCGACTGAATACAGGCCACCAGGGCATAATACAGACTTTATCAAAGAATTTGCTGATTTTATATCAAAGTTAGTACTGGCCATAGATAAAGTACTAAATGTTGGTGATTTTGGGAGATCACGTGACCCATCGACAGCAATGCCAGCATAGTTTTCGGCTCTGCTCGCATAATCTTATTTTTTCGATAATCCTTGAATATACTTCAAATACCTTGACATCTATCTCATCATGAACCTCTCCCCAAACAAAGAAGCACGGAAAAGGGAAAATGAACAGTCGCCTTTAAAGAAAAAATTCAAGGATTCTGCCATCTCCAAAGAAGAACTCGATGCAGCTATTGCTAATGGCATAAAGCTAGCCCTCCAAGAACAACAACGCGGCATAGATATGGCCGTAACCTCCGCTGTCAGGGAAGCTGTGGACTCCATTCTGGTCCCAGCACTACGTGACTTGCGAACGGAAATCCAAAAGACTAATGAAACTGTGAAGGAGATCAGCAGTGAACTTGAGAAGATAGCCAAATCTACTAAACGGACTCAAGACCGAGTGGATTCTGTTCAAACGGCGGCGCGAGAGGACAGGCGATCGGTTACCGAACTAAAGACACAGCTAGACCAGCTCACTACAAAGCTGACTGACCTGGAGGACAGGGGACGAAGAAATAATGTAAGGCTGGTTGGCTTACCAGAAGCAGTGGAGGGTTCGGATGCAATCGGCTATCTGAAAGTTAATCTTCCCAAGTGGATACCCTCATTGGTGGACCGAGACATTGACATTGAACGGGCACATCGTGTATATGATGGAGGAGAGGCTAAATCCAACAAGCCGCGCACCCTCATCTTCAGATTACTGCGTTGGCAAGACAGAGCGGCTATCCTGAACGGGGCACGTCAAGTTTATCCAGTTAAGTATGCTACTAATGGAGCGCGCACATCATCCGCTCACCTGCCCACGCCTCTCGCTCATTCCTCGGCGCCAACAGCCGGCACTATCCTGTTCTTCCCCGATTATAGTCCAGCGACAACAGCAAAGAGAAAGAGCTTCAGTTCCACCATGAAGAAGGCCAAGGGCATGGGCCTGGAGCCATTTCTCATTTACCCTGCGCGGATAAAACTGCAGTATAAAGGTGAAAGGAAGATGTTCGACTCCCCCCAGGCCGCCGAAGATTTTATCAACTCTCTTCCGCGGAGGTCCACCTTTACACCTGCACGCCGAGACGGTGGCACTTCTGACGCAACCTCAAACCCGACCGAAGAAAACAACCATGGGGATCCTTCTTACGCCAGCGAAGGCAATTTAGTGGACATGGCAGTATAATCTTAGATAACCTAACAAGTTACGAGGTACGATCTAAATACAAGTATGCTAAATTGACCTTCATTGCCCAGTTTGAGGGGTGAAGAAGGTATTTAATTTATTTTATGTGTTAAGATTATGTGGGTTGATTTGATCCTGTTGTCATGCATTGGGGTGGTTTGGTCACGTATCCAGCAATGTTTATGTTCTTACAGACCTACGGTTTTTTGCCTGTGCGGTCTGTGGTTGTTTTTGTATATAGTTTTTCCCACTTCCTCCCCTTTACAGACATATTCCTATTATTTGATAGAACGTCAGTTTTGGAACATCTGTACGTTAATTGGCAGGATGTTTACATGCCTCCGTTAGATTTTATACTAGCATGTTTATATTTTAAGACAGATCTTAGCGGTATATGTCGACACAGTCATTGAATATATTATCACTCAATGTAAATGGCCTAAACTCCGCGATCAAACGCACCCGTGTTCTTGAGTATATATATCGTAAAAAAGTGGACATCGCCCTGATCCAAGAAACACACTTAAAACAGTGCGACGTGGCACGATTTCAAAATAAATATTACAGATTAATTGCATCATCGTGCGCCCTAAATAAGACCAAGGGAGTATGCATTCTTCTTAACCGAAAATTAGCATACAGTGTAAATTTTACTGGAAATTATGAGAATGGAAGACTTGCTTTTGCCTGTATTTGTATATTTAATCATAAGTTATCTGTCACATCCATATACTGCCCAAATGAGCCTGACAAAGATTTTTTTTCTTACATTGGAAACACATTGTTAGAACAAAATGACTTTTCTTTAGTGGTTGGAGGTGATTTCAATGCAGTCCTTAATCCGTCTCTTGATAAATCTAATTCAGATGCAATAGGCAACTCTTCATCTACATTATTGAAGTCGCTTCTCAAAGACTTAAATCTTGTAGACATCTGGCGTATACAGAATACTACTGCTAGAGATTACACATTTTTCTCTAACAGACATAAAACATTTTCCCGGATAGATTATATTTTTCTTAGCCCAACCCTTATTGCAGGAAATACGTCCATTAATATCTTACCAACTCTATTATCGGATCATTCTGCACTTTTATGCAACATCGATTTGCCCAACATTAAAACAAAGGCCCCTAGGTGGCGTTTAAATACATCTTTACTAACTAACTCTGGTTTTCTTAGTTCACTAAAAGTACAACTAAAGGATTTTTTAGATACTAACACAAAGAATTGCTCTAATCCACAAATTTTATGGGAGGCCACAAAGTGTTTTATTCGTGGTTTTTGTATTTCATTTTCCTCAACTTTAGCTAAAAAAAAAGATTTCCAGATCACAAATCTTGAAAACAAAATAGAATCATTAGAGAATCTACAAAAGCATAGCTTTTCAGATGATCAGTCTAAACTGCTGGCCTCTTTAAAAGATGAATACAATACATTGGCCATATCAAAGGCGGAATTTATCTGGCATAGAACCAGACAAAAGTACTATTTTGAAGCAGAGAGGCCTAGTCATCTACTGGCTCTTATGCTTAAGGAATGCGAAACAAAAGCTCACATTTCAGCAATAAATACACCCGAGGGCAAAATTACCACTAATCCTCAGGTCATTAATAATACATTCTTAACATTTTACAAAAATTTATACAAATCAGAAATTTCTGATGATGTTACTACTAGTAAGCATTTTCTTGACAAACTAGAGCTTCCTTGCCTCAAACAAACTGACCAAGATGACCTGGAAGCTGCATTGGAGCTGGATGAACTGCATAGAGCTGCAAAATGTCTCAATAAAGGCAAATCACCTGGCTTGGATGGCCTTCCTCCAGAGCTTTATTTAGAACTATGGGACATGGTGGGCACACTCATTCTAGATTCATTTAATTTCGCGATTAATAATGGGACTTTCCATAGAGACCAAAAAACAGCACTCATCACATTACTCTTGAAAAAGGGGAAAGACCCTCTGGAGTGCTCTAGTTATAGACCAATATCTTTGATTACAAGCGATCTTAAGATATATGCTAAGGTACTCGCTCTACGCTTGGAAAAAGTTATTCAATCTCTAGTCAATGAGGATCAAACAGGATTTATCAAGGGACGTTATGCATCTGATAACATGAGAAGGCTGCTGCATATTATAGAGGTTGCAGAGACACACCCAAATCCTTGTGCCGCATTTTCACTCGATGCAGAGAAAGCTTTCGATAGGATAGAGTGGAAATATATGTGGGCAGTTCTGCAGCGTTTTGGTTTCAGACATAACTTTATAGCAATGATTAAGGCGCTTTACCACTCACCTTTAGCAAGCGTTCTAACAGGAGATATAATCTCCTCTTCTTTTACTCTGCAGCGTGGTACAAGACAGGGGTGTCCTCTCTCGCCACTTTTGTTTTGTCTATCCCTGGAACCTCTAGCACAAGCCATTAGGCAATCTACAGCTTCCTCTATGGAAATTGGTCATTATAATCATATTATATCTCTGTATGCGGATGATATAATTTTGTTTTTAGATAATTTTGACACCTCCATTCACCCAATTATTAAGGAATTTGATAATTTTAGCAGCCTGTCAGGCTACAAAATTAATTGGACGAAATCTGCCCTTATGCCTCTAAATGATGTGCACATAAATGTTCCTATTCCCGTTTATATTCAATCCAAAAGCTCGTTTACATATTTGGGCATTACGATTTATAAAAATATACATAAAATTAATAGAGACAACTTCAACACGATGCTAAGCAAAATAAAATCAGACATTCATAGATGGAGGAATCTAAAAACATCTCTTCAAGGTAGAATTAATTCAGTCAAAATGAATATATTGCCCCGTCTCAACTTCCTCTTCTTTATGCTACCACTTTGCCCCCCTCCAGATTACTTTAAAGATATTCATTCCATGATTTCCAGTTTTATTTGGGATGGTAAACGGCCCAGGGTTCGTCTAAATACACTGCAACGACCCAAATTACTTGGTGGACTGGCAGTACCAAACTTTGAGCTTTATTATTGGTCATTTCAGATCAGAGCGCTCAGCACATGGGTAGACCCACAATCTACCACTGCATGGCGAGTGATTGAATCTGCTAAGATTTTTCCTCATAAGCTGCAAGACATACTATTCTCCAGTATAGCTAATAAAACAATAAAAAAAATTGGTCCCATCATTGCTAACTCTATTCAAATGTGGAAGAAAGTAGAACGGTGGATAGGCGGTCCACCCAAAGTCTGTCAGAACACACCACTATGGCATAATCCAAAGTTATTATGTGGCAACAAGCCATTCAATCAACCATCTTGGTCATCCCTTGGGGTGAACACATTGGGTGATATATATGATACTAAAGGTCTTTGCTCCATTCAAGATTTAAGGACACGCTTTTCCCTTCCTGGGTCTTCTTATTTTGTTTACTTTCAGCTAAGATCAGCTTTAAAAACATATGGAGTTCCATGGAATTCTCCCCTCCCCGCACATCCCATGTTACAATGGATTGCACCTCTACTTGGTAGACCTTCTGTTTCTTTAATATATAGTACACTGATTCGGCATAGCGCTAAGGCTTTACCAATTGAATCCATATGGAATAGGGAGTTGGGGAGTTTAAATATAAACCTAGATTGGGAGAGAATATGGTGCAATTTAAGCATGACTTCTAAGAACCTAGCTCACCAACTAATTCACTTTAAAACCATACACAGAGCCTACATCACACCTTATAAGAGATTCCAGATGAAACTACAACCTACTCTCAACTGTCATATATGTAACACTGCTTCTCCTGGAACGTTTTTACACACGTTTTGGGAGTGTCCAGTTATCTCTAAATTTTGGTTGCATGTAAATTCAGTTTTAGCGGATATACTTGACATCTTTTATGTTCCCAATCCTGGATTCCGTCTCCTTAATGATAGTTCGGGTATAAATCTAAAGCAAATTCAGCTCAGAATGGTATTTTCCGGGTTTACTTCTGCTAAGAAAACAATTTTGAAAAACTGGTTCTTTCCGGATATGTGTATGGAATCATTCTGGATCCATAGTCTTGTCAACATTGTCAACCTTGAGCATACAACTGCGCGACTCAATAAGGCGCGACCAAAGACTGTACAAGCTTGGAACTCTTTTTCATCTAAGATAATCTTTTGGACCAGGGTCAACGGCTAGGCAAACATTGTTATGAAACATCTGCTAACATGTTTCTGTGATTCTATGTACTTGTGATTTTGGATATGTCTGTAACCCCCCCCCCCCCCTCCCACTTCATTTGAAAACAATAAAAATGTTGATCACAAAAAAAAATGTTGGTGATTTTAATATCCATGTAGACAACGAAAAAGACGCATTGGGATTAGCATTGAAAGTCATTCTAAACTCTATTGGAGTTAGGCAACACGTGTCAGCACCCACTCATCGCCATAATCATATTTTAGACCTAATATTGTCACATGGAATAAATGTTGATACCGTTGAAATTCTGCAGCAGAGCGATGACATCTCAGATCATTACCTAGTATCATGTATACTTAATTTAGCTAAGGCTGCAAAGCCGTCCCCTCGCTTCAAAAATAGCAGGACAATTACTGCCGCCACTAAAGATTGCTTTTTAAATAATCTTCCTCATCAGTATCATCTCCTCAGCATCCCAGATAGCTTAGAAGAACTTGATGTTGCAACAGAAACTATTGACTCTCTCTTATCCAGTACTTTAGACACAGTTGCTCCCCTGAAACTAGAGGTCTTTCGTAATTCGTGGAAAGAGCACATGATCGCATACATAAAGGCCGTAAAAACTGCTAGATCTGCTTATTTCTCGACTCTCTTGGAAGAAAACAAACACAACCCTAGGTATTTATTCGATACAGTGGCTAAATTAACCAAAAATAAAGCTTCAACTTCTGATGTTTGTAAACAGCACAGCAGTAATGACTTTATGAACTTCTTTACATGTAAGATTGATAATATTAGGAGGAAAATTTTAATCATGCAGCCGTCTACTACAGTATCACATCAGACAGAGCATTGTAGCGTCACTGAGGAAAAATAACACTCATTCACTGCTATAGGAGAATAAGAATTGGCTAAACTCGTTAAATCATCAAAATCAACAACATGTATGGTCAACCCTATACCGACTAGGCTATTAAAAGAGATGCTACCAGAGGTCATAGATCCTCTTCTTAATATCATTAATTCATCTTTGTCATTAGGATATGTACTGAAAACTTTTAAGTTGGCTATTATTAAACCACTTATTAAAAAAACGCAACTTGATCCTACAGAATTAGTCAATTATAGACCAATCTCAAATCTACCCTTTCTGTCAAAAATACTTGAAAAGGCAGTGTCTTCACAATTATGTTCCTTTTTAGAAAGAAATGGTATCTGTGAGGATTTCCAGTCAGGATTTAGACCGTATCACAGTACTGAGACTGCTCTCATCAGAGTTACACATGATTTACTCTTATCATCCGATAGTGGCTGTATCTCTCTATTAGTGTTACTCGATCTTAGCGCTGCATTTGACACTATCGACCACAACATTCTTTTGAATAGACTCGAAAAATTATGTAGGTATTAGTGGAATTGCTTTGTCATGGTTTAAATCATACCTATGTGAACGTTATCAGTTTGTAGCA
Source organism: Gobio gobio (assembly GCF_949357685.1). NCBI lineage: Eukaryota > Metazoa > Chordata > Actinopteri > Cypriniformes > Gobionidae > Gobio > Gobio gobio. The sequence goes on along the minus strand of NC_137105.1, from coordinate 30,852,302 downwards.
GTAAATGAAGAGATGTCACACCGATCACAAGTTCAGTATGGAGTATCGCAGGGCTCAGTGCTAGGACCGCTGCTCTTCACCCTGTACATGCTACCACTGGGAGATATCATTAGGAAGCATGGCGTTAGTTTTCATTGTTATGCTGACGATACTCAGCTCTATATTTCTTCACGCCCTGAAGAAACTTACCAATTCACAAGATTAACGGAATGCATAGCTGATATAAAAAATTGGATGACCAGTAATTTCCTGCAACTCGATTCAGAAACAAACTGAATTTTTAATTATTGGACAAAAAAGCTCCACAAGTAGTAACCTAGAATACTGTCTAACACTTGATGGCTGCTCTGTCAAGTCCTCGTCGTCAGTGAGGAATTTGGGTGTGCTCTTTGATACCAATCTTTCATTTGAAAGCCATGTTTCTAGCATCTGTAAAACTGCATTCTACCATCTTAAAAAATATATCTAAATTACGGCACATGCTCTCAATGCAAAATTCTGAACAGTTAGTTCATGCATTCATGACCTCAAGGTTAGATTATTGTAATGCTCTACTGGGTGGTTGCCCAGCTCGCTTAATAAATAAACTCCAGCTGGTCCAAAACGTAGCAGCTCGAGTTCTTAGTAGAACCATGAAGTATGACCATATTAGCCCAGTTCTGTCAACACTGCACTGGCTGCCTATTAAACATTGCATACATTTTTAAATCTTGCTTATTACTTACAAAGCACTAAATGGTTTAGCTCCCCAATACTGGAGCGAGCTCTTAACATATTATACTCCATCACGTCTACTGCGGTCTCAAAATTCTGGCCAGTTGATAATGCTGAGAATATCCAAATCAACTGCAGGCGGTCGATCCTTTTCCTATTTAGCACCTAAACTCTGGAATAGTCTTCCTAACATTGTACGGGAAGCAGACACACTCTGTCAGTTTAAATTGAGACTAAAAACACATCTCTTTACTATGGCATACACATAAAACACTTTTTCAATTAAATGATTGTTAGGCTGCATTAACTAGGTCAGCCGGAACCGGGAACACTTCCCATAACACCTGATGTACTCGTTACATCATCAGAAGAACGGCATCTACGCTAATGATAGTCTCTCTGTTTTATCCCGAGGTTTACTGCAGTCAGCCGGATCCAGGCCGTATCCAGATCAGATGGTGGACCTGCGCCCAGACATCAGGACTCAGGACCCTGAAGTGTCTGCAGAGACCGTGTCAATTAGACTCCCCTGAAATTGCATCGTCGACACGGCATCCTCAATAAACCCGTTTCCGGCGTGATGACTCCGATTGTTCGAATATTACAATCTAATCATACTTAAATCGATATGTCATCCTCAATAAACCCATCTCCGGCGTGTTGCCTCTGATCCTTTGAATATTCCGATCTATTATGACCTCTGACCTGTAAAGTTTCCAGAATAATAATCATACGCTGTTTGTTAATTGGCCAGAGGAGAACTGGCACCCCGACTGAGCCTGGTTTCTCCCAAGGTTTATTTTTCTCCATTAGGTCACTGGATGGGGTTTTGGTTTCCTTGCCACTGTTGCCTCTGGCTTGGCGTGCTCAGTTGTGGACACTACATTTTTCTAAATTTTTCAACTAAATATCAAAATAAATCTAATTATTAAACTAAATTAACCATATAAACTAAATTACTGATCTAATTACTGTTCTAAAGCCCACACTGTCACTGTATGATAATTGAAATGAACTGATGATATCACTGTTTTCTCCAGAATGGCTAGACGGCTGAATAAAATTATGCTGCATTATTTTCCTGTTTAACACTGTAAAGCTGCTTTGAAACAATCTGCATTGTTAAAAGCGCTATATAGATAAAGTTGACTTGACTTGACTTGACTTTCATTCAAATAATACACACGACTCTTTAGCATGAAGCAATCGGTCACAAGACACACAAGAGCCAATGACATTTTACAATCAAAGCTGACGTAATGACCCAATTGATCACAAGACATACGAGAGCCAATGCAATTTCACTATGGAAACTGACGTAACGGGCAGCAATTTTTTTAATTGAATGTATTCATGATCTGCGGTGGAAGGAGACGCTGATCGCTTTTGGGGATTTTCTTCACACAAATCCATCATTTGGCCTCGGAACGCTTGGAATATTTGTACTTTTTGGATAAATTGTGCATGCAGTCATATCTGCATGTTATAACTGTGTTTTATATCATATAACACACAAATGGGTAGGTTTAGGGATGGGATGGGGTTGGGTTACATATTAAAACGTTTCTAAATATAGCGTAAATAAAATAAATGTAAATAAAATTATGCTGGCTGATTAAATTGAGAATCACACTCCAACATATCATAATGGCAAAATCATAACCCGATATATGATCATCATGACGATAACGTTCCCATGCCCAACGCGACTGTGTATGACGGCAAAGGTTTCTCATTGAAATGAATGGAGCACCCAGCGAGTCGAAAAATGACGCCTAGGGGTACCTTTAGCGTCTTCATTGTGACGCGGAAGGCACTTGACCATGCTTCAGATTTTGACGCCTTGGGAGTGAGAACGGGTTGCAACATTCTAACCCCCAAACTTTTTCACCATGGTTTTAGGAATAAAATGAGGAAAATGATATGTGAACAAATTATATGAATCAGGCAAATGATATGTGTAAAAACCTTCAGAATATTGAAAGGAATAAAACTGTAAAGTTTGCTTGGTGCATTAGAAAAAAACTCATTTTCAGAAAACAACCTTTAAAGATTTGAACTGTAATTGAAATCTACAGATACCAATAGTTGAAGTGTAAAGGCAGCGGCTATTTGCACTAAGTGCAAATGGCAATAAATGCTATTTACAGTAAGTGCAAATAGCAATAGATGCTATTTACACCAAGTGTAAATGGCAACTAAATTCTATTTACACTAAAAGAAAATAATGATATATTCTATTTACATTAAGTGACAATAGCAGCATTTTCTTATCGATGCTATTTACACTAAGTGAAAATAGTGATATTCTATTTACACCATGTAAAAGTAGCAATTCTTTGCAATATGTGTAGATAGAAATTGGATGCTATTTATACTTTATTTTGGCAGATACATACTATTTGCACCTCAGTATTGTTATACTTTAAACAGGATGCAATAATAAGAGTTTAAATGATTACAGTATATTTAGTAAAATTATGAAATGGATGTTGCCTTAATGGAACAATAAAAGCCCTCCTCACACTAAACCCTAACCCTACACTATAAATACTTTTATTATTATTAAACATGTCATTAGGCGCTTTATTTCCACTTTTAGAACATTTTCTAATGTGATATGTGTTCTAATGTTCTAATGTCTTAATTTCCGATGTGATATGTGATTGGAAAAGGGAGAAGAGCAAGCTCTGCAAAAGGCGGATTCGAACCCGGGTTGATCGCGTCAAAACCTTATTCCATGAGCCTTAAGCTCAACTGACTACACCACTGTAGAAGTTGAGACATTTGCGTCTTTTTTCATTTTGTGTGGCCCAACCAGGCATTGTGGAGCGGAGCTAGTGTAAATAGCACTTGCCAAAAAGGCACACTATTTACACTTGCTGTAAATAGACGGGTTGTGACTATATTAACACCATTTCATTTTATTAAGATGATGTGCAATGCCTGAAACCTGAAACAACAGTTGCATAAATGTGGTGCACAGAAAAGTAGGTATTGTTATAATTACAATTCAAATATTGTCCTATTCCTTAATATTAATAGACAATGAATAGACAATTTATAAACGAATACTTATTTTATGCTCGTAATGTGTAAAATATGAGCAAGAAAAAAAAAAGATTATCAAGATTGTCTTGATGTAAATTCTTGCAGAATGAATGGATGGCTGTTTATGTAATGCGTAACTAGATTTCTAGCTAACTAGATAAGTTGGTCAGGGAGATTAAATTTGATCACATGATCATGCTAATCCAAATGTTAATCTGGAATGATGAACCTGTTTGAAATGTGTGCTATTTTGGCAAGAAAGAGTAGCAGATAAACAAATTGCTGGTCTAACGCAAACGTAGCATTACTCATGACACAGGGTCATCTGCCGTACTAATAGCGCTCCAGCTTTCATCTTCGTTGCGTGGCTCTATTTATAAAATCCTATTAATTAGCCATTATTTTTATGTCTTTGCATCAGGGTAATTTCCTGACACTCGAGGTCTCCTTCCTGTCACTCATTAGCCTTTATTATGTGGCGTCGTGTGTTTTTCTTTGCTAGCCCCTCATCCACTGCAGCACAGTCGGTCGCGGACCACCAGCTGGAGGCACTTATGTCTCCACAGTTCAGATGCCTTGTGTCCATGGGAATCTGCATCATTAGCCCAATTCAACAAGATCATTTGCTCATGTTGTTGGAATAATCCTAAAGAATCACTCTGAAGCTCACATATAGGCCATGTAAACCCCCTTCTCTCTGTTTGGCATGATATTTGTTTTGCTCTTCACAATTTGGCAGGATCTTCACCCTCCAGGTAATGTTATGCTGCTGAAGTGTGATCAGTCAGGCAATTTGAAGAACTTTCATTGAGTGCAGAAGATTGGAGGAAGAGACAGGGGATAAACACAAGCACACCCACATGCAACGCACACGACACCGACCAAACACAGCCGCTAAAATTTGCATGGTGCTCGGTAATACATTAGTGAACATCACTTGGCAATCTGTTCATTCCGGCTTAATTGGATTTTAATACCGCCTCTGATCTTGTTTTCTAATTAACGGCAGTGGCTGGCAACCAAGCAGAACCGTGCAGTGAACAACACCTTTGATCCCGGCCATATGGAGCTCCTCCAAGCATTCCTCGGATAGAGAGATCCGTCACCTCGATGCAGGGTGTAAAGGTATGGGGGCGAAACGGGCGGGGGATGGCGTGGCGCAGGCCGGCGCTCCGGGTGGCTTTCCTATTGATTAATTTTCCTCACGATCGGTTGTGATCACAGATAAATAAAACATGAGCTGGTGAACTGATGCAAATAAGCCCTTGCATGCTTTAGGGAAATGTCAATTGCTTTTCTAATCTGTTTATTTCTCCCCTCGTGGCCTCCCTCTCTCTCTCTCTCTCCTCTGTTTTTGATGAAGACTTGCTGAAATGTATTCCTTTTCTTCCTCTGGCATGTCTTGTGAAGTACATCCTGAACTGTTTTTGTTATTGAATGCCATTTGAAAAAGAAAATATGCCCTAGTACAAGCAATACACTGCACTATATACTGTATCTTCCCCTTTGGCATATCTGGGTGATTTTTGAATACGTTTCTGTAAGATTTCACACATTCTAAGAACCAAAATAATGAGTTTAAGAAATTGCATTGTGCCATCGCAAACTAAATTAATAAGCTTGACCGTTTTAAAGTTTAGTTTGAATAATACGGTCAATGTCATGACTATTTTTTTTAAGGGAAAATTAGGGAAAAGGTCAATGAAGGACCCTATTATAATCGTCTCGGTTACGGATGTAACCCTCGTTCCCTGAGGAGGGAACGGAGACGTAACGTTAGTGACTAACGAATGGGGGTTTCGCTTAGAAGCCTATCAACTTCGAGTTTAGAGAAAACGCCCAATGGCGTGCCAATGCCATGGGGCATGCGGAATTTGCATACGTAACTCCGCCTCACCGCGTGAGTATATAAGGAAGTACGTGGCAATATCGCATTATGTTACCTGCTTGAGGAGCCAAGACTGAACTCCTGCGTTCCAGGTAGCACAACTGATGTGGCAAGGGGACGTTACGTCTCCGTTCCCTCCTCAGGGAACGAGGGTTACATCCGTAACCGAGACGTTCCCTTTCGTTCAGTCACTACGACGTAACGTTAGTGACTAACGAATGGGGGTCCCAATATAATCCCGCCACTCAGCTATCTTCCAGTGCCCTGCGTAAGTGTGAGTACCCTGTCGTAAGACTAGTACGGACGAAGGACTCCCACTTAACACAGGAATACCAAGGTACACTGGGAAGCATATCCCAGTGAGGGAATGCCAAAAATGCCTACCCGTGGGGAGGACTTAAGAGACACATATGACCCGCTGAGGGTTGCATATGGAAGATCTCTAGGGTACCAGCCGAAGGTGGATTTTTAACCCTAGGGGTGGCGGGGACACGCCAAGGGAAGAAACCCGCTCACTGCGGAGACTTACGGTGAAATACACATGTGGGGGTCGCCGGAGGGAACCATGCACATGGGGCACCTGGCCGGACATGAGGGTCTGGGCTCGAAAGGGCAGACTGAACTGATGTCGGCGTCGACAGTGCTGGAGGAGCTCAGGGCTCTCGGGGAGCTCACCTGAGGAAAATATTGCACGTATCCAGTCCGTGGAGTGGAGTGGCGAGCAAGCGAAGACACCTGAGCCTGGCCCATCACCGGCCCCTCCGGGTGGAGTGTGCCCTCACACCAAGGGGACATGGTCGGCCTTGCTGCTGGTAAGCCAAAGCAATGGTGTCCACTATCCAGTGAGACAGCCTTTGCTTTGAGAGAGCACTTCCCTTCCGCTCTCCACCATAACAGACAAAGAGCTGGTCTGAGGTCCTGAAACACTGCATCATGTCTACGTAGGCGCGGAGGGCGCGTACTGGACAGAGCAATGCCAAGGCTGGGTCTGCCTCCTCCAAAGGCAGCGCTTGCAGGTTCACCACCTGGTCCTTAAACGGAGTGGTGGGAACCTTGGGCACATATCCAAGCCGGGGTCTCAGGATCACGTGAGAGTTAGCCGGCCCGAATTCCAGGCACGCTTCGTCAACCGAAAATGCCTGCAGGTCCCCGACCCTCTTGACTGAGGCCAATGCGGTCAGCAGAGCCGTCTTCATAGACAGAAACTTAATATCAACCGACCGCAAAGGCTCAAAGGGAGGTCTCTGCAGAGCAGTTAACACTACTGCGAGGTCCCAAGAGGGTACGAGAGGAGAGCGAGGAGGATTCAGTCTCCTGGCTCCCCTCAGAAACCTGATGACCAGGTCGTGCTGACTTACCTTCTTGTTCTCCAGGAGATCGTGGTGGGCAGATATTGCGGCCACATATACTTTGAGGGTGGAGGGAGACAGCCTTCGCTCCAGCCCCTCTTGGAGAAACTCAAGCACGGACCCGATCGGGCATTTCCAGGGGTCTTCTTGGCGGGAAGAGCACCAGGTGACGAAGAGGTTCCACTTCAACGCATAGGCATGCCGAGTGGACTCTGCCCCAGCGGAAGTGATGGTGGCGACCACCGTAGGTGGTAGGCCACTCAAACCTGCCACGTCCCGTCTAGGAGCCACACGTGGAGGCTCCAGAGGTCGGGACGCGGGTGCCAAAGGGTGCCCCGTCTCTGAGTAAGGAGGTCCGGTCTCAGAGGAATAGGCCAGGGAGGAGCTGTCGCAAGGAGTATGAGTTCGGGGAACCAGGTCCGGCCGTGCCAGTACGGGACGACCAAAAGGACCTTCTCCTTGCCCTCCCTGATCTTGCACAGGAGCTGTGCGAGTAGGCTCACTGGGGGGAACGCATATTTGCGTAGGCCCCGCGGCCAGCTGTGCGCCAGTGCATCCGTGCCGAGCGTGCCCTCGGTCAGGGAATAATACAGGCTGCAGTGGGAAGAGTCGTGGGAGGCAAACAGATCTACCTGTGCGTCGCCGAACTGTTCCCAAATCAGCTGAACCGTCCGGGGATGGAGTCTCCATTCTCCCGGGAGAGGCTGAAACCGCGAGAGCTCGTCGGCTGCGTGGTTCAGGACTCCCGGAATATGGACAGCACGAAGGGACCTCAGGCGCTTCTGACTCCATAGGATGAGATGGCGGGCGAGTTGAGACATACGGCGGGAGCGTAGACCGCCCGAGTGGTTGATGTACGCTACTACGGCCGTGTTGTCTGTCCGGACAAGCACATGTTGACCCTTCAGCAGCGCTCGGAAGCGGTGCAGGGCGAACCGTACTGCCAGTAACTCGAGACAATAGACATGCAGGAGGCGCTGGGGTCCTGTCCAGGAGCCCGCGGCTGCTTGTCCATTGCACATGGCACCCCAGCCCGTGGCAGAGGCATCCGTCGATACGACAACATGCCTGGAAACTCGTCCTAAGGGCACACCGGCCCGTAGAAAACTGAGGTTCGACCACGGGGTGAGCGTCTGTAAGCAGACCCGAGTCACTTGGACCCGGAGCGTGCCAGACTGCCATGCCCATCTCAGGACTCGATCGCGAAGCCAGTGCTGAAGCGGTCTCATATGAAGCAATACGAGCGGCGTTACCGCGGCTGCAGATGCCATATGCCCCAGGAGCCTCTGAAATAGTTTCAGTGGAACCGCACTCTTGCTCTCGATTTGTCGGAGGCAAGTCAGCAGAGACTGCGCGCGCTCGCTTTCTCGAAAGCTGCGCGTACATGGCGACCGAGTCGATCTCCATACCGAGAAAAGAGATCCTCTGCACGGGGCAAAGTTTGCTCTTCTCCCAGTTGACCCGAAGGCCCAGACGGGCTAAGTGGTGGAGAACCAGATCTCTGTGTCCGCAAACCTGCTCTCGAGAGTGGCCTAGTATAAGCCAGTCGTCGAGGTAGTTCAGGATGCGGACCCCGTGCTGCCGAAGGGGCGCAAGGGCTGCCTCGGCGATCTTCGTGAAGACGCGAGGGGACAGAGATAACCCGAATGGGAGAACCGCGTACTGGTATGCCCGCCCCTCGAAAGCAAACCGTAGGAACGGTCTGTGTCGAGGAAGGATGGAGACATGGAAGTAGGCGTCCTTCAGGTCGATCGCTGCAAACCAATCGTACGGACGAACGCATTCGAAAAGGCGTTTCGCAGTCAACATCTTGAACGGAAGCCGGTGAAGGGATCGGTTCAAGATGCGAAGGTCCAGGATTGGTCGTAACCCACCGGTTTTCTTGGGTACAATGAAGTAGGGGCTGTAGAACCCCGACCTCATTTCGGCTGGAGGGACAGGCTCGATCGCACCCTTCGCCAGTAGAGTGGCAATCTCCGCACGCATGACGGGGGCATGGGCCCCGGTCACGGTATAGCGGACTCCCCAGTAACGGGGAGGAGCCTGCGCGAACTGAATCGCGTAGCCGAGCCTGACGGTCCGGGCAACCCAGCGGGACAGCCCCGGAAGCTGAAGCCAGGCTTCCAGAGACTGCACCAACGGGGTCATACGGACGACAGACGTACCCTGGGTGGGGCAGCGAGGCAGCGTTACCGGCGCGGACAAGGGAGGCTGTTGGGCGTCCCGGGGTCGGAGCACGGTTAACGGCTGCGCCCTGACAGAGGAGACCAGGGAAGGACTCGCGTTCCACTGGGGTCTGCTCTGCCAGGGGGCTGGCGACAGAGAGGGATGCGAGTGGCGAGACCCGAGGGTGGCGCGCACTGTCATCACCGGTCTCTGGGTGCTCAGAGACAGGAACATGAGTTCTTCCCAAGCGCTGCTAGCCCGGGGGCCAGCAGCGGAAGGATTTTCCCCCGGCCCTCCACCGGGGGAAGGAGAGGCCCTGCTACCATCCCCTGGGAAGAACTGGAACCCATATCTGAGTTGTCCACCTCCATCCTGGCGTTTAACCAGTCTGGGGAGCGGACTGGGCGACATCCTCAACCACCTCCACGGCGCGGCCCAGGTGAAGGCTGCTGCTGGGGCCGGGCGGGAAGAGGGAGGGCGCCCTCGGCGGCGAGCGGACTGAGGCGACTGGGCCGGCGGCTGGTGCAGCAGCTGGCCGCCGGGGCAGTACGTGTTACAGCCTCAGTCTGCTCTGGGGCGGCCGAGAACTGTTGGGCGCAGTTCTCAGCCGCGCCGCCGAAGAGGCCAGCCTGGGATATGGGTGAGTTGAGGAGGCGGGCCCGCTCAACGTCCTCCACATCACCAGGTAAGGCCCGGTGTTCTCCCGGACCACAGCTGTGGACATCGCCCGACCCAGGGAGCGTGTGGCCACCTTCACCGCCCGGGGGCGGGGTCAGTTGCGGCACGCAGCTCAATTAAGAGCCCTGGGTCGGCTCCACCCTTGTGCATGTGCAAAGGGGCGGCGGCCTGCCCGTAGCTCTGCGGGACCACGCCACCGAAGTAGACGAGCCCACAGGCTTTGGGGGGGGTGCTTAGGACAGCCACACCACGCCACGTCAAAGCCCTCTGTGGACACCGTAGTGCGCAACAGAGAGTTCAACAGTGGGGGGGAGGGGGCCCCAGTGTACCCAAGGCCGCGGCCCCATCAAGGGCAGAGAAGGCGGAGGAGGCCACCAAACGGTCACGGGAAGCACGGGGACTTCCGGGACCGCGTGATCTCCTCATGCATCTCGGGAGCGAAAGGCATTGTGGGCGGGGCCCAACAGCTGTCGGGTGCCGCCCCCAAAAACCAATCGCGCAACCACGAGCACCCGCGACTGGGCGGAGTTCCACACCAGCGCGAGACCCGCGGCTGCCCGAGATAACATGGCTGTCAACTTTAGGTCAGATCAGGCAGTGCTAACACACCCGGAGGCGGAGCACAACCTAATCGTCATCCCCAAAGGACTCCAGCCCACATTGGGATGCGGCGATCGACATCTCACTGCTATCCGGAGCGTGAACCGAACGAACGGGGCGTCAGAGACGGGCCGTAGATTCAATCCAACACTCACGGAAGCGATGTATAAGAGGGGGGCGTGGCCCGAGGAATGAACGTCGGGGTTCTTAATACCACAGCACCGCCCTCAGGTCACCCTGGCCACCAGCCAAAGTACCATCTCACTCGGGGACGGTAGATTGGGGTGTGGCAGAGGGGACTCTCTCTCCTCACGGAGATCATTGAGTCTCGACCGCGACATCGCGATGGTCACGCCCCCGCAATGGAAACGTGACACATCCGCAAACACTGCCCGAACGTGCTGAAGCCCAAACACGCTCGAGCAGTGAATGCGTCCACAGACAGCAGCGGAAAATCGATCGCACCCGGAAGTGCACGGGCGAGCCGTCTTGAAAAAGACGTGCCACGCGCAAGCTCTTTTTGTGAGAGGAAAGCCTCGCAGTCGATGCCGAAGCGCCCAGGGAAACACACACCAGCTGTCAAACGGACCACTGCGCAGATCAGCAGGCAGGAAGTATGCGATCACTGGAACGTGCCGTCACACCAACACCGACTGGAAAGCTGCTCGTCTCGAAGAAGCTGACAGAGTCTCAGAAGGCTGTAGGAGTGAAGAGGTAGGTACTCTTGGCTCCGAAAGCAGAACATAATGCGATATTGCCACGTACTTCCTTATATACTCACGCGGTGAGGCGGAGTTACGTATGCAAATTCTGCATGCCCCATGGCATTGACACGCCATTGGGCGTTTTCTCTAAACTCGAAGTTGATAGGCTTCTAAGCGAAACCCCCATTCGTTAGTCACTAACGTTACGTCGTAGTGACTGAACGAAAGGGAACTACAAGTACAATACAATTAGGTAACAGTTTATTTTGATTTAGATGGTCAACTTTAGACATACTAACTATAGGTAACTTTGCAATGGTAGCATTTTGTCTTAAGGGTCCATAATTATGTGATTGTTAAGCATTAACACATTGCTAGTTGATGATTAAACATAATGTGACCCTGAACCACAAAACCAGTCATAAGTCGCATGGGTATATTTGTGGCAATAGCCAACAATACATTGTTTGGGTTAAAATTATCAATTTTTCTTTTATGCCAAAATCATTTGGATATTAAGTAAAGATCATGTTATATGAAGATATTTTGTAAATTTCCTACTGTAAATATATATAAGAATACTATTATTAGTAACATGCTTTGCTAAGGACTGCAGATTGCTGATTTTCAAATAGTTGTATCTCGGCCAAATATTGTCCTATCCTAACAAACCATACATCAATGGAAAGCTTGATGTATAAATCTCAATTAAAAAAAATTGACCCTTATGATTGGTTTTGTGGTCCTTGGTCACATATAGTAAAGGCATATTAGCCATTATTTATGCAGTAGTTAAGCTTTTAAGAAACCAGTAATTAATCATTAATTGAAAATATATTAAGGGAATATTAACTTTATTTACAACTTATTAAACATTTGAAGTATAATAAGTATAAATAAGCAAATAATGAATTGTTAACTGAATCTACAGTAAATGCCTTTTAGGGTTACAATTTACTTTGATAGTTTAAGCATTCCTTTGCGACTACATATCAACAAGCCTAAGTCTAATTAGAGTATTGATAGAGTGTTGAGGCTATAACTATAAAGATAATGACAAAGATATTAAGAGTCCTAAAAACCCTTTTAGCCATTATTTACTCAAATTGTGTGTGTGTGTGTGTGTGTGTGTGTGTGTGTGTGTGTGTGTGTGTGTGTGTGTGTGTGTGTGTGTGTGTGTGTGTGTGTGTGTGTGTGTGTGTGTGTGTGTGTGCGTGCGTGCGTGCGTGCGTTATTTATTATTGATTTGTATGGCACTCATTGGGTGATGTTCAAGTTTATTCACCTGCATAAGCCAGTAATTATGGCTAAGTTGTCAGTAAAACAGTAAAGACAATTTCTGGCTGTGTTAATGCTTAACAACCACATGACCCTTAAAATAAAGTGTTACCCATTGCAACTACATGTCATCTAAATCTCATTAGTGTTAATATTAGTCGACTGTCTGTTGAATATCTGCCAACAATTTATTCTACTGACATTCTACTGACTATATAAGTAACTTTACAACTACATGTCAACTTATTCTACCAACCCCAACCCAAATCTAACAGATTTGGAAATGCGATTTTTAATTACATTCAGAAACATTAATGACCATTCAAACAACTTTGAGCCAAGCAACAAGCAAAAAGAGTGGAAAATTGGTCTTATCAATCACGATTATAGGTCACCCATACACATGTACAATGCTGGCCCAGAAAATCACAAGGACAGATCTCCCCTCACTGCACTTTGTCTACTATGAAAGGATCTAAATGGGCTAGCAACATTATCAGCGATCCCTCATGAAGTCCAGCAAGTGGTACCGGAGCACTGTGGCCAGAACATCCAGGCTCCAGAACAGTCTATATCCCCAGGTTACCAGACTGATAAATAGTCATCACCCACTGCCACTCCCCCCTGGACCATCAGGATAAGATTAGCCAAGATCTTGAAATCTTGAACTTGAACAGTCAAATTGAGTCACACCTTCTGCAGATCATTTTTTTAATCTAAAATATGTGTCATTATTTACCCACGTATGTCCAAATATCAAAACTGTAATTGAAATGCTTAATACAGTGTTTAAAAAACAGTGAAAAAAGTGGTAGGCTTCTGTTAAATGATATAAAAATACAAAAAATAAAAAAATTATATATATATATATATATATATATATATATATATATATATATATATATATATATATATATATATATATATATATATATATATATAAAATTATTATTTAATTTTTTTTTACTGTCAAGTACAGTGAATGGCCTTCTGCTGAATAGTGAACTAAAGTACATGATGCTTCACCCACACTGCTCTATCTAGGGTTCCACTTGAGAAACTGCTATTGAAATTATGTGTTTGCCCTTCAGAATGTAATTATTTAACTTAATGTGTAGTATCTTTAAGAGCGAGGCTCTTTGGCTAATATCCTTATGTGCGTTACCCCACAGCCCTGGTTTAATGGCAAAAAGCTCTATTGTGCAGCTACTAATGACTGAAAACTATTAAAGTTGAAGTGAATATAAGATAACAGGATTCATCAAGGTCCAGTTCTAATTATTGACACCAAGCTTCAAACATGTTTTCTGAATGCACAAATATGGCTGTCAGTGATTGCATGTAGTGTCGAACTTCTGCTTTAGATCTGGGCTTGTCTAAATGCTTGCAATAATAAAGAAATCAAACAAACAATGTGCAACTTGTTTTATTAGCAAATATACAGTATTGTATCATTGCAACTGTTTGGTGATGGTCTATGTAAAACTAAATGAAAGCCCTCATTACAAACATGATGTTAAATTAAATATTCTTAACCCATTAATGTACAAATCCTTGGCCTTCTTAAAATGTGCATTGTAGAGCTGCATAGAGCAACATAATTATAAACTTGTTCAGCACACTGTTGTGGGCTATAAAATATTTGGAAAAATATTGCACGGCTCAGATTAACAGCATGTGTGTGAGACCCCATGATTTACTCACCCTCAATTCATCCTAGGCATTTGTGTGAGAAAAATATCCATATTTAAAACTTAACAAACTGTAATCTCTAACTTCCGTCAACTGTTGTACACACGTTCACGAGAGACTGGCGTTCCAGCATATGACGTAGGACGCTCCGGTGAGAATATGTGTGCCTTTGTACCACAAGGCTCAGTGCTAGGACCTTTGCTTTTCACCCTGTGCATGCTCCCCTTGGGAGATATCGGAAGCATGGCGTTAGTTTTCATTGTAATGCTGACGACACTCAGCTCTCTATTTCTTCATGCGCTGCCTAAACTGACCAATTCACAAGATTGACACAATGCATAGCTGATATAAAAAATGGGATGTAATTTCCTACAACTTAATTCTGAAAAAACTGATTTTTTAATTATTGGACCAAAAACCTCTGCACGTAGTAACCTAGAATACTGTCTAACACTTGATGGCTGCTCTGTCAGGTCCTCGTCGTGTGTTAGGAACCTGGGTGTGCTCTTTGATACCAATTTTTCATTTGAACGCCACGTTTCTAGCATCTGTAAATCTGCATTTTTCCATCTTAAATATATATCTGTTACGGCACATGCTTACAATGCAAAATGCTTTTTCAACAGTTCATGCGTTCATGACCTCAAGGCTAGATTATTGTAATGCTCTACTTGGTGGTTGCCTGCTTGTAATAAATAATCTGCAGCTGGTCCAAAACGCTGCAGCTAGAGTTCTTACTAGAACCAGGAAGTTTAACCATATAGCCCGGTTCTGTCAACACTGCACTGGCTCCATATTAAACATTGTATACATTTAAAAATCTTGCTTGTTACTTAAAAAGCACTAAATGGTTTAGCTCCCCAGTACTTGAACGAGCTCTTAACACATTATACTCCATCACATCTATTGCGGTCTCAAAATTCTGGCCAGTTGATAATACCTAGAATATCAAAATTAACTGCTGGCATTCAATCCTTTTCCTATTTAGCACCTAAACTTTGGAACAGTCTTCCTAGCATTGTTCGGGAAGCAGACACACTCTGTCAGTTTAAATCTAGACTAAAAACACATCTCTTTACTATGGCATACACATAGAACAATATCAATTTATATTATTTAAATCAGTTAATTGATTATTAGGCTGCATTAACTAGGTCAGCCGGAATTGGGAACTCTTCCCATAACACCTGATGTACTCGTTACATCATAAAAATAATGGCATCTACGCTAATGTTAGTCTCTCTGTTTATCTCGAGATTAACAGTAGTCTGCCGGATCCAGATCAGACGGTGGACATGCTCCTAGACATGACCTCAACGCAGACCTGAAGTGTCGGCAGAGACCGTGTCAACTAGACTCTTCCCTGTGAAGGCTTATTTCCCTTCCCTTCTCCTCTGTACAGATAAAAACACATATGCACACATACGTAGTCAAACGCACTTGCCTATAGGCTAAACATGAATGCTTGCGTACATGCCGTCGCCGTTTTCACAGACTAGCCTTTTCCGGGGTTTGCGTAGGGATAGTGGTGGTATAGTTTCAAAACCTATTTCATGGTTTCATTCACCAGCCACCAGGTGCTGTTGCGGTGCTGTTGCCGTGCGGATGGGGTCCGGAACGCATTGGGGGGTTTTCTGTTTTAGTTTAGGATGGTGTTGTTTACATGGTGCCAAATTAAATAACTAATCAGTTTTTACAACAGAAATGAATCAAAAACTTACTTTAGCTTTTGATCTAAAACAAAATGTCCTATTATCACTGTAAAGCTGCTTTGAAGCAATCGGTGTTGTGAGAAGCGTTAATGAAGGTGACTTGACTTCGTCCTACGCTGGAATGCCGTGAATGCGCGTACAACAGTTAGAGGAACAAACTATCAGTTTGTAAAGTCAGCCATTCACTGCCATTATAAAGCTAGGAAGAACCACAGCATTTTTTAATGTAACTCCGATTGTATTTGTCTGAAAGAAGAATATCATACACACCTAGGATGACTTGAGGGTGAGTAAATCATGGGCTAATTTTCATTTTTGGGTTAACTATCCCTTTAAACTTATGGACCTGTTACCATGACAGCAAGTCCAAGATGAGCGTCGAAGAACCAAACAATCCAAGATCATGTCAAATAATTAACAATTAAATCCAACTAACTGAGTTAGCGACATAGGAAGAACGGACCCCTCGTGAAGAGTTATCAGTGTTAGAACTGTCTGTGTTATTTTCTGAAAACTGTTGTAACAATTATCCACAGACGAGGCAAGTATTTTGGACCCAAGTGCAGTTCTTTATTCCCAATATAAACATAAATCAAAACAACAAAAACAAAGACACACCAGCAAGTGGGTTTCAACGTACAATAACAGACAAAGACACACGGCAAACATGAGGGCTTAAATACACACAGACTAATGACAAGAGACACCTGTGAAGAGTGATTAAACAATGAACCAATGACAGAACACGACAAGATCACATGAGGGCATGGGAATCACATGACAAGACCAGGAACCTGAAAGAACAAGACAAACTTAGAAACATGACAGTAAACATGACATTGAACGTGATAAACTAAAAACATGAAACATTAACATGAACCAACACCAAGACACCCTGTGACAGACCCTGGACCCTGTGGCATGGGCGGACCTGGACCCTCAGGTGTGGGAGGACCTAGACCCTCAGGCGTGGACTGCCATGGCTGATCAGGGGCCGTGGGCTGGAGCGGGCTCGTGGGCTGGAGCCTGGACGTGGCCTGGAGCATGGACGTGGCCACTTAAAAAAAAAAAAAAAAAATTAAAATAAATAAATAAATCGATGTATTGCCAAAAGGTGCAGGGGTGTTCCTCTGAGGGCATGAGGGCTGAGAAGTCAGAGTCCAAGCCAGAACAAAAGCACCTTTTCAGCATGGTCTCCTCCCAGGGCAAAAAAAACATGAAACGTATGAAGTCTTTAACATAGTCCTCTATGGGACGCTGGCCTTGACAAGGGCGGGCAACTGCTGGGTCCATATTGGTGGTCTGTTATTCTGTAACAATTATCCACTGACGAGGCAAGTATTTTGGACCCAAGTGCAGTTCTTTATTCCCAATATAAACATAAATCAAAACCACAAAAACAAAGCCTTGGCTATGAAAAGACTCACCAGCAAGTGGGTTACAACATACAATAACAGACAAAGACACATGGCAAACATGAGGGCTTAAATACCCACAGACTAATGACAAGACAAGTGACACCTGTGAACAGTGATTAAACAATGAACCAATGACAGAACACGACAAGATCACATGAGGACATGGGAGTCACATGACAAGACCAGGAACCTGAAAGAACAAGACAAAAGGTGTGTTCGACATCGGCTGCGGCTTGATGCAACTGATCGGCGAGAGTAGCCGCGTGCAGGCGGGGAGGAGCTGCAAACACAGACGTGAAGTCGGACACTTTCTGCTTCCCGCAGTGACGCTCGCGCTGTGTTTGCACACTTTATCAGCTGAAGTGAAATAAATGCAATATTTGGCAATACACAGATGTTTCAGAGACATTATTGTCATGTAATACTTTATGAACTGTTTAATACAGGGTGTGTTTGTACAAGAATAAGGTTCAACATATAAGCCTACACTATCAATGAAGTGGGGTCTATGTTTTTAATCAGTTATATTTTGATAAACATGACAATATAACATCGCGACTACATGAAAGGAGGTTTTACTGTTATAAAAAACAGATTTGTGCGCATTAGTGGAGCTGAAGGTTTTAGAATAAACACGAAACACACGTGATCGCTGTCATGCGGTGAATCTGGCCAATCGTGGAATGGCTGTGTCGTCATCAGAGTCCGTGCAGCCTCGAGCAGCTGCTCTGAAGAAACTGCACTGGCTGTATTCGCCGTCTGCTCTCGAATCGCTCTCGCGGCACTTTGTTGACATACGTCACTGTCACGTGGCGTCGGCGCTGCCTCAAGTCGGACAAAATTTCTAACCGGCATGCACTGCTTCAAGTCAGCCGCCGATCGGTCTGCGCATCGCTGGGTGAAGTCGAACAAGCCTAAACTTAAGCTGTGTCCCAAAGTGAAGGGCGCGCACTTCGAAGGCCGCATTTGAAGTGCGATTGCATCATAGCGGCACTACGAGGGCTGTCCCAATGTGAAGGCTGCACCCTCTGAAGGCCGCATTTGAAGTGCGATTGCGTCACAGCGGCACTACGAAGGGTGTCCCAATGTGAAAGCTGCACCTCTGAAGGCCACATTTGAAGTGCGATTGCGTCACAGCAGCGCGACGAAGGCTGCCGCAAGTCGAAAGCGACTCAAAATGCGCCCTCCGTTTCTCAGGCAAAGGAAGGGTACAGCAGATGGAACCTTACCACAACTTCGCAGCCTACCCTATCCCAGAATTCATAGCACACTGGTGACTACAGGATTTGACTGGTCCGCATTTCCGCGGACCAGATTCAGGTTTAACCAGGTTTAAATTCCCCAGTGAAAGACGATAGCGGTCGGTAACACAAGTGTAGCCTGGCGCAACCGCTTGAACTTGAAGT
Source organism: Gobio gobio (assembly GCF_949357685.1). Lineage (NCBI taxonomy): Eukaryota > Metazoa > Chordata > Actinopteri > Cypriniformes > Gobionidae > Gobio > Gobio gobio. The sequence goes on along the minus strand of NC_137105.1, from coordinate 30,833,646 downwards.
AAACAAAACGTTTAGTGCATTCGTGGTAGAGCAACCTGGCAAGATAATTTCCAACCTGATCTCACAGAATTCCGTGAAATGAACACGGGTCCCTTAACTCAAAATCCGTGGCAGTTTCACGGAATCGCCGAAAATTCTGTGATGGGTCCACGGAAGTGATGCCTATATAAGTCAATGACAGTATACAGACGCGTTGGGCATGGTTATCATCATGAAACTATGATTTTTGCCATTATGACATGGAGTGTGATTCTCGATTTAATCAGCCAGCATAATTTTATTTATTTAATATTTGTTTTACAGTATTTAGACACGTTTTGAACACGTAACCCAATCCCTTCCCTAAACCTAACCATATGTGTATTATAAAAAAACAGGATATAACAGGCAGATACGACTGCAGGCACAATTTATTCCAAAAGTACAAATATTCCAAGTGTTCCGAGGCCAAACGATTAATTTGTTTGAAGAAAATCCCCAAAAGCGATCAGCAGCGTCGAGTCCATCCGCCAAAGATCAAAAATACATTTCAAATTTGCCGCCGGGAGAAACGTTATGTCAGCTTTGACAGCATTGGCTGTCGTATGTCTCGTGACCAATAGCGTCATTACGTCGGCTTCGATTGTAAAATGCCATTGGCTCTCGTGTGTCTCGTGACATAATGCGTCACGCTGAAGAGTCGTGTGTATTATTTGAATCAGATATGAATGAGTGTGTTCACGGAGCGGCGGGATTATCATTTTAGCGATTAAAACATTAAGATCAACTCTGTTCTTTACATGAAGACATCGTGTGACTTCAAAAGACTTGGAATGCAACATGAGTTAATACATGGGCCTACTGTTTTTGGTCAGTTTTTGCAATAAATACCTGTGACTGTACTTGTATTTGCCTGTTATGTGTTTTTATATTGTTGAGAGTGGGTAGGTTTAGGGTAGGAGTGGAGTTAGTTGCTCCAAAATATGAAAGTAGCCTTTAAATATTCATAAAATCATGTCTGCTTTTTACTGTCATTGACTTGCATTGGAATCACTTCCGTGGACCCATCACGGAATTTTCGGCGATTCCGTGAAACTGTCACGGATTTTGAGTTAAGGGACCCGTGTTCATTTAATAATTTCACAATTTTAACTTGCATAAGTGTTATTGATTTCTCAACCATTCTCTCAAAAAGAGGAATCAGTCCATTCTCTCCTTTTTTGCTCTTTTTTTCTTTTATCTTTCTTATTTCTGCACTTTCTTTAAATACAAATTAGATCTGCGCGGGGCTGTTTTTTCGTCCCGCTCCCGCAATAAGATCTATTAAGCACCGCAACCCTCCCGCTCGCGCTTCAAATTCACTCCGTGCTCACGCGCTATAGCCTAAATTATTTTATTCCCGACCGATCCAGCTAAATTTAGATTTCGTTTCCAGAATCTCTCTTTTAAATGTCCTCTACAGAAAGAGAGAGAGACTGGGGATAACAGAAGTAAAAGGATGTTGGCCAAGCAATCATTTATTTATTTTTTCTTATGGGCATACTGTCAACACCTAAAATATGTCACAGACAAAAATAGGCTAAATCAAATACGACATCTGTCACTCAAAACTATAAGTCAAAATGCAAATAAACGAAAACTGCTGACTTTACTGCAAAATAAAGTATTTTATATGAATGAATTAATAAATTGAGCGTCAGCGTCAGTTCTGGCAGGCCAAGTAGTCAAGACGCTGTTAACGCTATTGGTAACAACACTGTCTCATCAGCTGATTTGCATCAGCTGTTTCAACTCCCCTCGTTACTAATGGCTACGCTAAAAGCAGGGCGCCTATTTAAAGCAGATCAAGTTCGCTCTTACTACTAGCTGCTCGCTGCTTTGCAACCAGGATAAGAATTTATTGGTTTTCCTTTGCTTATCACTATGCATTTTGTGTGGTCTGCTTTAACAAATCATCGAACATACACAAGGCTCTTTTAAAGTGCATTGCCTTTCACTCTGTGTTCTATTGAGTGAGATAAGTATGTGTTGGCTAATGATTCAATCATGCAATGTGAGCATTATTTTTGCAAATAATGTATTCAATATTACATACAAACGCCAGCAGCTGCATTTTCAGCAGAATTATATCAGGACATATACTATAACTATGGGAGCAGCAACAATTATGACCATGTGTTGGATACTTTCGTCAGCTTATTTCTAGACTAAATGCTGTCTCGTAGAATTTTTTTTTTTTTTTTTTTTTTTTTTCAGCTTATCCGAGTGTACCGGTTCAAGTTCTAACATTACAAGCTATTTTCTCAACAAAAGCAACCCCGCTTGATGAGCCTGTAATTTTTGGCAAACGTTTCACTGGGTTCTGTGTCTCGGGCTCTGGGATACGTGTTCCATTTGCAGCGTGTTTAGCAGCGATGGGCGGCGGCCAATCGTCATGGACGTGATCCTGAGAGGTGGCCGTCAGCGAGGTATTATTAGTTAAAATCACTCACTGCCTAAATGCATGTTTTGCTTTAATACAAGATTTGTCAGGAGCTAATTAAATGTTGAATTCGGCAGGCAAAACAGAATCATATCACAAGGATTTGTGCAGTGCGAAATATAGCGAGCAATTCACCCCCACACGGTTCACCTCACATTCATTCAGGTTGTAAACTTGAACTTGCGATTTTGTCGCATGGTTCATAAACTGTCTAATTTGGAGTTTGCATCGCTGCATTATTTTCATGGACTCTCTGAAGTTATACTTTAAAACTTAATGTGACTGACTCAAGAACAATTTCAGAGAAATCTGCACTCCACAAGGTAAGTATATCAAGCATATGTCTCAGCTGGCAATTTTCACTCTCATTCCTCTGTGTCTTCATGAAGCTAACTTCGTTTTAAAACCCTGTTAAAAATTATCAGGTAATTGGCAACGTAATTGACAATGGTATCTGCATTGCTTAAGCTAGTCGTTTTCAGTAAATGCTAGGCTTATGGATATTGTTTTTATCTCTATAGTGGTATTTGTAAATTTGTAACTTGTTTTAAGCTAAAGTTGCTATTGGATATTGTCTTAAGCTATAGTTGAGATCTGAAGTGCTCGTTACTAAAGCTATAATTAATATTGGAAGCGTTGTATTAAAAAGCTAATATTGGAAATGCTTATTCTTAAAGCTATAGCTAATACTGAAATGCTTGTTCTTAAAGCTTTAGCTAATATTGAAATGCTTGTTCTCAAAGCTTTAGCTAATATTGAAATGCTTGTTCTCAAAGCTTTAGCTAATATTGAAATGCTTGTTCTTAAAGCTTTAGCTAATATTGAAATGCTTGTTCTTAAAGCTTTAGCTTTATATTGAAATGCTTGTTCTTAAAGCTATAATTAATATTGGACGCGCTGGTTCTTGAAGCTATAGCTAATATCGGAAATGCTCGTTCTTAAAACTATAATTAATATCGGAAATGCTTGTTCTTAAAACTATAATTAATATTGGAAATGCTTGTTCTTAAAACTAAAGCTAATATTGGAAATGCTTGTTCTTAAAGCTATAGCTAATATCAAAAGTGCTTGTTATTAAAGCTATAATTAATATTGGAAGCGCTGGTTCTTAAAGCTATAGCTACTATTGGAAGTGCTAGTTCTTAAGTTCTAATTAAAAGTGAAAGGCTTGTTCTTAAAGCTATAGTAATATTGAAAATCGCGTGTTCTTAAAACTATAATCAATATTAAAGCTATAACTAATATTGGAAGTGCTCGTTTTTAAAGCTATAATTAATATTGGAAGTGCTTGTCGTTTAATTAATAGTTGATATCGGGAACATGCTTGTTCTTAAAGCTATAGCAAATATTGGAAATGCTTGTTATTAAAGCTATAGTTAATATTGGACACGCTGGTTTCTAAAGCTATAGCTAATATCGGAAATGCTTGTTCTTAAAAACTATAATTAATATTGGAAATGCTTGTTCTTAAAACTAGCTAATATTGGAAATGCTTGTATTAGCTATAATATTGGAAGCGCTGGTTCTTAAAGCTATAGCTACTATTGGGACGCGGTTCTTAAAGTTAAAAAATTGAAAGTGCTTGTTCTTTAAAGCTATAGTAATATGGATAATCGCGTGTTCTGAAAGCTATAATCAATATTAAAGCTATAATATTGGAAGTGCTCGTTCTTAAAGCTATAATTAATATTGGAAGCTCTCGTTGTTTAATTAATAGTTGATATCGGGAACATGCTTGTTTAAAGCTATAATCAATATTGGAAATCGCTTGTCGTCAAAGCTATAGTGTCTGATGCATGCTTGGCTTAAGCGATATAGCTACTGGAAAACTACTTTTTCTTAAGCTATAGATGTTGGAAATGTGCTTGTCTTAAAGTGATATCGTAAGCTATAGTAGAGTTTGGAAACATGCTTGTTTTTAAAAGCTGTAGGTGCTATTAGAAACACACTTGTTCTTAAGTTATAACTAACTTTAGAGTTAGAAGTTACTTTCAGATTTGATTAAAGATTTTTTTCAGAAATTCTTTCTTCAAGCTAAAGTCTCTATTGGAAATTTGGAAATATGTGTTTTCTTAAAGCTATAGGCACTATTGGGAATATGCTTTTCTTAAAGCTATAGGCACTATGGGAATTTGATATTATTAAAGCTGATAGAGGTGTTTTGGGCCTTATCCTGATATATTGCTAAGATACGTTTTACTTGCGGTCACATGACCTCACATTTCTCATGTATCAATTTGTTCCCAGCACTTCAGCATAATTCTAAGCACACTAAACTGATAGGAAAGGGGATGAATGGCGTTTTATCTCTGAATCTGACTCTGCTTTTATGTCATCTATGTTAGCCTACCTGAGGAGTCATCCACAAGCTGGTCAGCAGGATCCATTATTTGCCTTGGAGTGCGGAAAGCTCGTGTCCAGAGCCTGGCTTGCCTCCTGTCTCCGCCGCTATGCATACCGCAAGCTTCCCTCAGGGCGTTATACAGCTCATTCTCTGTGCATTATGGCTGCTACAACTGCAGCTTCCTCCACTCTTGTCTCTACATTTGAAGGCCATTCATGCGATTGTCTTCAGCTGCTTATGAGCGTTTTATCTGGCCCGATGCTCCAGCCATCCATTAGAAAAGCTATGAGTGCTGCTCTCTGATCGTTGCATGGGAAATTTAATATTATAGCTTCAGTAGCTGTCGACGTATATAAATTACTTCTATCAATTAGCTGGTTACATTCATCATGCTAGCTTCATGTAGATCGATTGGATCTTTACAATTAAATTCAGTTCGATTGCCTTCTCTCGAAACACTCTTTTGGATCCTCCGTGGCTCTTCGATTTAGAAGGAAGAGCCTGGGAGGATTGCCTGGTTATGGTCTATTGGGGGGATTTATGCTACTCTCCAGTCTATAAAATAGGATGATTGCCCCTAGAAGCTGCTGCTGTTCCCTGTTTTGGATTTCGTGGAGCTCCCCATGATAATGAAGGTGAATTTAGAATGGAGCCATATCACCTATTTACTATTTATTTACTCGTATCAATAACTGTAGCTACATCCTCGTGATAGATTAAATTGCTTTTTATCCTCTGCTGTCTCTTCAATTAGCTGAAAGAGCCAGGGGGGATTGCCTGGTCCGGTTTGGGGGGGGGGGGGGGGTTCAGCTCCCCTAGTCCTAATTCATATGAGCGTCCACTAACGCTGCTACTGTCCCCTGACTCAATGCTATTTCATGGTGCTCATGAAAGGTCAAGAGACTCATCTGAACAAAACCATATTGCACTAATTCGTAATTTAGTCATAAGACGTCTAAGAATTTTAATTGTCTAATTCCATCCTCTTGTTTTATTCTCAAGAGGATTGCCAGGTGTGGTTTGTTGGGGGGAATAGTTAAGCTCCCCTAGTCCTAATTCACGTGAGCGTCCACTAATGCTGCTTCTGTCCCCTGACTCACTGCTATTTCATGGTGCTCATGAAAGGTCAGGAGACTCATCTAATGCTGCTGCTGTCCCCTGACTCACTGCTATTTCATGGTGCTCATGAAAGGTCAGGAGACTCATCTAATGCTGCTGCTGTCCCCTGACTCACTGCTATTTCATGGTGCTCATGAAAGGTCAGGAGACTCATCTAATGCTGCTTCTGTCCCCTGACTCACTGCTATTTCATGGTGCTCATGAAAGGTCAGGAGACTCATCTAATGCTGCTTCTGTCCCCTGACTCTCTGCTATTTCATGGTGCTCATGAAAGTTCATCTAATGCTGCTGCTGTCCCCTGACTCACTGCTAATTCATGGTCTCATGAATGGTCAGGAGACTCATTCGAACAGAACCATATTGCACCAATTAGTAATTCATTCATAAAATTCATAAGCATTTTTCTACACCATCCTCTTGTGTCATTCTCAAGAGGATTGCCAGGTATGGTTTGTTTGGGGGGAATAGTTAAGCTCTCCCAGTCCTAAACTGGTAAGCGTTCCCTGATGCTGCTGCTGTCCTCTGACTCTCTGCTATTTCATGGTGCTCATGAAAGGTCAGAGGACTCCCTGAACAGAGCCATACCGCCAAAAACAAATTTAATTCAGAATTCATCAACTGATTGCAATTCAATAAAAATTTCTAAATCATTTTTATTGTCATGTGTGTTCTTGACTTAATGGACCTGACAGAAATTGAGCGTCAGCGTCAGTTCTGGCAGGCCAAGTAGTCAAGACGCTGTTAACGCTATTGGTAACAACACTGTCTCATCAGCTGATTTGCATCAGCTGTTTCAACTCCCCTCGTTACTAATGGCTACGCTAAAAGCAGGGCGCCTATTTAAAGCAGATCAAGTTCGCTCTTACTACTAGCTGCTCGCTGCTTTGCAACCCGCCACCTCCCCACCTCCTCCTGTCATGTATAACGTGGCATTTGTTTGTCATCGTTGCTGCTCTGTTCATGGGGGGAATAGTTAAGCTCTCCCAGTCCTAAACTGGTAAGCGTTCCCTGATGCTGCTGCTGTCCTCTGACTCTCTGCTATTTCATGGTGCTCATGAAAGGTCAGAGGACTCCCTGAACAGAGCCATACCGCCAAAAACAAATTTAATTCAGAATTCATCAACTGATTGCAATTCAATAAAAATTTCTAAATCATTTTTATTGTCATGTGTGTTCTTGACTTAATGGACCTGACAGAAATGAATGAATGTCGCTCCCTGACGACGGTCCATTATACCTAAAGTCTCTTCCAAAGGCTGAATGTAAAGTCGTGGCCGGGATGCACAGAACAATTTCTCTATATTATTATTATTTTATTTTATGCAAGTTATTTGTAAATTAAACCAAGTAGGCTAATTGCTGTCTATTGTTAATTTTCGTTAACTTGAAATGTAGGCTAAATAAAAGAGAAGTGGTTGTTTTGTATATTCTGTTTATTTTTGTAATGCAAGTTATAATTTGTAGAAATTCATATGTTCATGCATATATTTTCTTGTCATGTAAATTAAAATGTGGAAATGAAAATAAATTGGTCTATACATTACTTAAAGTACTTTTTACAACTATTCATAGGCCTACAATAAACATCAGAAACAACAGAAATTTAAATTAACAGCTGAAACAGAAGAACACATTTCTACACTTTCATTGAGCTGAGCGGGAGACGCTGGTGGAGCTGGACCGGGATGGTAATGCACAATAGAAACCCTGGTAAGGCCTGTGCCAGCGGGACATCATCTTCTTCTGGGATGAGCGCATATTTCCACTGTCCGCAGCTTTGCGGGGCTGAATCGGTCGACGGCTGGCATGTCATAAAGTAGGCCTAGCTACAATTGCATCTGAGATTATGTGAGTTGAATAAAAATCAGTACTTAAATAAAGACTTGGACATAAATATATACGTTTAAAATATATTGTAATAGTTACATTTAACATAATAAATAAACAATAGTTGCAACTTAACGATTAAATATTTAAGCATATACAGATTTTGGCCTAAGTGCTTATGGTCCTGTCTCCCATCACCGCAGGCGTTGAAGCATGTCAAAATCCAATAAAACTCATAAAAAGCAACAAATAAATAAATTCTGCTCCATTTCTTTTTAAAATCTCACGAACTTCCACTGTCAGTTGTCACACACCTGCTACAGCCCATTCAAGTTGCATTCAACGACGCTCGGTTCAGTGTTGCCAAGTCTGGAATTGGGAGGCATTTACTGTTGATGTGGTTTGTTTTGTTTGTAGCCTATAGTCCACAGGTGTAAGTTGTCTTTACTTTAGCAATATTTGTACTGGGCGCCCCCCGCGTTTTGGCATATGCTGGCCCATTTTGGCCGTGATTCCGCTACTTTTGATTAGTAATTGGAGGGGTTTTGTTGTGCAGACCTGGCAACCCTGTCCCTCGGTAACAGCTCTCGAAACATGACAGTAAACATGACATTGAACGTGATAAACTAAAAGCATGAAACATGAACATGAACCAACACCAAGACACCCTGTGACAACTGTACATAGCTGTGTGTCCTTTATGTACCAGTGTCTTGTTCAAATGTAAATTTGTTGTCGTCAGGCTCATGAAGTTTTGTAATAACTAGGCCTATACAAATTGTATACTGCACCCTGCTTTTGGAACTCTTTATTTTAATTATGTTCATGTTTTTTCAGACCATATTCTAATTTCAGAATTTCCCTTCAATCTCAAGCATTTAAACCTCTTTACAGTCAACAGGCCTTTGATCTCTTACCTGACTGTCTGAGGCCTTACATTCAGAGCAGCTGGAATAAAAAGAACTCTAGAAAGGACACAGTAACCTAGGCTGTGTTAATGCCCAGTGGCAGAGACAATCAATTCAACTGTTGTTAAAATGTCCCAGCAATGTCAATCAGCACGACTCCCTCCGGCAAAACAGCAGTTTAAAGTCAAAGAGATGCACCTTTCTACCGGTACATTAATTTCCAGACATGTCACTCAAGTTGGTGAAAACAACAAAGGTATGTAAAGGATCACGACATGCTGAAGAAGACTAATACACAATCAGAAACATAATGATGTTGCATCTGTGTATGATTCATCTCTCGTTTTATTTCCTGTTCTATGATACATCCTCCTGTGTATTTGCATGAGTGTGTGTGCATCTTTGTGTGTGTCAGAGAAAGACAGAGAAATAGAGTGAACTTAAAACTACTACTAAGATATTTATGATAATGGAGATGTGACACATATATTGAGCAAACTGCTTTGCAAAGTTTTAAAGAAAACATTGAAGCAAAGGTTGTCATTTTCCAATTTTTTCATGAGATTACGCATTACACAAGTTTTGAGATGAGTCATAAAAACAAAAAAATAATCAATGAGTCATTGTTGTCTGTTCATTTGGTCAGATATATAGAAGCATTTAAAATGTAATCTATTCTTGTGATCAAATTACAGTCTTCAGTGTCACATGATCCTTCAGAAATTATTCTAATGTGAAGTCAAGTCAAGTCACCTTCATTTATATAGGGCTTTTGCAACACAGATTGCTTCAAAGCAGCTTTACAGTGATGATAGGAAATAAGTTTTGTTTTTGAAGAAAAGTTTTTGATTAATTTATGTTATATTATAAAAGCTGATTAGTTATTTAATTTAGTGCCATTTAAACAACACCATCTTCAATTAAAACAGAAAACCCAAAATGTTGACCCCATCCACACGGCAACAGGATTTGGCCGGAGAACGCAAACCATGACGTAGGTTTGAAATAGTTTTGAAACTATACCATTATCATCCCCGCGCAACCGCTAAAAAGGTGAATCCATGAAAATGGCGATGGCATATACGCAAGCATTACGTGTTCAGCCTATAGGCAAGCGCGTTTGGATAAGTATGTGTGCATATGTGTTTTTATCTGTATAGAGGGGAAGGGAAGGGAAGGAGGCCTTCACAGGGAGAGTCTAGTTGACACAGTCTCTGCTGACACTTCAGGGATGCGTCGGTTGTGTCTAGGAACATGTCCACCGTCTGATCTGTATCCGGCAGCAGTAAACCTCGGGATAAACAGAGAGACTAACATTAGCGTAGATGCCATTCTTTTTATGATGTAACGAGTACATCAGGTGTTATGGGAAGTGTTCCCAGTTCCGGCTCACCTAGTTAATGTTCTATGTGTATGCCATAGTATAGAGATGTTCCCATTCAGTCGGTCACTCTCGACGCCACGTTCAGCACGCTGAGGCAGCGCTGGTGGATGACTCATGTTCTCACTGCGGGAACATGACCATCTCGGAGTTGCGGTCTAGACTCCATCTCGCAAGGGGTGGAGTCCCCATGCCTCTGCCTCGATCTAACCCTCCTCAGAGGGTTACTTCAGGCAGTAGCGCAGGTGATCTGAGGGTTACGGTGAACGCGCTTCCCCCAGGGAACCAACCCCCGGGGAACCAACCCCCGGGGAACCCTCATCCCTCTCGCACTCTGCAGCCAGTAGAGCTGCCAATGGAACGCGGTGGGCCATCCACGAGGTGTGCACAATCCGTATCCTTCGGGGCTCCTCTCGAGGACCAGATGTCCATCACTACATCGGAGGGAGGGTCAGATATTTCGGGAGATGACGTGTCGGCGCAGGGGACTCCTTCGGGAAGATTCGCTGTGCCCAATACTGATCCAGAAATTATGGCCATGCTTTCCCGGGCCGCCGAGAGAGTTGGGCTTGTGTGGAACCCTTCACCGTGTCCCGGACCCTCAAGGTTGGACGATTGGTTTCTCGGGGTGGCCCGTGCTGGTTCTCAGCGCCCCATCTCGGGTCCTTTCTTCCCGGAGGTGCACGAGGAGCTCACTAGGTCGTGGACGGCACCTTTTACTGCCCGAAACCAGCCCAGTGGATCCTCCTCCCTCACCACCCTCGATGCAACTGTGCCCTAACTCCACATCCAGGGGGAACCCGTGTCTCCCCTCCCGGGCCTGTAGGTACTCATCCGATCTGATTGGAAAGGCCTACCAGGCTTGTGGAGAGGCAGGCTCCGCCTTACACGCTATGGCGTTGTTGCAGGTTCATCAGGCCCAGGCACTGAAGAAACTGCACAAGGGTGGTCACGATCCCGCAGTTCTCCAAGAACTGAGAACCACAACGGACCTCATGCTTCATGCGATGAAGGTTACGGCGTGGGCCGTGGGTTGTGCGATGTCCATGGTGGCCCAGGAACGTCATCTCTGGCTGTGTCTGGCAGACATGAGTAAGAACGACAAGATCAGGTTCCTTAACTCCCCCGTCTCCCAGACCGGCCTCTTCGGCGACGCAGTCCAGCAACAGTTGTGTGAACACAGGGACCTGGGGCTCAGACACCTCAGCCAGTTGGGTCTTCGGGTCAACTGGGAAAAGAGCAAACTCGCCCCTGTGCAGAGGATCTCTTTTCTCAGTATGGAGTTGGATTCGGTCGAACAGACAGCGCGTCTCACGGAGGAGCATGTCCAGTCGATGCTGAACTGCCTGAATACGTTTCAAGGCAGGATGGCGGTTCCACTGAAGCAGTTTCAGAGGCTCCTGGGGCATATGGCAGCCGCTGCGGCAGTAACACCGCTCGGCCTGCTTCATATGAGGCCGCTTCAGCATTGGCTACACGGCCGAGTCCCAAGATGGGCGTGGCAAAGCGGCACTCACCGGGTGAGCATCACACCGGCCTGCCGCCAGTCCTTCAGTCCATGAACAGACCCCTCGCTCCTTCGGGCCGGAGTGTCCAGGCACGCTCTGGTTTTCACGGATGCCTCTGCCATGGGCTGGGGAGCCACGTACAACGGGCATGCAGTGTCAGGGGTTTGGACGGGCCCGCACCTGCATTAGCAAATCAATTGCCTTGAGTTGCTAGCAGTGCATCTTGCTCTGAGCCACCTCACAGCGCGGTTAATGGGCAAAGATGTACTGTACCCTGGTGTGCACAACCGTGTGGCCGACGAGCTTTCACGAGCTGCATTTCCAGGCGAGTGGCGACTCTACCCCCAGGTGGTTCAGCTGATTTGGAGACAGTTCGGGGTAGCACAGGTCGACTTGTTTGCCTCCCCAGAAACATCCCACTGCCAGTGGTTCTATTCGCTGACCGAGGGTAGTGTATGCCCGGCACGGATGCCCTTGCGCACAGCTGGCCCCAGGGGCTGCGCAAATATGTGTTTCCCCCAGTGAGCCTACTTGCACAGACTCTGTGCAAGGTCAGGGAGGACAAGGAGCAGGTCCTGATGGTGGCGCCGTACTGGCCCAACCAGACCTGGTTCCCAGAACTTATGCTCCTCGCGACAGCCCCTCCTTGGCCGATTCCTCTGAGGAAGGACCTTCTGACTCAAAGACGGGGCACCCTTTGGCACCCGCCTCTAGACCTGTGGAAGCTTCATGTCTGGCCCCTGGACGGGACGCGGAGGTTCTAGGTGACTTACCCCAAGAGGTACGAGCTTCGGCACGAGCACTGTCTACAAGACAGACTTACGCCTTGAAGTGGAACCTGTTCGTCGAGTGGTGTTATTCTCGCCGAGAAGACCCCCGAAGATGTTCGATCGCATCTGTGCTTTCCTTCCTGCAACAGGGGTTGGAGTGTAGGCTGTCGCCCTCCACCCTCAAGGTTTATGTTGCTGCAATATCCGCCTATCACGACCATGTAGAAGGTAAGACGGTTGGGAAGCACGACCTGGTCGTCAGGTTCCTTAGGGGGGCGAGACGGTTAAATCCTCCTCGCCTCCCCTCCATACCCTCTTGGGATCTTGCTCTGGTGCTCCGAGCACTTCAGAATACCCCATTTGAGCCTTTGCAGTAAGCAGACCTCTGTCTATGAAGACTTTGCTGTTGGCTGCATTGGCCTGCATCAAGAGGGTAGGGGACCTGCAGGCATTTTCGGTCGACGAATCGTGCTTAGAGTTCGGGCCGGGTGATACCCACGTGCTACTGAGACCCCGGCCTGGCTATGTGCCCAAGGTTCCTACCACTCCCTTCAGGGACCAGGTGGTGAACCTACAAGCGCTGCCCCCGGAGGAGGCAGACCCAGCCCTAGCTTTGCTCTGTCCCGTCCGCGCTCTGCGGATTTACGTGGATTGAACTCAAAGCTTCAGAACCTCAGATCAGCTCTTTGTCTGTCACGGAGGCCAGCAGAAGGGAAAGGCTGTCTCCAAGCAGAGGATGGCCCACTGGATAGTGGATGCCATCAACTTGGCTTACCAAACACAAGATGTGCCCTGTCCGCTCAGGGTGCGAGCACACTCTACTAGAAGTGTTGCATCCTCCTGGGCGCTGGCACGTGGCGCCTTGCTGTCAGACATCTGTAGAACTGCGGGCTGGGCGACACCCAACACGTTTGCTAGATTCTATAGCCGGCAGTGGCTCAGTGGTTCATGTAGGTTGTCTACAAACCAGAAGGTTGGTGGTCCGATCCCCAGTTCCACTTGACCAAGTGTCGAGGTGTCCATGAGCAAGACACCTAACCCCAACTGCTCCCGACGAGCTGGATGGCGCCTTGCATGGCTGACACCGCCGTCGGTGTGTGAATGGGTGAATGTGAGGCAATATGTAAAGCGCTTTGGATGGCCATTGGTCTGTTAAAAGCGCTATATAAATGCAGTCCATTTATAGCCCACGTGTTGAGCCGGTCTCCTCCTCAGTTCTCACCTCAAACGGGTAGAAGCACTGAGAGGCCGCGGCTCTTGTCGGCTTGCTGCGCTCCGGCGCTCTTATTCTCCAGAAGCAAACTCCTCCATCACCCTCAGTGGCGGACGTGGCGGAACGTCTGGCATCAGGCCCCTTGCCGCTGAATCCTTGAGAACCGATATTGGGCTCGGGTAAACCATGATACATTTTTCTCCAGGAATATTGAATGAATATAACATTCAAAAGAAGAGCATTTATTTAAAAATATAAAAATTATTTGTATTTTTATTTTTTTTATTTTTTGCTTTAAAAAAAAAACTTATTGACCCTAAAATTTTGAATTTACTGTATACAGTTGCAACATAAAATATAAGGATTTTTTTTTTTTTTGCAGATGTTTAGATGACTTAAAAGCTCTGTTGCTCTGTTTTCACTGTTGGACAGCGGTTTCTAAGTGGATTGCTTTTTTTGCTCCGTATAGCTTTGTTTTCTCTATTCTCTATATATTTTTGCTGTTTATATTGCTTAATATAACTTAATCATCACAATATATCTTATATTATCTAATTTTGTCTGTCACATTAATCTGACATCACTAGCTTTAATCTAAATCCCTAGCCCAACGCGCCATCGTTTCGCTAGCCTGTTAACCTGCCATCTGCTTGCCGTCTTTTTTCTTTGAACTTGTAAATACAAAAAACTCTAAAACCCATTTGAGGGTAACAATTTAATTGATGTTCAACACATAAAAAACAGATATAATATAGATGAACAAATGCTATTGCTGAATATACAATCCCTTTCTTCAAAAGCACTTATTGTAAATGATATGATTACAAATCATAACCTAGATGTGCTGTGTTTGTCTAGTTTCTTATATAATTCTTTTGACGTGATGGTGCTTTATATAACACTATCTAGTGTAAGTGATAAATCCCGCTTGACATTTGTGCTGGATACTGTATACAGGCTACCAGGGCACCCTGCAGACTTTATCAAAGAATTTGAAAGTCCTAATTGTTAGTGATTTCAATATCCATGCAGATAATGAAAAAGACGCATTGGGATCAAATCAAATCAAATCAAATCACTTTATTGTCACACAGCCATGTACACAAGTGCAACAGCAGGTGAAATTCTTGGGATTGGCATTTACAGACATTATAAACTCTATTGGAGTTAGACAACACATCCACTCATTGTCATTATCATTTTTTAGATCTAATATTGTCACATGGAATCAATGTTGATGATGTAGAGCAATGACAGAGCAATGACATCTCAGATCTTTTTCTAATCTTGTGTATACTCCATTTAGCTAAGGCAAAAGTCAAGTCAAGTCAACTTTATTTATACAGCGCTTTTAACAATGTAGATTGTTTCAAAGCAGCTTTACAGTGTTAAACAGGAAAATAATGCAGCATAATTTTATTCAGCTGTATAGCCATTCTGGAAAAAACGCTGATGTCATCAGTTCATTTCAATTATCATACAGTGACAGTGTGGGCTTTAGATCAATAATTAGATCAGTAATTTAGTTTAAATGGTTAATTTAGTTTATTAATTAGATTTATTTAGATGTTTAGTTGAAAAATTTAGTGTCCCCAACTGAGCACGCCAAGCCAGAGGCAACAGTGGCAAGGAAACCAAAACCCCATTAGGTAAAACCAACTCTCTGTTACAAATATAGTACAACTATCACTTCTACCACTAAGATTGCTTTATAAATAACTTGATGTTGCAACAGAAACTATTGGCTCTCTCTTTTCCAACACTTTAGACACAGTTTAAAGAAAATAGTCCAATGTCGTGGTACAAAGAGCACACTCAGACCCTTAAGAGAACAGCCTGAAAAATGGAGCGTAGCTGGAAGATTTTTTTTCTCGCATTTCGTGAAAAGCCAGCACTATTGCATACAGAAAGGCTTTAAAAACTGCTAGATCTGCTTAAGTTTTGACCCTCTTAGAAAAACTAATACAACCCTAGGTATTTATTTGATACAGTGGCTTAATTAACGAGAAATAAAGCTTCAACCCCAGATGTTTCCAAACAGCACAGCAGTAATTACTTTATGAACATCTTTACTTGCAAGATGGATATTAGAGAGAAAATTATAACCATAAATTGCAATGTCTACTACAGTATCGCATCAGACAGAACATTGTATTGTCCGTGAGGAAAAATTCCATTCATTCATTGCCATAGGAGAGGAAGAAGAATTGTCTAAACTCGTTAAATCATCTGAATCAACAACATGTATGTTAGACTCTATACCGACTAAGCTACTGAAAGAGATGCTTTTGAGGTTGTAGATCCTCTTCTTAATATCATTAATTCATCTTTATCATTAGGATACATATCGATAACTATTAAGCTGGCAATTATTAAACTGCTTATTAAAAATTGCAACTTGATCCTAAAGAATTAGTCAATTACAGGCATGTCTCAAATCTACCTTTCCCTTTCAGTCGGTCACGTTCGACGTACGTCGGAACTGACCGACGAATTGGGATCTGATCTCAGAGACCAATCTACTTCGAGTGTATTAAAAACGAGCCAATGGAGATTGGCATGCAATCCACGCATTCCACGCACAGCCCCGCAGCGCGGGTATAAATAAGGAAGTGGAATGCTTGATCATTGCCTTTTTTTTCTGAGCCGAACAGCGTCATTGCTGTGTCTACGAAGAGTGTTATTCGAGTCTCGTGAGAAGGATTGCTGTTCCAGTGCGGGTGTGACGGCGCTTTTCAGCGGGTGGCCGCTTCAGAGGAGATAAAGAGCTGGTTTTGTTGGTTGGCTAGGCGTTTCCATTTCTGAGTGCTCACGCAGGCTTGCACTATCTGAACTGCGTGAGCCGCGGTCATCTCCCTGAGTGCTTCAGCACTGAAAGAGCGGTTTTCCTTTTCTAAAAGAGCAACACGGTTTGACCCTGCGTCTTTTTCAAGATGTCATTCAAACCGTGTGTTTCTGGATGCGGTTGTTTCCTGTCCTCATTTGACGGCCACGATCTCTCTCACATATAAACATGTGTGATTGCGTTCGTGGGTGATCCCCACAACCTCAAATGGGGTTGATCACGTCGGCGCGTTGTTCGTCTCACCTTTCTCGTAAGGGCTTGAGCGTTCAGCGTGCCGTGTGCCGTCGAGCGCCGGCTGACAGCGGGGGTTGCCACGGCAACCCAGCGCGTCACTCTGCACTCTTTAGATGCGCGGTCCAGACTATGAAACCTCAAATGGGGTTGAGTCCCTTTCCATATTCCCTGATCTAGTTTCTTTTCTGGTGCATCAGAAAAGGACTACTTTAGCTAATAAGCTTTGGTGGACCTGAGGATTACAGTGGGGCATCCCCGCCGGGTACATCTCTTCGGGCCCCCACTCCTCTATCGCATCATGAGCATGCCGAGACTTTGTTCGTGGGTGGTTCATGTTCTCTCATGAGAACATGACCACGTCGGTGCGGTGTTCGTCTTGCCTTTTCATAGGGCTTGAGCGTTCAGCGCACCGTGTGCCGTCGAGTTTGACGGCTATGTTCACTGTTTCACATGCCTGCTGGTAGCTTACAGATGGGATTGCTGGTCCTTTTAAAACAAGGAGACCTAGTGTTTCATTTGGGGCTCTGGCAGAGGACAGATGTCAATTGCTGCATCGGAGAGAGGGCTGTTATGCACTGGAAATGATGATGCTGAGTTTCCCACTATAATGGTGTGTGCTCTTGCTGAATCAGATTCAGAGTTGACAGCCATGCTTTCCCGGGTGGCTGAGGCGTAGTGCAACGTTTAAATCGCCTTGCCTACCCCCTTGCCTTTTTTCCCGGATGGGCATTGGAAAAATTAGCAGTATGGAACTATTTGGTGTCAAAATATGGAACACCAAAAGGGCCGAAATCTGTATAAATTTTCCCTCTCTCACTACCCTCTGTCCTGCATGTACGAGGGTAGTCCCGACCCAGGGGTTATGCAGGAACTGCGTGCGGCGGTGGACCTCGCTCTCTGGGCGACGGAAGTCACTGCACGCTCCCTGGGTCAGGCGATGTCCACACTAGTGGTCCAGGAACCTGGGGCTAAACCTGGCAGATATGCGTGAGTCCGACTAAGTTCGGTTCCTTAACGCCCCTGTCTGTCAGGCTGGCCTCTTCGGCGATGTTGTCGAGTACTTTGCCCAGCAGTTCTCGATGGCCTAGAAGCAGACAGAGGTGGTTTAAAATAATAAAAAAAAAATCCTAATTCGCAGCGCCTCTGCCTGCTTGTCGCCGAGGGCGCCCCCCCTGCGTCCGCCCCTGCAAAACCCAGGCAGCAGCCTCCATCTGGGAAGCAGGGTGCCGGACGTAAGGGAAACCCACTCAGGGCTTTCCAGTCTACAAGCAAGCGTAAGGGCAAGCGGCCCTGAGATGGGCAGCCCAGGGAGAACAGGAGCTGCTCCGAGGGAGTTGGTGTCCGCACCCCTCCCTCACCCCCCTGGAGGAGGACCGGGGGCCCTGACTGGTGTCAATACTCTGCCGCTGGCTCTCCGGAGTCCAGCGGTACCCACATTTTCAGAGCAGTTTCCTCTCTCCCTGGGCCCCAAGAGGGCCAGGTTGGCAGTGTGCGACGCCCCCGGGCCTTGTCACTTCTTTCCTCCCCTCCCTTCGCCAGGGGGCAGCAGTGTGGGCACCGAGAACGCCCCCAGGCCTTCTCACCCACACTCTGCCCCACCCTGGAATACTCAGACAACACTCCAGGCCGCCTCCGGGCCTCCCGAGTCGGGTCTGTCTATTCCGCCTCGCTGCACCACCCCGGGTATGTCTGTGGTGCCGTTGGTCCCGCTTGTGCGGTTTCTGGGCTTCTGCCCCCAGGCCGTCTCGCTGGCTCATCCGTACCATCAGACTCGGCTACGCGATTCAGTTCGCTCACCGGCCTCCCAAGTACAAGGGCATCCTCTTCACCTCCGTGCGAAGCAGCGATGCTCAGGTCTTGCGGTCAGAGATCGATGTCCTACTGGCGAAGGACGCGGTCGAGCCGGTTCCTCCAGCCGATATGAAGGCGGGGTTCTACAGCCCCTACTTCATTGTACCCAAAAAAAGGGGGTGGGTTACGGCCAATCTTGGACCTGCGTATCCTGAATTGGGCCCTGCACAAGCTCCCGTTCCGGATGCTAACGCAGAAACGCATCTTCGAATGCATCCGTCCCCAAGATTGATTCGCAGCGATCGACCTGAAGGATGCGTACTTTCATGTCTCTATCCTTCCTCGACACAGACCGTTCCTACTTTTGTGTTCGAGGGGAAGGCATATCAGTACAAAGTCCTGCCCTTCGGGCTGTCCCTGTCGCCTCGCGTCTTCACGAAAGTCGCAGAGGCAGCCATTGTTCCGCTCAGAGAATGCGGCGTTCGTATCCTCAACTATCTCATACTCGCCCAGTCTCGGGAGCAGTTGTGCGAACACAGGGACATGGTGCTCAGTCACCTCAGCCTGTTGGGCCTTCGGGTCAACCGAGAGAAGAGCAAACTCTGTCCCACACAGAGGATCTCTTATCTCGGTATGGAGCTGGATTCGGTCAGCCAGACTGCGCGCCTCACGGAAGAGCGGGTCCGTTCGGTGTTGAACTGCTTGAATTCGTTCAAGAGCAGGACAACGGTCCCACTGAAATTTTTTCAGAGGCTCCTGGGGCATATGGCATCTGCAGCCGTGGTAACGCCGCTCAGATTGCTTCATATGAGACCGCTTCGACACTGGCTCCATGGCCGAGTCCCGAGGTGGGCGTGGCAGATTGTCCCAGTGACTCCTTACTGCCGCCAAACTTTCAGCCCATGGTCCAACGCTTTGTTTCTCAAGTGTCCAGGCATGCTGTGCTCTTCACGGATGCCTCCTCCACGGGCTGGGGGGCCACGTACAACGGGCATGCAGTTTCAGGTCTGTGGACGGGACCTCAATTGCATTGGCATATCAATTGCCTCGAGTTGTTAGCGGTACACTTGGCACTGCGCCGCCTCAAGGGGCCGCTACGTGGCAAGCATGTACTGGTCCGTACGGACAGCACTGCGGCCGTTGCGTACATCAACCGTCAGAGTGATCTACGCTCCCGTTGCATGTTCCAACTCGCCCGCCACCTCCTCCTTTGGAGTCAGAAGCATCTGAGGTCGCTTCGTGCCATTCACATCCCAGGTGCGCTGAACCAGACAGCCGACGAGCTTTCTCGCCAGTCGACACCTCCGGGGGAGTGGCGACTCCATCCCCAGGCGGTCCAGCTGATATGGGACCTCTTCGGAGCCGCACAGGTAGACCTGTTTGCCTCTCCGGACTCGACCCATTGCCAGTGCTACTATTCCCTGACCGGGGGCACCCTCGGCATGGATGCACTGGCGCACAGCTGGCCCCGGGACCTGCGCAAATATGCGTTTCCCCCAGTGAGCCTTCTTGCACAGACCCTGTGCAAGGTCAGGGAGGACGAGGAGCAGGTCTTGTTAGTTGCGCCCTACTGGCCCAACCGGACCTGGTTCCCAGAACTAACTCTCCTCGCGACAGCCCCTCCTTGGCCGATTCCCCTGAGGAGGGACCACCTTTCTCAGGGACGGGGCACTCTATGGCACCCGCGTCCAGACCTCTGGAAACTCCATGTCTGGTCCCTGGACGGGACGCGGAGGTTCTAGGTGGTCTACCACAGGCAGTGGTGGACACTATCTCTTCTGCTAGAGCCCCCTCTACGAGGTGCCTCTACGCTTGAAGTGGAACCTGTTCGTTGAATGGTGCTCTTCCCACCGGGAAGACCCCCGAAGGTGTTCGGTTCGTGTCGTGCTTTCTTTCCTGCAAGACGGACTGGAGCGAAGGCTGTCTCCCCCCACCCTCAAAGTGTACGTCGCAGCAATAGCGCCGTATCACGACGCAGTCGAAGGTAAGTCCTTAGGAAAGCACGACCTAATCGTCAGGTTCCTCAGAGGTGCGAGGAGGCTAAATCCTCCTCGTCCAAACTCGTTACCCTCTTGGGACTTGCCTCTAGTGCTCAGAGCACTTCAGAGCCCTCCCTTTGAGCCTTTGCAGTCTGTGGAGCTTAAAATCCTGTCAATGAAGACAGTGCTTCTGACGGCATTGGCCTCCATCAAGAGGGTAGGGGACCTGCATGCACTTTCGGTCAACGAATCGTGCCTAGAATTCGGGCCGGCCAACTCTCACGTTGTCCTGAGACCCCGGCCTGGATACGTGCCCAAGGTTCCTACCACTCCCTTCCGGAACCAGGTAGTGAACCTGCAAGAGCTGCCTTCGGAGGAGGCAGACCCAGCCCAGGCTTTGTTTTGTCCCGTCCGCGCTCTTCGCGCTTACGTCGACCGGACTCAAAGCTTTCGGACCTCAGAGCAACTCTTCGTCTGTTACGGAGGCCAGCAGAAGGGAAAGGCTGTCTCCAAGCAGAGGTTAGCCCACTGGAAAGTGGATGCTATCGTCTTGGCTTACCAGTCCCAAGACGTGCCTTGCCCGTTCGGATTGCGAGCACACTCAACAAGGAGTGTTGCTTCTTCCTGGGCGCTGGCTCAAGGCGCCTCGCTGACAGATATATGTAGAGCTGCGGGCTGGGCGACACCTAACACGTTCGCTATAGCCGATTCTATAGCCTCCGTGTAGAGCCGGTATCTTCCCGCATCCTCGCCCCCAGTGGCCAGTAGCGCTAAGTGCCCGTTCTAAGTGTCGGCTTGCAACGCCACTCCCGCCCTCTGGGCCGGATACGTGCGTCTATTTTCTCCAGTTGTGTTCCCCGGAAACGGCTAACCCTGTCGAGCTCCTCCGTCACCCCTGCGGTGTCAGACGTTGCGGCCGTCTGACGCCAGGCCTGCACCCGTATGCTTGTGAAACGTGTGTGTAGGCTGGGTTCCATATGTAGCGGTCCCCTCACGGCTACCCCATATGTGTATTCTTCCACGGTACCAGCTACCCTACTCGGCTAGCCCCGTGTCTTTCCCTTGACAGAGCCCGCTCTGTCGTCTCTGGGCGTGTTCTTTCCCCCCTGGAACCAGGTTGGAACCACCCCAGAGACTGCCATATGTTGCACTACCCTGCCAGGTTAGTCCTTATGCGTATTCTGCCACCAATCCTTCCACTGAAGGACGTGGCTCCGCAGCGTACCATCTCCCGAGACGGGCACGCTTTCCCAGCGTTATCCAATAGTCACACTGGGTGGGTCTTGCAGAAACAGCAGTGACTGACCTCCCTGCTTGGAGCCCTGACTTCCGTACCATCTAAGACGGTCCAGTGCGCTCAAGCAGGACGCTGGAAGGGCCAGCGCCCTGGCGTTTTGGTAGGGATCCCAATTCGTCGGTCAGTTCCGACGTACGTCGAACGTGACCGACTGAAAGGGAACGTCTCGGTTACGTATGTAACCCTCGTTCCCTGAAGGAGGGAACGGAGACGTACATCCCGTCGCCAGGTGCTGTGCTTCCGCTAGGGGGCCGAGTCACTAGTTCGGCTCCTCAGCAGAAAAAAAGCAATGATCAAGCATTCCACTTCCTTATTTATACCCGCGCTGCGGGGCGGTGCGTGGAATGCGTGGATCGCATGCCAATCTCCATTGGCTCGTTTTTAATACACTCGAAGTAGATTGGTCTCTGAGATCAGATCCCAATTCGTCGGTCAGTTCCGACGTACGTCTCCATTCCCTCCTTCAGGGAACGAGGGTTACATACGTAACCGAGACATTTCTGTCAAAGATACTAGAAAAGGCAGTATCCTCACAATCTTTTTTGAAAGAAATGGATTTATAAATCTGTCAGGATTTAGACCGTATCATAGTACTGAGACTGCTCTCATTAGAGTTACAAATTATTTGATCTTATCAACCGATTATGGTTGTATCTCTCTATTAGTATTACTGGATTGTGCTTGCATTTGATACCATCGACCACAACATTCTTTTGAAAGGAAATTTTGTTGGCATTAGTGGACATTAGTGGCATTAGTGGACTTAAATCATAGTTATATGACCGCTATTAGTTTGTAGCAGTAAACGAAGAGGTGTCATATCGATCACAAGTTAATTATGGAGTATCTAAAGGCTCAGTACCAGGACTGTTGCTTCACCCTGTACATGCTACCCTTGGGAGATATCATTAGGATGCATGGCATTAGTTTTCACTGTTACGCTGATGATACTTAGCTCTATATTTCTTCGCACCTTGACAAAACGTACCAATTCACAAAATTCACGCAATTTATAGCTGATATAAACAATTGGATTTAATTTCCTACTACTTAATTCTGAAAAAAAAAAACAAAGGTTCTAATTATTGTATGCGGCCCCCAAGTTAATAACTAATGATTTTTATAACGGAAATGAATCAATCAAACACTTAAGTTGGACAATTACTTTCTACTAGAGCTGCTGTACAGCCAAAACAATCTTTGTTGCATTAATTTCCTATCATCACCGCAAAGCTGCTTTGAAACAATCTGTATTGCATACTGCACTATATAAATAAAGGTGACTTGACTTGAAGGACACTAATGGCCTCGGGTGTCCCCGTTTGCGTTACCAAAATAGTAGTTATTGAATCAGCATAAATAATTATATATATATATATATATATATATATATATATATATATATATATATATATATATATATATATATATATATATATATATATATATATATATATATATTAGGGATGAAACGATTACCGGTTTCATGATAAACCACGTTAAAATTTAGTGACGGTTAGTAATATCGTATAAAATTTAATTATCATTAAAACTGCGTGTGATTATCACGATTGTGAAAACTCGCGGTAAATCTTGTCCAGTCAGCGTCAGTCAGACGCAGCGCAGCGCTGTCTTTTGAATGAGAAGAAATGGCAGATGGCAGTGACAAGCGCCGGGAGATTGTTCAGCCTTCTAAAAGGACCAAATCTGAGGTGTGGTCATATTTTGGCTTTTACAAAAGTCCTGAGGGAAACTTAATTGAAGATGGTCACCCTGCAGAACATGCCAGAAGAAAGTCGCTGTAATAGGGGGAACACTTCAAAACTACGAACGCAAGGCAAGTGGACTTTGACCTCAATACCAAAACTACGTCTGGGAAATAATAACGTGAAGCGAACAAACAAATTCAGACAAGACTAGGGCGACATTTAAAGGGGTGGTAAAACACATTCTTTTGAAGGCTTGACTGTGTTTGTGGGGTGCACTGTAACATGTGTTCATGCTTCGTTTTAAAAAAATTGCCTTATTTTTCATATATTTGACCTTTATTCTACACTGCTCTGTCCCTCCTTGTAAAACGGTCTGATGCTTTCCGGGTTGTATGAAGCCAGTCCCTCAAAAATACGCAGTGGGCTCAGATTGGTTAGCTGGCCCAGTGTGTTCTGATTCGCAAACCGCAGTGCACGTCGGAAACGTCACGCCCCTTACCGGAGGCTGTGCTTTGGTCAGAATTAGAAACAATGGCGTCAATAAAACCATATGAGCCCGAATCAGACCCAGAACATTTGAGTGAAGATGATCGAGCAGAACCTGTTCAGTCCTCGAGAGTAAAGACTGCGGATCTATAATGATCGCTACTGAATGGCACTTTTGTATTTTTAGAACGATTATAGCCAAATATCTGTCGCAAGAACTAAACCAAAACGAACACTAAGCACTGGCTTTAACTAGTAAGTTAGCCAAATCACACACAGAACCATGTCTAGCATGCCTGTAGATAAACAATACATAAAAGTTCTAATCAAAGAATCATTTACACTAATGCCAGGTTCGCTGTTGAGATTTTAACGTTAGTGTTTGTAACGTTAGGTGTTCGTCGGATAACGTTAAGTATGAATGAGCATTTAACAGACTGGTTTGCAGAACAGCGTTGTCATCTGTTTACTTCCTTGCTACAACCTATTACAGGAAAACACATCGATGAAATATAAATCAGACTTACAGGTTGTGGCCCGTAAACAGCTTCTGTTTGTAAATCCAGCTTTCAGGACAAGCCGTTGTGCAAATCCTGTATTGAACTCGCGAAGTTTGTGGAAGTTTGTGTTGTCCTCCGTGAAATGTGCAGCGTGCACGTCGTGCATCCACGCACCGGCAGTGTTTTTTTCACGCAGCTGACGTTGTGCAAATCTGGCATTGAAATCGCGAAGACGGTGGATGTTTTCCTCTGTTAGATGTGCTGCAGGGAGCCCTGCGCGCGCCTGATTCCCCGCTGACTCAAACACACGTGCATATAACATGCTGTATGTTAAACACTCTGCAACGCACCCCCGTCCCAAGGAAGGCTGAACAGAGCAAGTACCCCAGACCTGCAATCCGGATGAAAATAACAGCGTTTCCTTGGCATCGCGGCAACAACACTCCAGCCTGACTATACCACAACAGCGCCGCGATACAAAATGGCCTCACCCCCCCTTATTTAATATTCTCGGAGGAGGGGTTTATGTAAATATTGAGCCTGTTGATGTCACCAACCCTGGAGGAATATCTGTAGTCGCCTACTGGCCGTTTGCTGTAGTTCTTAGAAACTGATTTCTTTAAAAGCAAATATCTCCCTTTGCTTTAAACTTTGAACGTTGTAACTTTGCAGATGTTGTTTATGCTCAAGCAGCAACATTACACGTTAGCTAAAGTTAGAATAGTGAAATCGTGGTTTACCACCCCTTTAAGGGATAATAATCAGGGCTTGACATTAACAACCGCCATTCGCGGGTGTAACGTTATTTCGGCTGCACACTAGCCACTCTGGCTGTTGAACTTATTATAGTCTTCTCCAAAGCCATCTGTTATAATCGCGTTGCGCATACCCCACTTACACGTGGTTCTATTGATTTTATGAATGCAATGTCTAATAATCAGAGGCGTTCAGATTAGTGGAGTTTTGTTCAGAGCGCGCGCCGCGCTCACTCGCTGAAATCTACTCAGATCAGAGATAAACGTGCGATGTGTGCAGGAGATTCACTCATCATACAGTGATCGACTGTTTTTGTTCTATTTCAGCAACGAAAATAGTTTCAAACAAACAGCAGAACCACAGCGCATCTGATATGACTGGCATAAAGTTGGTGAATTTAGGGACCGTCTCTAAAGTTACATACAACATTGGTAACGTTATACACGTTTCAAACTTCAATAGCATTTGAAGAGAATGACAGTCATAAAACTGACTGTAAAGTGATCATCTAGGTGTCAGGTATGATGCACACATTTTGATATTTAATAAAATAAACTGTCAAATCATATGGAAATATGGATATGCATTATTTCACTAGGATACTGTTTGGGCTTTTACACAAAATAGTATGCTAGATTTAAATGCATCATTGCTGAACACTGATGAGAATATTGCTTGAGAATATATTTACAGAAATATTATTAGAGATTATATTTACGACAAATTATTATTATTTATGAGTTATGCGTTGCTATTGATGACGGCCATTGTAGGGAAGGAAATCCCACTGAATAGAACCTAGCTTAAAAAAGTGCATAGAGCTGCTTTAGTTATTTGTTTGTTGATTTTCAAATATATAAAACTTGTTGAAATGTTTTAAGTGTGTGCATCTGTTCTTTTTGAACACTTTCATCTCGTTTGAACAAAACCGTGATAATATTGATAACCGTGATAATTTGGGTCACTATAATCGTGATGTTAAATATCCATACCGTTTCATCCCTAATATATATATATATATATATATGTCAGCTATTTAATAAATTGACTTTAAAAGTCTTAGAAAAGTGTGTTTTTCATGTATACATCAAGATTTAACCAATTAAAAAAATTGGCCTGCATAAACTGACTATTTGTTCAATATGTTCAATATGCAATTTAAAATGTGTTTGACATGTTTGCAGCTCAGTATGCATGTGGCTATAAAATGGTCATGGGAAAGTTTTTGATGACCAAAGATGGAATGATGCATCAGGGTAAAAAGACAGATGTGGCAACACAGGTCTGGGCTGAACTATGTTAACAGCCACCACACCTACTGTAAGCTGATTTTTGATCAAAATAAATCTTTACGGTTTGACTCACTAATAGAATAAAGTTTAGAATGGGAAAGAATATATCACACCCTTATTTAGCAGCTGATTTAATTTATGTTTTCACTATCTCTGAGATAAAAGATATTTCCTTTGTTACTTTCAGTCCACACCCATGTTTCTGCAAACTGACCACAACACCCAAAACCACAGGGCAAGAATCAACTTAAATTCATTACAGCGGCCAACATCAGTTAAATACCAGAAGAGTGACATGTCAAATGATAATTAGGTTCATGGGAAGCCGCTTCAGGTATACTGTATTATTGTGACAGAGCCTTGACATTAAAAACGCAGGAATGTTCACTGAGCGTACTTGATTTACAATGTTTATTGACCAGCCAACTGCCTGCCATTGCATGTTGGGGCGGATTGTTTGGAGGGACTCAAGATTCTAACCTTGCTATCTATAGATAACTGAAATTGACCTGTTTGGAATGCTCTTCATAGGCTCCAACTTCATTCTTCATAAAAGTAATATTCCTTTCACAAAGCACAAGAGTAGACTCAACTTAAAATGCATTTGAATAGTTTGATGTTAGCATGTTGCTAAGCTAACAACATGGTAGTCTAATAGAGTGAAAAATTAATCCAAAATATCTCAGTAACGGTGGTTGGCAATTATGCCGTTCAGAGCCCGAGTCTGCACAAAAGTGATCCTGAGGTGGATCCATCAAGGTCCCACTCAGGCCCTGTCCCAAATGGCACCCTAAACCCTCACGGTCTTCCTCTGAGTCCACACTTTCATGACGTAATGCCGCTTTGACTGCCGGGAAGAAGTCCGCTGCGTAATCAGCACCAGAGCGGGCTTGGCAGAAGTACGCATCAAGGGTGCATATCGACCTCAAAGGGGGGCGCACGCGAGCACTCTTCTAAGAACTAAAATGACAAATGGGACACATATTTGGAAAAATATTATTTGGAATGTAATTGGATTTTTTTGTTTGACTCGCATCCCATTCAATTACTTGGAGAGGGCAGGGTTTAAGATCTATACTGCAGCCAGTCACCAAGGGGTGATTAAAATGCTTTGGCTTCATGTTTCAGAAGTTGTGTGGCACACTTGCCCCCATCTTGTCACATAGCCTAGAGAACTTATGTAGCCCTGCCCCTTTTCAGTGCTGCGTTTGTTATGTTCTGTCTTCTGGTTTGTATTTCCACAGCATGACGGTACGATCTTACGGATTTATGAATTAACCGCTCGTTTTAAAATCTTCCTGGTCTACATTGTTATGACATCCGCTTCAAACATTACAATGCTCATGATAACTTTCTCTAACTCTACATTAAATTAATCTACTTAAACAGCTAATTACTCTTCGACAGCGATGCCATATACAGAGCTACCACATACACAATGCTGCAGACAAAAGGCGACAGGTAAACGCCATTAACATTAGTCTTGTAACCAGGCTTTTTAAAAATGGTGGGTGCTGTTTCGTATGGCATGCATTCGGCCAATCAACGTACACTTGCGTCACTGGTTGTTCCTATTGTGCTGGGTTAGACCCTACTCTGAAGTAGGAGCTAATTTAATTCCCCCATATGGAGTTCCTATTACTAAAATATATCCCAGTTCCTGCGGTGCGAACATGCCAAAAACTGGGTACTTACGCCATTAGTTCAAGGAACTATGAAATGGTTCCTCCGGTGCGAATGCCCCTTCAGTTTTGGAAAGGTAGCTAATTTACATTGCGTTTTCATTCCTTCCTATTTGAGTGTTGCAATGATTTCCTGCGTACTAGATTTCCTGTTTGTCTAAAATATATTCCACACCTCTGATCTCACATCCCTATCAGATGTCATTGTGTGCGGACTTGTGAATTGTGTGAGAACTATCTGTTAAAGTCCTGCGGTGAGTCAGAATGTCAACAGGTTTCTCCCCCCTCCGTTTAGACCAGATTAACTTGTCAAACGACCAGTCCTCCGCCAGACTGGTCTTTCTGAACAGATCTTAGCGTCTGATCCTTTATGGGCCAATGGCAGAGGCTTAAAGTACAGGGCTGATCAGAAGGAAAGGAAGGGGGCTGTGGATTTAGGATCGTTTTACCTGGATACAGATTAGTGCTTCAGGTGCGGTTGCACGCTAGCTTGAACCGCACTCACTTTAGGCCCACTTTCAGCTGAGAGACATAGACAGTCTGCCTATGTTTGTAGATGTTTTGTTTATTGAGATGTATGTCCGTGAGCTGACGGGCTCAAACAGGTTATACTAAAAGACACAGGGATTAAAGTGCAACACACTCGCTCCTACACTTGCCATACCTGCTCATGTTTTTGTGCTTTGCTTTAATTGGTAATTATTTTTCAGGGTTAATGCCTTCATTCAGACTGTCAGTGTGTCGTCAGGAGCAAAGGATTAGGAGCCCCAGGGAGACGAGCAGGGAGATGAGACACTGGCAACGGGAGGACAGCTCATTTTTACATAGGCAGAGAGGGAGGACAGCTCATCTTTGATCCGGCAGGGGCTTCGCAGGCCAGAGGGGTGACAGCTGCATTTTCTTTAGCCCACATTTGAATTTGAATTCTATCTTATGATGCAGCTATGTGCCGGCTTGGCAGGGCAGTGGGGTAATCTGCTCCATACAAACGCCCGGGCTTTCTTCCTGTGTGCCCTCACAGAGATTTAAGTAATTAAACTTAAATTGAATGCATAAAAAACCTCACTTGTACCGGTGGCTGTCTTGCTCATGCCAAGATTGAATAGTCAGGGCTGTCCTCTCTCTCTCTCTCTCTCTCTCTCTCTCTCTCTCTCTCTCTCTCTCTCTCTCTCTCTCTCTCTCTCTAATCCCTCTTACTATTTCTGCCCTCCTGACTTTGGCTGGCCTTGCGCTGGAAGCTCGGCATTCCTCTCCAGACATCTTTGCAAGCTGGAGAAGCAAACTTCTGAACTCCCACAGTTAATTGGAATAAACATCTGTGTTGCTTGTCTGCTGCTGAAGAATTCTGCTCCTGCAGTTTCATACAGCAAAGCCAAGATTACATCACACATGATAATTGATGCTAATTTCAGCCATTAAAGAAATGAACTTAAAAAAAAGCTTCTTAATAATTGTTCCTGGTCTTATATAGATACTTAGTGATAGATAAAAAGTGATTGAATTCTAGCGGCAAACCTTTTCAAGACAGGCCTACTATGAGTCATAATGTACAGTCATAATATACAGTCAGCCAGTCATTACTGCAAAATACCTTTTAAATCCTGATCACCCTGCCGGGTATATTTTGCAACAATAATTGGCTGACTGTACATTATCTTACTTACATGGCTACTCGCCAAATAAATGAATACGTGGACATGACCGAGTTGGGCCATAGTGATTTTGAAATTGATATTGAAATTATACCTGTACATTATCTTATAAATCGCAAATTGCGAAACAGCTGTGTCGTCATCAGAGCTCGTGCAGCCGCTGTGGAGAAGCTGCACAGAATGAGCACAAGCACAAGTTGGACACCATTTTTAACTTATGTTTTCTAAGTTGAACATACCTTATGACACCTTATGACATATTTGGTCATGTGATGCAGTCATGTGATCTTTTTAACCCAAAACAAACAAGATGGTGGCCTGTGGTATACCGGCGTTGTTGTGCCTGCTGTCAACTTTCATAGTGTTGTTAAAGATAAATAAATATTAAACAATCTTCCTATTATTAGCTATGTATCCATCCAAAGTTGCGAATTTAAAGGGTTAGTTCACCCAAAAATGAAAATTCTGTCATTAATTACTCACCCTTATGTCGTTCGAGACCCGTAAGACCTCCGTTCATATTCGGAACACAAATGAAGATATTTTTGTTGAAAGCTGATGGCTGAGAAAGGCTTCAGATAGGCCTCCATTGGCATTCAGTACACTTATACTCCCAAGACCGATAAAAGGCACTTAAAATGTCGTTACAAAGTCCATCTCACCACAGTGACAATAGTTTTTGTGCGCAAAAAAAAATCAAAATAACACCTTTATCCAGCTTGTTATTGCCTTCCGCGTGTGCCTCCACGACGCATGCGCGAGAATATGACGTAGCGCCGGGGTTCGGGAATCCATGAAATGCACACTCTAACCCCATTTTGAGCACTACGCCGAGACCTAAAGCACGATCAATGTAGAATCCAACAGCTGAGATACGCGCGTCTTCCTCTGATTGTAAACAAATCACTTCTGGGTCATCTGTCCGAACGCCGGATCTGCGTCATATTCTCGCGCATGCGTCGTGGAGGCACACACAGAAGGCAGTAACAAGTTGGAAAAAGGTGTTATTTTGATTTTTTTTGCGCACAAAAACTATTGTCGTCGCATCGTAAGATTATTGTAGAGTCACTGTGGTGAGATGGACTTTGTAACGATGTTTTGAGTGCCTTTTATCCGTCTTGGGAGTATAAGTGTACTGAATGCCAATGGAGGCCTATCTGAAGCCTTTCTCAGCCATCAGCTTTCAACAAAAATATCTTCATTTGTGTTCCGAATATGAACGGAGGTCTTACGGGTCTCGAACGACGTGAGGGTGAGTAATTAATGACAGAATTTTCATTTTTGGGTGAACTAACCCTTTAACTTAGGAAGATGAAGATGGGAATATCGCATAAAACATTTGCAAATAA
Organism: Gobio gobio; assembly: GCF_949357685.1. NCBI lineage: Eukaryota > Metazoa > Chordata > Actinopteri > Cypriniformes > Gobionidae > Gobio > Gobio gobio. The sequence goes on along the minus strand of NC_137105.1, from coordinate 30,802,543 downwards.
AGCACCTTTCCATCCAGTGAGCTGAAGAGTACAAAATCATCACTTCCTGATAAACGGCTATTTGGGATTGTGTCAGTTCAGGAAGGTAATTATACTGAACCACGACAGACAACATTTTAGATGCAACTAGATTGGTCTGCTAGTTACACGTCCCATCAGGCAAAGTCACATGACTTTTTTGATGCACATCAAGGAATTTATTCGGTAAATGTGTTTCCATCATAGTTTATGCACGTTTTCTTATTGGATACAAATTTTATCTAAAGTTTTAAAGTTTTTTATGCGCATATTTTGAATTTATGTACATCCTGGCATTCGCATAAAAATAGGTGGATGAAAAATTTCTCGCAATTGCTGTCCTGAGGTAAAACATGACAGACATAATCGCATTTTAGACCATGTGGACACACCAGTAAGGCCGGTTTCACACTGCACGCGTCAGCATGGGCGTAAGCAGCGCATATTTTTTCCTGCGCCCATGTTAACAGAAAGAGCATTCACACTGCACGCAGAGGTGGCACGGCAGCGCGTAGCAGGAGCAGAAGCAGCAGTGCCGCGATCGTTTCGGTGCAGAGTCTATTTTCGGTTCAGCTGCTCCCGCTCTCCATACGCACTGCTTCTGCTTGCACGTGCAGTGTGAAACCGGCGTAAGTGGTGGGATATTTTAGTGTGGTTGAGCAACTTTTGAAAAAAAAAAATCTAAATTGAAATGAGGATAAAAGGCTGTTTTCAAATTTTTCCGAATGAATGTGGTTGTAGCTCAAGTGTAGATACTTCCTTTGACTTTTCTGCTAGTGTATTTGAAGACCATTTTGGCGCAGGAAAAAAATATGAAAGGCATGAAACTGAAGTTGCGATCGTCTTTTCTTCCCTAACTGTGAGTGAAACGGCTTCTTGAACGAGTAAAAAAAAATTTTGTGTGGGATTTGATTTCATACACTGGGAAGTGATTAGCCTGACATTGTCATACTCAATTCTGGGAATAATATGAGTCTGATACTGCTCCGTTGGGCTGTGATTATGGGGCGTGTTTTAACCAAACCATGAAAGACCTCAATTGGATAGACCTACAACCAATCAGAGCAACGGAGCGACGCATAACGTTAGTTGTCGGGCTGATTTTCCATGTCCGCGGGTTGAAGCGACCCCCCTGCCAAAAAAACATATTTTACCCCCCAAACGCCATTTTTTCTGGAGAACCCCCATGGAAAGCTATTAGGCTTGTTTTGGGTTAGTTTTGAGTAGCAATTGGCCGGGCTTTGTTGTGAAAACTTAGCAACCCTGTCTGCACGCATGCTGGAAGAAGATGAGTTTAAACGATCTTTGCCGCTGTTGTAAAAAGAATTTAAGGATACACAGAGTACTTACCAACACGATCATCATTTCTGAGAGAAATAGTGAAGGTGAATGCATATATGAACAAGTTCTCCGTTTAGGATTAGAACGAATTCAACTCAAGCGCTCTTTGGTGACGTGATGATTACGTTACTGTTTATCATCTGTCCATCATTGTCTAAAGCCTGCCCTGACAATTTGATTGGTCCAAACAGCTCCTGTTCGGCATAGTTGCTCCACAACAGATCAAATCCAGACCGAACTGCCCGACCTCAAATGTTGTGGGCGGGGCTAAGTTCGGCTGGCATCCAGGCTTGGTTATTGGTTATTGGTTATTGGTTACTGATTGGTTATTGGTTATTAATTATTGTCCCACCTTCACAGCGGTAAACACGTCATCAGAGAAGATAGGCGCATTCATTTTTTTTATATAAATAATGATGTGTGCAGATTAATCATTTATACTAAACACTGCAAAAAAAAAAAAACTTCCATTTTGATTTCATGGTCAAGTTTCAATGGGTGCACGACTTTGGAATATATAATTATATTATAATGTGACATGGTTATATAATGTTTTTCATGGTACTTTCACAGCAGTATCTCAATAAGAACAAAAAACTTAGCTAGACATGAAGTGAGGTAGATTTGTCTAGGATTTTCTATAAAAAGAACATTGTTTGTCGGAATGTATAGCATGTGCAGGCAATTTAACGAAACAGACTGGAGGCCCCACACTACTACAGAGGAGGGGGGTGCCAACACATCTAACATAAAATACTCCTGCAAAGTCTGTGGCCTTAGGCGTAATACCTTTTATGTGACCAAAATCTTTTATTGTATCCAAACCGTTCACATGGAGGCTCCAGTGATACGTTTAGCTGCATGGTTGACAGGATGAGAAGAGATAACGTCCGATTTGGCACAGTCTTCCATCACAGGCGCCTTGGCGGCCGACACATGGATCCCACATCAAAGTCTGAGTGGAAAAAGTCTTGCGGGGGTGACCTGTTACAGCAAACAACTAATAAAGACAGAAGACAGACAAAAGGGGGGATTGATTGTGCGCTCATATACATGGCCAACCCAGGTATCAGCCCAGCAGCATCACTGTGAGGTAATTACACCCTATATGTCTCAGTGGGCATTATATGTGTATGTTTTCATTTACAACAGAGAGACCTCCAAGGCCTGGACAGAAATCCCATTTAATAGTTACCTGTCAAGCATAATTAAGTGCGCTTTTCTCATCCCATGCTTTTCATGGAGCCTGCAGCGAGACGTTCCTTTCGAGTTGTGTCTGTCTCAGAGCCTTTGCCACCCAAAGCTACGAGACAGTTTTAATTGCAACACGACGACCACAAGAAACACACAAAATCCTCATAAAAGTATAGAAAAGCTGGCTGCGTTCCCAATGAGGGCAGCAAATCATGGAGTAATTACAGGTAAGCGACCTCTCCATCTCAGACAGCTCTACAGGGAGGGAGATTTTTCAATATTTTACGTATGGTCACAGCTTGGTGTTATACGTACTGTTTTAATGTTGGCTGTGGGCCTATAGCCGGAGTCCTGTGCTATAGAAATTCAGCAGCAAGTCATCTTGGCCAGGTAAGCTACATTGGCCAGCATTACTCAATTAATCTAACCAGTTCATTCATAATGTTCTGATTAGTTTTTCAAACATTCATACACTGCAAAAACTCATTTGCTTGCTCTGTATTTTTGTCTTGTTTTCCAGTACAAATCTAAAACATTTTTAAATCAAGAAACTTTTACTTGAAAAGCTAAAATGAAATAAGACATTAAGGGCCAGATTTACTAACAATGTGTGCCAGCACAAACCCTCTTTTGGTGTTAAAAAACTACTGTCAGAATGCACTAAAAAGACAGTGAAAAAATTAGCGCTGAAAAGGCGTGGACAGGGATATTTTTGCGGCTGACCTTATTGCATATGCATTTGTAGAAGTTTCCCTTTCAGATGCAGAATTTATGGGAGGAGAGTATTTATATTAATCGTGCAAAGAGATTTACTAAGGTTTGTGCTCGTCAATTTACTGCTATTTGCGCCAGTATTTAATGTCCAAAAAAAGCATGTCTTAAACCAGACGCTAATTTGTGCTGTTCTTGGTTGCGTTGGACATTGGCATGGAAATAATTTGGCTGGTCTGTGTTCGTTAATTTGCACCTCGTCAGTAGATCACGAGCAGACCTTTCCTCTTCCATCTGCACTTTTATGGGATTGCACTCTCACGCTAATTTGCCCTGTTTAGTAAATCTGGCCCTAAAGGTCCTTGCATGCATTCTCGTCCGAAATTTTTGCACGTTAAAAAATAAATACGACCTCATGCTGTTTTAAACACGCCTTCGAAACTTTCGTCCGTCATAAAAAAAATTGGATCGTTTTTTGCATCTGTAGCAAGTATTTTGAGAGGTGTTTTGACAATTCAGAGCCAACACACGAACGCCAAAATCCAGAATGGCATCTGGCAAGTTGATCCACTTCGTCTCACAGCACAAAGCACTGTATGACAAACAAAGTGCCCTAGCAAAGCATCAAACTGAGCCTCTGACATCCTGAAGTAAACTTTGAATCGCTTGGGATAATCCCGCAGTTCCTTGATAAGGAGGTGGAACTCTCCTTCCTCTTCACGCAATCTCAGGATTGGATGGACCCAATATTTCCCCTTTCTTTTTCTCTTTTTAAGAAGAGAAAGTACAACAAAATCATCCTCACTGCTTGAAGACCCCATTTTGTATTGTTTCGCGATTTTTTTCGCAACAGATTAATATTCATTACTACGCATTGGACTCTGTGTGCAAGGTTTCTGTGCATGATGAATGTTTAGGATGACGAATACGGACACATTTTTAGAATTATGAAAAAACGCATACGGATATTTCGGACTCATCATTTACTCACCCTCAAGTTGTTTCAAACCTGTATGAGGTTTGCGCATCAGTAGATCACGAGCAGAACTTCCCAATCCCATCTGTGCTTTTTTGAAATTATGCTCGTATGCTAATTTGCCCTGTTTAGTAAATCTGGGGCCAGGTGCATAAACATAGCCATTATGTAAAGACTGTGTCTTAAGAACTAGTATGTCCTAGCAGTTAGTTAGGGGTAATCAGTTTTACTTTTTGCTATCAAATTAGACCAATCTACATTTTTATGTATTGTAAAAAAGTTATGAACAGTCTTAAAGAAATAAAATTGATGACTAAAATTTCTGCAACCGGCCCCTAAGTGTTGTTTTCTAAAAACTTTGCTGAAAAGAAGAAAAAAAAATCTTGTTTTCCCTTTTAATTAAGTTTCAGCTTATCTTACCACAGCTTTTTTCTCTGCAATCATTCCAATCAGATTTCTTTCGATTGGGAATTTTGCATGAGGGCAAAAAAGTTTGCAGCGCATAGACTTCACTCATGTTCAAGTTCAAGTTTTCCATGTAAAATTTCCCTGAAATTTTGCTAATGTAACCAAGAGGCACATTGAAGAGTTTGTCGCTATCGAACGGACAGAGGATTACAACTTTATTGATCAGACAGTTGAGTTTTTTTCCATGCACAGTAATGTTGAGGTAGTTGAAGGTGTCAGGTGCAGGATCGTGGACATTATACCTCCACCCCTTCATTCCAAAAGTGACATTCTGCTACGTTCCGAGAAATCTTGAAGGGGACGTTCATGTTGGCTCCACCCTGAGCCATTCCTCTTTAGGACATCTTTGCCTACAGGGCTACACGAGAGCCAGCGCGGTGTGTGGGAAAGCGTCCCTCCCTGCCCGCTCTCTAAGATGCCTCACAGCTATTTCCACAGTTTGCATAATAACTGGCTACATGGGGTTCTTTCTAGAAAGAGTTTCCTTGTAAGTGGAGCAGCGGAGGTTCTCTGGAGACACAGAGATTCCACCAGGAGTGGGGAAATCACAAAGTTACGCTATAAAAAGAACAGAACAGTGAAGTCTTGCTGTTTTAATGATAATTTCAGTAACTTTTCAAACGGAGGCTCGTGCAACCGCATAACAATAAGCAAGGGATTGATATGGGAAAGTAGAATTATTTAATTAGCCCCTATGAGTAATATTTTTTTGTTTCTTTTGTGCTGCCCTTTTTAATGAGAAACTCTTCTTGGTTGAAAGACTTATTTTTCTGTTAACTTTTATTTGTATTGTCATTCTCAAAAGGAATGCCAACTAAGTCCTGGTTTGAAACACGGATAGCATGGAATATATTCAACCTGGTCTTCCTAGAAAACATAACTCTGCCTACAATTTAGCAAAACACCAAAAACTTCCTACATACATACAGTTTGCAGCTGAATGGAATGCTAGAGGCAGTAATACACAAAAACGTTACATTTCACTCAAATCAATTGTGTTAACATTGATTAATTTAGCAGACACCTTTATCCAAAGTGACTAATAAAGGAGAAATACAACAAAGCGATTAATTCTGAGGAGGCAATAACAAGAAGTGCTAACAATAGTGAACACTGAAAAAAAATGTTTTAAGTGCATTTTAATAAAAAAATCCTGGTTCCAATTCCGGTTTAAAATAAAATAAAAATTGTATTGAGGTGTGAGGTGCAGAAAACATATTGGCTAACTTTACTAACTGCAGATATTATCACAGGTTTTTAATTTTGAAAATTTTAATTATTATTATTATTATTTTATTTTATAGTACACAACAGAAAATATGATACATATTTTAAACAGACATCACAATAAACATTAAAGTCTTTTGAAGTTGTCTTTATAGCAAGTAAACTATTATAAAACTTTGATGGACAAAATGTGTTATGTGAACATTTAAGTGAAAATTCTACTTTAATATTATAGCTAATTTAACATTTGTTTATGGTGAAATTAAGCTGTAAAAAGTCAAACACAAAAAAATTACGCCTTTTTTCAAGATTTACGCATTTCAATTAAGAGTAAGATTCCTTCAAACTGAATTGAATAATCCTTACAAATGAAGTGAATTAAGTTTTAAATAAGTACTTACATTTAAAACTTAAATTGAAACATATTTGTATTGTTTTTAAACGTATGAATATGAATCACTTAATCTAAATGGCCCATTCCCTTGTTCCATTAAGATGTATACAAAATGTTATTTGTAAGGATTATTCATCATATGGATTAATCAATTCAATTTGATGGAATTTTACTATCAGTTGAAATATGTAAATCCTTTGAGTATTATATTTGCCTTCATTAAGTAACATTTTGGCTTAGGTCTAAAGAAAATATATTGCTTAAGTAGGGTAACAGTTATACAATAAGGTTTCATTAGTTAATATTAGTTAACTACTTTAGTTTAAAACATTTATTAATCTTAGTTCATGTTAATTTCAACATTTACTAATATATTATTAAAATCAGATGTTGTATTTGTTAACATTCGTTAATGCACTATGAACTAACATGAAGGAAAAATGGACAGCTGTTTTTTTATTAACTAACATTACCAAAGATGAATAAATACTGTTACAAATGTATTGCTCCTTGTTAGTTCATGCTAGTTAATACATTAACTAATGTTAACAAATGAGACCTTATTATAAAGTGTTACGAGTATATGGTCTGTATAATACACAAGCTTTTTACTTTGTATGAAAGTTTTTGACTTAGGAAATATGTTTTAATAATATTAAAACAAAATGTAAGAAAAACTTTACTACAAACTATAATTTGAGAAAAACGAATTCATTTGTCTGAAACATATTTTATACTCTGAAAAAAAAGGTTCTTAATTATTTCCTTTTGTCAATAGCTGGGGGCAAATTAACATTGAGATCATGCCAATACAAAACACAATGCTGTCAACAGGCACAGATTATTCTTGGTGAATTCTCTAGAAATTCATACATGTTTTCTAATGAAAAGGCACTGGTTACAAGTTTAGTCACAGGTAAAAATATGATGCTTGCTGAGCTACACATATCACAACCCCGAAAAGTACCAAGGGCATACATTTAGTCAGACTTCCCAATCACACACAGGTCAAAGGGTGAAAGTCTGAGCCTGTTTACACAGCCATTAACCTCAGGCCAAAGGTCAAGTGCACAGCCATCTGATCATCACGTCAGACAAACAATAGTAGAGGAACTTGAGGTCTGAAAAGTATAGGACACAAAAATTTGAACAATTACTCATTACTCATTACTTTAAAATTTTTAAATGTATTTATTTATATTTTATTGTAATTATATATTTTCTTTATCAAGCTATAATCAACAGCACAAGCGTCACAGGAACACAACATTATAATGTATTCCTGTTGAAGAAGATCTAATTAGAGGTGCATGCTGAAGCAATCATCGCTATTATCGTTATGGTCATATTGCATGTGCAGGCACCAATTGAGCACCAAAAATTATGTTTTGAAGTCATGTTTATTTCTGCACATTATTTTAAGGGGTTAGTTGAATTGACAGACCTGTGCCTTTAAAAGGAACGCCCTCTCACCTACCAAGCAGTCCTTAATTTATTGTGTGAGAGTTTAAGTAACCATAGCTGACCATGATGAATGCAGCAGGCGTCATGTAATTATTGTCATAGTTATCATTGTCACTGCTCATAGCTTACATCACACTGTCAGAATATAATTTCTGTTTGATTAATAGCTATAGTTCTGGGAATACATTAGTAGCGTTTAGCCTAATGAGAGAGCAGTGCTCTTCGTTTGAGAAGAGACTTATGCCCACTAGCAGCCAGAGCTCAGACTTAAGGCCCTTTCACACCATGAATGGTAACTAGAAAGATAACTATAGTGATAACTATATTAGCATCCACACCAGCAGACAGTATTGCTCTGTTTATTCTGTTTAGAGCACACACTGCAGGTTTGTCGTCTGCTGCTATAAATGCTCAAGCTCTTTAAAGCGGAATGGATTCTGATTGGCTGTCAATGTTTTTATTGTTCATCAGCTGGGGAAAAAATTGTTCTGAAAGTGATTCCAACGATACTATTTGTCTGTGACGCTATCATTATAGTTGTGGTGTGAACCCTGCTATTCTTTCATATTTTTAGAACGATTTTTAGAACTATATCTTTACTGTTATAGTTATCATACTTGGTGTGAACAGGCCTTTACTACTGCTGTCCTGGTGTTTGCATATAATTTAGCCTTTAAAATCATATCTTAGTTTTAGACATGCAGTGTCAATGCAAGCAATATTTTTGGAACTTGGCTTGAACTTGGCTGGTAACCAAAAGGTTCTATGAATTCCACACAGGACAAACCTTAGTCATTTGGTGTGGTATGATGTTAGAGCTGATTGACCAGCCTCCTCTGTCAGGGCGCAGCCGTTAACCGTGCCCCGACCCCGGGACGCCCAACAGCCTCCCCTGTCCGGGCCGGTAACGCTGCCTCGCTGCCCCACCCTGGGTACGTCTGCCGTCCGTATGACCCCGTTGGTGCAGTCTCTGGAAGCGTGGCTTCAGCTTCCGGGGCTGTCCCGCTGGGTTGTGCGGACCGTCAGGCTCGGCTACGCGATTCAGTTCGCGCAGGCTCCTCCCCGTTACAGGGGAGTCCGCTATACCGTGACCGGGGCCCATGCCCCCGTCATGCGTGCAGAGATTGCCACTCTACTGGCGAAGGGTGCGATCGAGCCTGTCCCTCCGGCCGAAATGAAGTCGGGGTTCTACAGCCCCTACTTCATTGTACCCAAGAAAACCGGTGGGTTACGACCAATCCTGGACCTTCGCATCTTGAACCGATCCCTTCACCGGCTTCCGTTCAAGATGTTGACTGCGAAACGCCTTTTCGAATGCGTTCGTCCTCTCGATTGGTTTGCAGCGATCGACCTGAAGGGCGCCTACTTCCATGTCTCCATCCTTCCTCGACACAGACCGTTCCTACGGTTTGCTTTCGAGGGGCGGGCATATCAGTACGCGGTTCTCCCATTCGGGCTATCTCTGTCCCCTCGCGTCTTCACGAAGATTGCCGAGGCAGCCCTTGCGCCCCTTCGGCAGCACGGGGTCCGCATCCTGAACTACCTCGACGACTGGCTCATACTGGGCCACTCTCGAGAGCAGGTGTGCGGACACAGAGATCTGGTTCTCCACCACTTAGCCCGTCTGGGCCTTCGGGTCAACTGGGAAAAGAGCAAACTTTGCCCCGTGCAGAGGATCTCTTTTCTCGGTATGGAGATCGACTCGGTCGCCATGTGCGCGCAGCTTACGAGCGAGCGCGCGCAGTCTCTGCTGACTTGCCTCCGTCAAATCGAGAGCAAGAGTGCGGTTCCACTGAAACTATTTCAGAGGCTCCTGGGGCATATGGCATCTGCAGCCGCGGTAACGCCACTCGGATTGCTTCATATGAGACCGCTTCAGCACTGGCTTCGCGATCGAGTCCCGAGATGGGCATGGCAGTCTGGCACGCTCCGGGTCCAAGTGACTCGGGCCTGCTTACAGACGCTCACCCCGTGGTCGAACCTCAGTTTTCTACGGGCCGGTGTGCCCTTAGAACGAGTTTCCAGGCATGTTGTCGTATCGACGGATGCCTCTGCCACGGGCTGGGGTGCCATGTGCAATGGACAAGCAGCCGCGGGCTCCTGGACAGGACCCCAGCGCCTCCTGCATGTCAATTGCCTCGAGTTGCTGGCAGTACGGTTCGCCCTGCACCGCTTCCGAGCGCTGCTGAAGGGTCAACATGTGCTTGTCCGGTCAGACAACACGGCCGTAGTAGCGTACATCAACCACCAGGGCGGTCTACGCTCCCGCCGTATAATAATAATAATAATACATTTTATTTATAACGCGCCTTTCTAGACACTCAAGGTCGCCTTACAACAATAGTAAAAACACAATAGCACATAAATAAAATACTCAAGAATAACAAATAGAAACAACATATTAAAAAATAAAAAATAATAATAATAAATAAAATAAAATAAGATTATATTGATGAAAGGACAGTGCAGTTATGGTGGTAGTGAGTAGGCCAGTCTGAACAAATGTGTTTTGAGTTTGGATATGAAATGTGGCAGTGTGTCTGTATTGCGGAGGTCAGCGGGGAGAGAGTTCCAAAGCTGGGGAGCAGAGTGGCTGAAGGCTCTACTCCCCATGGTGACAAGACGGGCAGGAGGGACTGAGAGCCGCAGAGAGGAGGAGGAGCGGAGGGAGCGGGCGGGTGTAGAGATGTGGAGGAGCTCAGAGAGATATGGAGGGGCAAGGTTGTGTATGCCTTTAAATGTGAGGAGCAATATTTTATAATTGATGCGATATGTGATGGGGAGCCAGTGGAGCTGTTGCAAAACGGGTGTGATGTGATTGGTGGAGGGGGTACGTGTGATGATGCGGGCTGCTGAGTTCTGGACCAATTGAAGTTTATGGAGGGTTTTTTGAGGGAGACCAAACAAAAGGGAGTTGCAGTAATCCAGGCGTGAGGTGATGAGGCTGTGCACAAGGACGGCAGTAGAATGAGGGGTGAGGGAGGGGCGGAGGCGGTGGATGTTGCGAAGGTGAAAGTAGGCAGAGCGAATTACATTATTGATGTGGGAGGTAAAGGAGAGTGTGCTGTCGAGGATGACACCCAGACTCTTTACCTGAGGGGAGGGGGTAATGGTAGAGTTTTCAAAAGTAATGGCGAAGTTATTCATTTTGTTTAAGGTGTTTTTGGTGCCTATTATGAGTAGTTCAGTTTTATCACTGTTCAGTTTAAGGAAGTTTGTGGTGAACCAGGATTTAATTTCAGAGAGGCAGTTGATTAGGGAGGAGGGTGAGAGTGAGGAATTTGGTTTGTTTGAGAGGTAGAGCTGGGTGTCATCAGCGTAGCAGTGAAAGTCAATGTGATGTTTCCGGAAAATGTGACCAAGGGGGAGAAGGTAGATGATGAACAGTAAGGGCCCTAGTACCGAGCCCTGAGGTACACCAGTGGTGACGGGGACAGGATGGGAGGTGAAGGATTTGAGCTGGATAAACTGAGTGCGTCCTGAGAGGTAGGAGTGGAACCAAGTGAGGGCTGTGTCTGTGATGCCGATAGAGGAGAGCCTGTGCAGAAGAATGGAGTGTGAGATGGTATCAAAAGCTGCAGTTAGATCCAGCAGAAGTAGGATGGAAAGTGAACCTGAGTCAGCAGAGAGGAGAAGGTCATTAGTTATTTTAAGGAGGGCAGTTTCAGTGCTATGGAGGGGTCTGAAGCCAGATTGGAATTTTTCATAGAGATTATTGGAAGATAAGTGAGTATGAATTTGAGCAGCAACTGTTTTTTCCAGAATTTTGGCGATGAAAGGAAGATTAGAAATAGGATGAAAGTTATTAAGATTGTTGTGGTCTGAACCAGGTTTTTTGAGTATTGGTGTGACAGCAGCAGTTTTGAGAGAGGAGGGAACAGATCCAGAAGAGAGGGAGGCGTGAATAATATTTGTGATGAGAGGGGACAGAGAAGGTAATGTGGCTTTGACGAGGACAGTTGGGAGTGGGTCCATTTTGCAGGAGGAGGATTTAGATTTTTGAATTAGAGTTGAAATTTGGTTAACAGAGGGCAGGGAGAATGTGGAAAATGGATGGATAGAGGCAGATGGAATAGGGGTGTGTGAGTAAGGGGCAGAAGGGGGGGTGAGTTGCTGGTGAATGTGGTGAATTTTTGAATTGAAAAATGAGGCCAGTGTATTACAAAAATCTGAAGAATAAAGGTGAGGGGGAAGTGAGTCAGGAGGCTTTGTAATTTTAGTAATGAGTGAGAAAAGAGCCTTGGAGTTACCTTGATTTGAATGTATTAAACCGGAGTAGTGTGTGGATTTGGCTTTGGAAATGCAGTCTCTGTAGTGGAGAGTGTGGTTTGAGTACATGTCCTTGTGCACAGTAAGTCCAGTTTTTCTGTATAATCTTTCCAGTTGTCGTCCTTTTGCTTTTAACTGTCTGAGTTCTGGAGTGAACCAGGGTGCAGAGTGAGTAAATGAGACAGATCTCGTTTTGATTTGGATAGTGACAGATTGACACTGAATGTGAGTAGTGAGTGATCAGAGAATGGGAGGTACTTTGCTTTACAGTCAGTAGGTGTAATGCCGGAGCAGCAGATGAGATCCAGGATATGTCCTTTTGTGTGTGTGGGAAAATTGACAAACTGCTGAATGCCAAAACTGTCCAAACAGGATGTAAAATCTTTAGTGAGAGTGTTATTGACAATGTCCATGTGAATATTGAAGTCCCCTAGGATTATTATGTTCAGGGCCGTGCACAGACATTTTGAGGGGCATGTGCTGAAAGTGAAAAAGGGCACCCCCTCTGTTCACCCGCCCCTAACACTTTATTATCAAACACACAGGACATGCTTTATTTAAATTTTTTGAAGATTTTCACTATTTTTATTGGGGGGAAAAAAATGCCTTTTCGAATTTCTGTGTGATGGGAAAATGAAGTAGAGCAAGTTCGGCAAAACGCGGATTCGAACCGTGATCATTTTGCGTCAAAACTAAAACAAATCATGCGCTTTACCCCTGCACTATCATGGATATCATTTACATGGTGTCTTCTGCAATTCTGACTGACCCAACCAGACCTTCTGTGAAAAAGACGGCATATTTGCACTTAATGTAATGACAACATTACTGTAACCATGTTTTACTACACATGTGAAAACGAGAGAGTATAGAGATTCAAAAATTAGCGAATATGTGCATATATCAACAACGTAAATGAATTAAACATGCGACCATGATATCATTACATGTTAACAAATTAGTTGTATTAGCAATCATAAATCAAAGAACAAATTTCTAAGAAATATATTTGACCTAGATGACGAGGATCACTCAGTCACTTTGTGTAAGTTCCAGCAGGCGCTCTTGGCGGTCTATGGGCGCACCTTTGCTTATTTATGATTTTTCGGTGGCAAAAACAAATTAAATGTGGTTGTATTACTTATCAATATATTATTAACATTTTACAAAAGTCAAACTCAAATGCAGTAACCAAAACTATTGATTTATTGAAGCAGGAACAAAAAACTACCACCAAAAAAAGGGCACTTCGGAGTGTAAGGGCAAAAAGGGCATGTGCTCTGCACAGGTTGAGCCCTACCTGTGCACGTGCCTGATTATGTTGGATGAGAGTGTAGATAAATGTGTGAGAAGTGTTGTGAAGTCAGTAATAAAATCCTTATTTAACTTTGGTGGTCGGTAGAGGATGGCCACAATAGTGGGAACAGATCCAGACAGTTCAAAAGCAGTGGCCTCGAATGAATGGTAGACATCTAGACGCACCGGCGCTGTCTTCCAGTTCTCGCTGTAAATTACCGCGAGACCGCCTCCCCGGCCAATGACACGAGGTTGGGAGAGGTAAACAAACCCCGGTGGAGTTGCGTCGTTGAGCGGTGTAAAATCCTTCGGCTGCTGCCACGTCTCCGTTAGACAGAGAAAGTCCAATTTATGGTCTGTCAGGAGATCTTGGACGAGTTGGCCCTTATTCGTGAGGGCACGGATGTTAAGAAGACCAAAGTTGACGGTGGTGGTGCTCTGACTGACAGCCGTAGCCGTCCTCGGGACACGGATCAGCACACTAGGATCAGCGCGTTGACCGGTGTTCTTCCGTGGGCGGCGAGATGCGGACCAGAAAGACTTGATGGGGTTGGAGTTGTCATATTGGAAATTCCGACGTGAGCCCCGGTGAGTACATCTCCGTCGGGGCACGTATAGGATGTCCGGTTGCTGGAGCAGTGCTGGCAATGGTGGATTATGAATCTTAAACTCAGTGGTAGGGTACTGGAACAGTGCAGCTGAAGGATGGTAGATTAAAGACAGTACGAACCAGAGTAACACAAGCCACGAATAGATATTCCACATAGTTGTCGCGGGTTTTAGCGGCAGGTAGGCTTGAATAATGTCGAGTAACGTACGTACAGCAGGTAAGCTAGTCGTAACTCATGCACACATAAACAGATGATAATCTGTATATGTCAACAGGATGATGGATTCAAATAGATAGCCTACTCATAAACCACAGATACAGTATCCACAAACATATATATATTTCTTGGGGAAAGCTTAAAGAGCAGATCAGCGGCAGCCAAAAAAACGCGCCAGCATGACCGCGTGTGATGCGCTGACCGCGTGTGATGCGTGTGACACGCGATTGCTTTACCACGCTGACCTGGGGCCCGTTTCAGAAAGGAGGTTAAGTGAAAACTCTGAGTAGGTTAACCCTGAAATAAGGGAAACTCTGGGTTTTCTGTTTCAGAATGGGAGGTATGTCAAACCCGAGAAAGCAGGGTAAGCCAAGCCCATTTCTGAAAGAGAGGTAACTTATACTCAGAGTCAGTTACCAGGGTGACTTACTCTGTGAACCTAACCTGGTCAGGAGCAGGTTTTCTTTGGTAAACCCAGAGTTTCTTTCGTTCTCCTCCCCCTTTTTAAAGCACCAGCAGAGTTTAAATACTTTATTCATTCATTCAAATGCCACAAATGCTTTTCTTACCGAGTATTTTGGTCGTATTTCAAGTATAAATATAAAAAAATATATAAATTTAATCTAAATCTAAAGTAAGCAAAGTTTACTAAATTATCTGCCACTTGACAAAAATACAAAGTAAGAAAAGCATTATTTGCAGGAACATTCATTGCTCATATTTCATCATGAGGACACTGTCAAAGTGACAAAAATGGCATGTCCTTTTATACAGGATCCTGACGTTCACTTGATAATCCTCTAGAAGTAACCTAATAATTCGAATTTCCTTTAGGATTTCCAGTGGTTGGATGCATTTATGACACTCATATACCCATCATCACACTTTCTGAAAACGGATTATTGTATGGAATGGAAGGATGCTGCCAGATGGTAGTACGAGATATATGGCATAACCACCACCACAGCTGTTAAATACATTTATTTACATTTTTTATAGTCATCTTTATTTCCTACAAATACTTTATTCTTTTTCCTGTTGGGTGTTAATATTCTTCCTCCATCTCCTCTTCATCTTTCAGTGGTGCTGGAGTTTGGCTGGCCTGAGTAGAAGTCAAATGTTAATGTCATTCCCCTGATTAATAAATGTAACAGGTGGGATCAGAGAACATTTCATTATGTGAAAAGAGCATAGACCCTTTTCACATTTCTGGGTTTCCGAAGCTGAAGTCGTCATAGTTGGGTTAACTCTTATAGCGTTGAATGAGAGAATACATTAAATATATATTTTTGTGTCTCCATTTGCTCAGATAGCAAAAGAAAAACTCCACAATAGTGATTTCACAACTTTCAAAAAGATGGAAAAATTAAAGTAAGATTGATAACTGCAGTGAAAAGAGAGAAAGATGTAAATTTTAACTATCACTCCCATAGACGCTGTATTAGAAACACTCTCACAGCAGCGGTAACTTGATTTTTGTAATTTGATGCAAAAGTAATATAATAAAAAGTATTAGTGTTATAAATGTACATTCATAAAAAACTTTGCAGGATTTACGATATTGATGACCATTAAAACACGTCATCAAAGTCTGTGAAAAGGGTCTATGTGGGAAAAGCTGCTGCACATTGGACACTGAATGATATTTATTTAATATGTCAAATGTTTGTAAAGTCATTAAACCTACACCCATGAACATTTTATGCTTAAAGCTTTTCCTGATTGAATTATGTTTTTTTTTTTTTTTTTTTTTTCAGCTGCTGCCACATTCTTTGTTTGCCTTTTGGATACCATGAAAATTAAACTTAATTAAAATAATTAAGAATTAAACTTGTGTATTGACCCGGAAGTATGCAAACGTCTTTTTGTTGGGTGCTGTTGCCATGGTGAATCGTAATTTCGGAGCTCCATTGATCGTGGCTTTTCATAGTTGGAGTGCATGAGCTTAACTCAGAGTCAGTCTACTCAGAGTTGATTGAACTACCTCAATTCAGCTGTTCTGAAACCCAAAACTCAGAGTTTCCCATCTCAGAATAAGTCAACTCAGAGTTCAGGTTTAAACTCAGAGTTGGTTGAACCTCCTTTCTGAAACAGGCCCCTGGCATTCATATGCCCACATGCCTTCATACATGCATACACTGGTGCAGTTGTCTCAACTCGCCCGCCATCTCATTCTATGGAGTCAGAAGCGCCTGAGGTCCCTTCGTGCTGTCCATATTCCGGGAGTCCTGAACCTCAGGTGTCTTCGCTTGCTCGCCATTCCACTCCACGGACTGGATACGTGCGATTTTTTCCTCAGGTGAGCTCCCAGAGAGCCCTGAGCTCCTCCAGCACTGTCGACGCCGACATCAGTTCAGTCTGCCCTTTCGAGCCCAGACCCTCATGTCCGGCCAGGTGCCCCATGTGCATGGTTCCCCTCCGGCGACCCCCACATGTGTATTTCGCCATAAGTCTCTGCAGTGAGCGGGTTTCTTCCCTTGGCGTGTCCCCGCCACCCCTAGGGTTAAAAATCCACCTTCGGCTGGTACCCTAGAGATCTTCCATATGCAGCCCTTAGCGGGTCATATGTGTCTCTTAAGTCCTCCCCACGGGTAGGCATCTTGGCATTCCCTCACTGGGATATGCTTCCCAGTGTACCTTGGTATTCCTGTGTTAAGTGGGAGTCCTTCGTCCGTATTAGTCTTACGACAGGGTACTCACACTTACGCAGGGCGCTGGAAGACAGCTGAGTGGCGGGATTATTTTGGGACCCCCATTCGTTAGTCACTAACGTTACGTCGTAGTGACTGAACGAAAGGGAACGTCTCGGTTACGGATGTAACCCTCGTTCCCTGAGGAGGGAACGGAGACGTAACGTCCCGTTGCCACTTCAGCTGTGCTACCTGGAACGCAGGAGTTCAGTCTTGGCTCCTCAAGCAGGTAACATAATGCGATATTGCCACATACTTCCTTATATACTCACGCGGTGAGACGGAGTTACGTATGCAAATTCCGCATGCCCCATGGCATTGGCACGCCATTGGGCGTTTTCTCTAAGCTCGAAGATGATAGGCTTCTAAGCGAAACCCCCATTCGTTAGTCACTAACGTTACGTCTCCGTTCCCTCCTCAGGGAACGAGGGTTACATCCGTAACCGAGACGTTCCCGGTTCAGGATGACCTAGTTAATGCAGCCTAACAATCATTTAACTGATTTGAATAATAGAAATTGATAATGTTCTATGTGTATGCCAGGAAGACTGTTCCAGAGTTTCGGTGCTAAATCGGAAAAGGATCTAAATCGGTGCTAAATCGGAAAATAATTTTGTTATTTATATATATTTTTAAGATGGAAGAATGCGGTTTTACAGATACTAGAAACGTGACTTTCAAATGAAAGATTGGTATCAAAGACAGAGCAGTCATCAAGTGTTAGACAGTATTCTAGAATACTATGTGCAGGAATTTTTGGTCTAATAATTAGAATCTCTGTTTTGTTTTTCAGAATTAAGTAGTAGGAAATTACTAGTCATCCAACTACACAGGAACGACTGAGTAATGTACTATTAACATTCTAGTGACTAATTTTACATAACAAGAAACTCTGATTAATGAAGTAGTAAGTAATAGTGTTTAGCCGAAGGTGGTATTTCACTATTAGTTCATCAATAGCTACTATTTTTTCACACCTCCCAAAGGACTACTAAAAACTACAGATTTATAATAAATATGAATAATGCATAATATATAATTATTTCTAAAGTGAAGGTCATAGTAACATAGTAATGACTCAAGTATTACCAAATCCTTCAGAAGGAATTACTAATTATTTGGATCAGTATTCTAAATTGAAAAACACGATAACTCTCTAGTAATGAATAATAAGATAGTAAAGTAAAGTGTATAGTAAAGACTGAAGTGTTACTATATCCTTCAAGTAATTACTCATTATTTGGATCAGTATTCTAAAGTGAAGTTCATGGTAACCCACTAGTAATTACTCAAAGCAATGAAGCTAACGAGCTAATTAATGAGGGACAGGTGAATTAGATGAACCAATGAGATTAACAGGAAAATATGGTCAAAGGAAAATAGCAAATGAACACAATGAAAACTAAGAAAAACAAAACATAATCCTGACAATTAAAGCAACAAAATTATTCAGTCAAGAACAGTGAGTCATTTTCTCTGTCTTTTGTTCTATAATGACAGACAATGTTAATGACAGACAGCAGCAGGTTTATTAGGCTGCTGTCACTTTAAGACCTACCGCCCATGACATGGATCTGAAACACATACTATTTTTTCACACCTCTTTACGTTCATTTAACACCTTTTAGCTCATTTAAGACTGTGCTTATGAGGATACTCGACAAAATGGGTGTTTTGGCATCATTATGTGATTTTTTTGTTTAAGCATGAAAGAGAACTCACTTTCTGTGTGTGCATTTCAGGTGCTATAAAGATTTGTTATTTTTCGCGTCTTATCACACTTCAATGGTTTAATAGCCAGTCCCACTGCTGGCCGTCTTGGTGCCCTAAGCGTAATTACTTTATGATGCCCGCGATGGCGGCGTTCGTGACATTGTTGAGCTGAGAGGCATTTTCTTGTGGTGCCCCCCTCAGCACTTGCTGCCCTACGCGCAGCGCGTGGTGGAAACGGCGGAACTGTTAATAGCACTTGAATGAATGATAGCCTGTTCCAACCTGGTCTCACAGAATTCCGTGAAATGAACACGGGCCCCTTAACTCAAAATCCGTGGCAGTTTCACGGAATCGCCTAAAATTCTGTGATGGGTCCACGGAAGTGATGCCTATGTAATCAATGACAGTAAAAAGTAGACATGATTTTATGAATATTTATAGGTTACTTTTATATTTTGGAGCAACTAACTCCACTCCTACCCTAAACCTACCCACTCTCAACAATATAAAACACATAACAAGCAAATACAAGTAAAGTCACAGGTGTTTATTGCAAAAACTGACCAAAAACAGTATAAAAGTATTAACTCATGTTGCATTCCAAGTCTTCTGAAGTCACACGGTGTTTTCGTGTAAAGAACATAGTTGAGCTTAATGTTTTAATCGCTAAAATGATGATCCCGCCGCTCCGTGAACACACTCATTCATATTTCATTCAAATAATACACACGACTCTTTTGCATGACGCAATCTGTCACGAGACACACGAGAGGCAATAGCATTTTACAATCAAAGCCGACGTATTGACGCAATTGGTCACGTACGACAGCCAATGCTGTCAAAGCGGATGTAACGTTTCTTCCGGCGGTAAAATTTGAAATGTGTTATGATCTTTGGCGGATGGACTCGACGCTGCTGAACGCCTTTGGGGATTTTCTTCACACAAATCAATCGTTTGGCCTCGGAACACTTGGAATATTTGTACTTTTGAATAAATTGTGCCTGCAGTTATATCTGCCTGTTATATCCTGTTTTTTATAATACACAAATGGGTAGGTTTAGGGAAGGGATTGGGTTACGTGTTCAAAATGTGTCTGAATACCGTAAATAATAATAAAAAAAAGAATAATTGTAAATAAAATTATGCTGGCTGATTAAATTGAGAATCACACTCCATGTCATAATGGCAAAATCATAGTTTAATGACGTTAACCAACATGCCCAATGCGTCTGTATACTGTCATTGACTTACATAGGCATCACTTCCGTGGACCCATCACGGAATTTTCGGCAATTCCGTGAAACTGCCACGGATTTTGAGTTAAGGGGCCCGTGTTCATTTCCCGGAATTCTGTGAGATCAGGTTGGCCTGTTCATATAGTGCAGCCAAAGGTTGACAGAAAAAGAATAAAAAAACAGATGTTGCGTTAATTGTGTTCAATATTTTTAATGCATTAAACAAAAAAAAAGTTAATTTAAAAAATACTTTTAAAGAGTCGCCGTTGAGATTTTTATTTATTAACTTAGTGAGTTATGTTATGTTATTTGTTATATATAAATTATATTTTATTTTCTAGTGCAAAATTCCCCACTGAACTTTTTCACTGACCTTTCAGAACCCCCTTTCGGTTTTCAGTTTGATCCCCCTAAACAGCGACTGATTGTGTTGCATCTTGGCTTTGTTGCTACCAAATACACTCTGAGTACTGGTTATATTCACTCCTATATTGTGTAAAATGGTAAAATGCAAAAGAACCCAAATCTTCCCATCTCTGCTTGTTATCTGAGCTCATAATTTACTGTCAGCTTCTCTGTCCGATTCATCTTGTGTGTTTCTTTGTCATCTCTGGAGATAAGGTGTCACATCTTGGAACGAGGGGCCATTGAGGAAGACATGCTATCACTTCTCACTATAGAGATGACCGAAATTCTTGCACTTTCAGTTAGGTGATATGGTCACTCCACTGAATGACTGAAACTCTAGCATTTATTTTGTCCTGGCTACATTCTGCACCAGTGTGAAACAACATACCTGAACCCTTGGGACAAGCAGTAACGTGTCAGGTAATCAAAGGTTGTGACAGGTGCCGTTAACGACAGGTGAAGTGAGCTCATGGTTCTGATGGCTGTTAAAAGAACAATGACCTCTTCTCTTGCAAGTTCATATGCCAAAAGGTCAAGTTTAGGTCTCATTCTTTATTCATGAGCCTGAATGTTTACATCTGGTATTAGCTGGTATTATATGTTTTGGGTGATCTAATTAGGTGGACAGTGCAGAATACATAAAAAAAAAAAAAGAGGTCCAAATCATTTTGTGACTGCATTCAGAGGCAGTTAAACATGCCTATTAAACAATGCGGAGTGAATGCACTTGAACAGTGACAAATTAATAATCTACATTAAAACAAGGGTTTTACACTGTTGGAAAACTTATCTGCAGTTATATAATTATCATTATTATTAATTTGAACTAAGGGTAAATAACAACGACCAGGAGACTGGAACCTAATAACCTCATCATCCAGTCCCATCTAAAAGCAGTCTATGAGTGTTGTGTTGCTCCATCTCACCAAATGGGAAAACACTAAAAACTCCAGAGCACCTTAATTAGTGTAGTGTTCATTTTAAACCTTTATGTTCAAAAGAGTTTTAGCACTATTATTTTCTTTAATGGTTACTACAAACCTAGAGGCTCCTTATTGGATGCTGACAACAAGAAAACTGAAATAACAGTTGCTAAAGAGTGAGTCAAGCTTTCCAGTTGTCAATACCTGCTCACGCTGACTACTGTTACTGTTAACACTCACCTCTGTTGGCTCATCCTTGCAGTCTGTGGTGACAAGTGCTGGCTACCATCCAGAGCATTTTCGGCACCCAAAGAAATGACATTCTATGGACTATGAAAACGTCTGGAAGTATGTGTACCACACAGAGGAGTGGATCTTTCTTGTATCAACAACTCAGTTTGGTTGAATTGAATGAATGTATCTTTGAAAAAAGGGTGCACAATGAATAAACAGAGCTTGTCTTAAAACCTGAACTGACATAACACTCCGGTCACAACAATTCACACATCTGCTTCTCACGTTCTTTCTTCCTGCCATTCAGAAGTGAAAAACTAAGTGTTCACTGCATCCTGCTTCTGTTGTAGCAAAGTGTGGCAGTGTAAATTTGTCTGCTAAGACGATCATTTTGTGATTCCACTGGAGTGCCATTTCTATAGGCCTACTTTTAACACTATTAATTTAACTACATTTTTTAAAGTAGATTCAATGTTTTCAAAGTGTAGTTTTTTCAGTAATAAGCATTAATGAAATGTTCTCTCTCTTTCAAGTAGCACTGAGAAGTCGGATTCATTGTAGAAAACTAGTTAAATTAGAAAGTTTATTTCAATAAATTCTCTGTGAATCAAAAAATGTATTTGAATCATCCCTTTTTTTAATGAAAGCAAAATTTTGCACAGTGATTTTGTGACATTACTATTTTGCAGCAAAATTGTAACAAAAAAACTTTATAAATGTTTTTTCTATGCATCATTACTCTTTTACATTATTTATGCATCATTTAAAGGGTAACTAAACCCTAAACCAACTTTAATTAACTTTTTAGTTAATGATCTGCAAGACTGGGGCTTTATTAGTCCTGTTCATTGATTTGAGTAAATGTTTTGACATTTGGGTATAAAGTGTTTTAATTCTACAATATATGGTGTAAAAATGTCTGAGTGCTGCCCTCTTAAGGTTGAACAGTGGCTACTGCAGTTGAATTTTCCTATTGGACGTTGTAGGTCATCGTGATGGTATGATGGTTCTTCCAAAGGCTCACTACCACGCCCCTGGCACAAGCTCACCACGCCCGCATTGATTACATGAGAACAGCTTCACTCCAGTATGAACTCTCATGTTACATGAAGTAGAAACATTATGAATGAAACTTTCTTGACACTTGCTATCAACATTCTAATGAAGAAAATGCGGTTAGATAATGCAGTTGTCAGTACACGTCAGGCTTTTCTTGCGATATGTTTGCTGCCCATCATGTGTACAGATACTTTTCATACATGAGATGTGCTTTCAAATCCTGACACGCAAGTGGTTGCCGTGGTAGCGAACAACAGCCTACTGTAACGTGCTGGATTTAGTCTAACTTTTATTTGAGGAAATCTGTTTATAATAAGCTATTAGGTTTTAAATTATTGGTCCTGCACTGCTTATTGATTAAGTTAATTTGAATGAAAATACATTGCATGTATCTGATCTATTTTTAGTGGCATTCAGTATAAGGATTTGACTGTTCATTGATTAGGTCATTCTCTCTTGCGCTGTTGCTTCACTAGCATCGTCGGCATCGGGAGTTAACACAGTTTGAGCCAGCGGCTCGAGTTGATAAGGCTCTGGCCCTGTGTCTACACAAAATTCACCCTCCTCCACTGCAGGTGAAGGTGGGGGAGAAAAGTCCTCTACTTTGAATGAACGCTCTTTTGCAAAGCTACTAGTGTCACTCCAGTCATTCTCCATCTTTGCGAGTCAGACAGCTGTCAATCAATCCATCACTGCGGGTCTCAGGTGCATGCCCCCCGCTCAGCCCCGCCCTCAGTTCGTCCCCTCTGTCTCCACTGGGCTCGGCCCACTTTTCTAGCATTTGTTTTAAAATGGCCTGTGGTGGAGGCTCTGAGCTGGGGTTGAGTTACCCTTTAAAGGGGGGGTGAAATGCTGTTTCATGCATACTGAGATTTTTACACTGTTAAAGACTTGGATTCCCATGCTAAACATGGGCAAAGTTTAAAAAAAAAGTTTTTTTCGAGCATGGGTATATGTGACGTCCGATGGGGCGGAATGTCCTTGTACATTTGTCCTTGTATGTCCTTGTATGGGCTCTTCTCCCGGTAGGGCGCGCACGCGACTAGAGCGAGAGTGCAAATGGACGCCCATTATAGCACTGTGCTCGGCTTTAGGGAAGCTGGATGCGCTGCAGTCATAGGACGTCACGAAATCAACAATGTCAACAAAGATGTGTGTTTTTGGTTGTCCAGGAAACCCAAGACAACCCTGTACAGCTTCCCAAAGAACCCAGCGTTAATGGGATCCCTGCATTTCGGCGACGATCATTTTATAAACAAGGCCCAGTTCAACTCCGGATTTGTAGCTCGTCTAACGCTGAAAGATGAAGCGGTTCCAGCGATTAAGGTTGGAAGCAGGCGGTGAGTAAAACTGTCTTTGTGTTGTTGGCTATCGATGTGTTCGTTCAAATGCGCTTCTATTCCATTGTTTTTCTATGTAAACACGCACTAGTCTGACTTGCAAAACCGTTCCGCTTGCTACTGTTAACGTTAAATCACATATAATAGTCCGTAAACCAAATTATGGCCTCATAAACCATGAGTAAACACACCATATTGCAAAACTCGCGCATGACAAGCTGCTATAAGCAGGTACCATTATAAGTTATACGTTTTACAGTACATACCATAAAGACGTCCTGCAGTAGTCGTTGCTGCTTCTCCTGTTCAATTTCAGCCTCTAGATCTGATTCTGGATCATATATGTATGGCTAAATCCGATTGATCGCCATGGTTTATTTATGATAACGTTTTTTTCCACGTTTAAGGATGTCACAGCTTTCTCAGCTCTCAACGCTATGTCTGCGCGCGCTCGTGATTCTTTAGCTCCGCCCACACGATACGCCTCCAGCTGCTAGTTTTTTTCCGGAAAGACTTGGTACAGCTTTTATAAATATAATAAAACTAAAGACTTTTTGGAGATATTAAGGATGCAGTACTACTCTATAGGCACTCAAGATTGACATGAGATTGACTGATTGACCCCTTTAATTACAAACCTTTTTTCTTTATTCTGAGGAGCACACACACACACAAAAAGAACATTCAGGAATAAGACTGACCAATTAATTTACTAAAAATGTAAAACCCACATTAGTTGAGGGTCCAATTCTCACTATTACCTAGTTGCTTATAAGCATGCTTATTACTATGATATTAGCTGTTTATTAGTACTTATAAAGCACATATTAATGTCTTATTCTGCATGACCATATTCTACATCCCTTAGTCCTGCCCAATATCTAAACTTAACAACTACCATACTAACTATTAAGAAGCAGTAATTAAGAGTTTATTGAGGCAAAAGTCGTAGTTAATAGTTAGTTAATATTAAGAAGTGGACCCTAATCTAAAGTGTGACCAAATGATCACTGTTTTGTTCTGGTAAGAGTTTCATATCAAATTGAAAGAAGGAATCTGTTGTCGGAGGCTGTCACACACTGTCAAGCTTTGCTAGACTGTGATGTAAACAAAACACTATTGGCTTTGATATTGTCCACCCTGACTTCAACACATTGAGGAAAACGTCTCGGTTACGTATGGTAACCCTCGTTCCCTGAAGGAGGGAACGGAGACGTACGTCGGACGTCACAGACGAATTGGGATCACTTCAGGGAGCCCCTATCAGCTTCGAGATATAGAGAACAGGCCAATGGGCCATTGGCGTGCAAGATTTGCATCTCGCGCTCCGCCCCGCACTGCGGGTATAAACAGGAAGCGAGAGCAGCGCAATATTGTTTTTCACTGAGGAGCCGAACTAGTGACTCGGATATGCAGTGATGGTACAGCAACTATGGCGACGGGACGTACATCTCCATTCCCTCCTTCAGGGAACGAGGGTTACCATACGTAACCGAGACGTTCCCTTTCAGTCGGTCACATTTGGCGTACGTCAGACGTCACCAACGAATTGGGATCCCTTTGGAAAACGCCACAGTTACTACCACTTCCAGCGCCCAGCGAAGAGCCCCTCAGACCCCGTCTGTTCCGGGTGGGAAAACTCATGCAGGGAGAGTCACACTGCTGTTCCACAAGACCCACTCAGCAGACTATTGGATAACGCTGGGAAGCATGCCCGGAAGGCCGCTGTGGAAGCCACATCATGCCCGGAGGGATTACCATGTGGAGAATACAGATATGGACTGGCCTTGGGCAGTGCAAAATACGGAAGTCCCAGGGGTGGCCCCGGCCAATTACGGCAGGAGAACAACATCGCACTGGGACGGCAGAAGAGCTCTGCCGAGGGAAAGACACAAGCTCGCAGTAGGGAGCTGTACCGTGGAAGAATACACGTATGGGACCGCCGTGGGGGTCACAACATATGGAACCCAGCCTAACACAAGTTTCACCAATGCATACGAGTGTTAAACCTGGCGTCGGATGCTCCGCCACATCCGACTGCCGCGGGTTGCGGAGGACTCGACAGGGTTCGCCTATCCTTAGGGGAACTTGACTGGAGCAGATAAGCGCACATATCCGTTCCATGGGGAAGGGAATGGCACAGCAAGCCGACACTAGAACGGGCACTCCGGTGTTACTGACTATGGGAAGCGAGCACACGGGAAGCTACCGGCTCTACACGCAGGCTATAGAATCTAGCGAACGTGTTAGGTGTCGCCCAGCCCGCAGCTCTACAATATCTGTCAGCAAGGCGCCACGAGCCAACGCCCAGGAAGAAGCAACACCCCTAGTGGAGTGGGCTCTTAACCCGAGCTGGCAGGGCACGTCTTGGGTTTCATACGCCAAGACGATGGCATCCACTATCCAGTGGGCCATCCTCTGCTTGGAGACAGCCGTTCCCTTCCGCTGTCCTCCGTAACAGACAAAGAGCTGCTCTGAGGTCCTGAAGCTTTGCATTCTGTCGACGTAAGTCCGCAGGGCGCGGACCGGACAGAGAACAGCTAGGGCTGGGTCTGCCTCCTCCGAAGGCAGTGCTTGCAGGCTCACCAGCTGGTCCCAGAAGGGAGTGGTGGGAACCTTGGGCACATATCCAGGCCGGGGTCTCAGGATTACATGAGAGTTACCAGGCCCGAACTCCAGGCACGATTCGTCGACCAAAAATGCCTGCAGGTCCCCTACCCTCTTGATAGAGGCCAATGCAGTCAGGAGTACTGTCTTTAGAGACAGGATTTTCAACTCTGCCGACTGCAAAGGCTCAAAGGGCGCTCTCTGTAGTGCGGTTAGCACCAGAGTTAAGTCCCAAGAGGGTATAGAGGGAGGGCGAGGCGGATTTAGTCTCCTCGCCCCCCTCAGGAACCTGATGATCAGATCGTGCTTCCCAAACAGACTTACCATCCACCATGTCATGGTTTATGGTGATAGCGGCAACATAAACTTTGAGAGTGGAGGGAGACAGCCTTCGCTCCAACCCATCTTGTAGGAAGGAAAGCACTGAACCGATCGAGCATCTCCGGGGGTCTTCTCAGCGAGAAGAACACCAATCGACGAACAGGTTCCACTTCAACGCATAGAGGTGCCTCGTAGAGGGAGCTCTAGCGGAAGTGATGGTGTCTACCACATTCTGTGGCAGGCCACCTAGAACCTCCGCGTCCCATAGGGACCAGACATGGAGTTTCCAGAGGTCCGGATGCGGGTGCCAAAGGGTGCCCCGTCTCTGAGTCAGGAGGTCCTTCCTCAGAGGAATGGGCCAAGGAGGTGCTGTCGCAAGGAGCACTACTTCCGGGAACCAAGTCCGGTTGGGCAAATACAGGGCAACCAACAGGACTTGCTCCTCATCCTCCCTGACGTTGTACAGTGTCTGTGCAAGAAGACTCACTGGGGAAAACACATATTTGCGTAGGCCCCGGGGCCAGCTGTGTGCCAGAGCATCCGAGCCAAGACCGACCGAGTCCAGCTCCATACAGAGAAAAGAGATCCTCTGCGTGGGGCAGAGTTTGCTCTTTTCTCCCTTGACCTGAAACCCCAACCGGCTGAGGGGCCCCATGCTCTCTCATGGGAGCAATGGCTGCCTCCGCGACTTTCGTGAAGACATGGGGTGACAGGGACAGCCCGAAGGGTAAGACTCTGTACTGATGTGCCCGTCCCTCGAACGCAATGCGTAGGAACGGTCTGCGTCGAGGGAAAACCGAGACATGAAAGTACACGTCCTTCAGGTCGATCGCTGCAAACCAATCTTGGGGACGGATGCACCTGAAGATGCGTTTCTGCGTTTAACATTTTGAACGGCATTCCTTTAAGGGACCGATTCAAGAATTTGCAGATCCAAGATCGGCCATAACCCGTCGCTTTCTTGGGTACAATGAAGTACGGGCTGTAGAACCCGGACTTCATATTGGCTGGAGGGACCGGCTCTATCACGTCCTTCGCCAGTAGGACTGCGATCTCCGCCTGTAGCACAGGGGCGTCCTCCTTCGACACGGAGGTGAAGTGAACGCCCCTGAGCTTGGGGGAGTGCCAGGCGAACTGAATTGCACAGCCGAGTCTGATGGTACGGACGAGCTGGCGAGACGGGCTGGGAAGTACTAGCCAGGCTCCCAGTGACCGTGCAAGCGGACCAACAGCACCAAAGACGTACCTGCAGCGGGGCAGCGTAGCGGCGTCCAACATTGCTGAAGCACCCAGGGGAAGACCGTGGCAGCACACAGGAGATAATGCAGTCCTGTGTCTGCACTCACTGAGACAAACGCCCTCACCAAACCAACAGTTGCTGTGAGAACAGCAGTTTGTTATGCTGATGCAGCGGTGAGCACGCGGTCGCGCTTATTGTGCCTTTTCGCCAACACAAAGCGTCCCTCTCGTTCTCTGTAGTATCTCTCTTGTAGATAGGCTCTCTTTTAGAAAAGCAGTCTTGCTTCATCAACGCCATTCGGCTCCGAAGTGAATGACAATAGTGCGCTGCTCTCGCTTCCTGTTTATACCCGCAGTGCGGGGCGGAGCGCGAGATGCAAATTTTGAACGCCAATGGCCCATTGGCCTGTTCTCTATATGTCGAAGCTGATAGGGGCTCCCTGAAGTGATCCCAATTCGTCTGTGACGTCCGACGTACTTAGAACCGTAACGCAGTAAGAATCGAAACACAAACGACTCGTGTAGGCGGTTCAGAGTTTATTCTTTCTTTTGGGAGACAATGATTTCATTTATTGTGCACTTCCGACTTTACAACTTCACAAAATGTTTACATTCACAAACTATATTACAGCTATATTACACACTGCATGAAAGGGAATTCTAAAACCATAATAGGGACACTTTAATATTTGGGTGAACTATCCATGGTTGGCTATATAGTTTAATTGTAGCTTCCTCAGTTCAGAAGACTATCTAAGTACGTCATAGTGACAAATCTTCTGCTATCTATAAAGAAAAATGATCCTATGAAGTTCCCTGAGCAGGTAGCACTCAGCACACCTCAGTGTGTAACTCTGTCTCTCTGGGGTCCAGCAGCACGCTGCTCCCGGCATTGAACTCCCAGATACTCAAAAGGGCCCTTTATCCCAGTCATACAAAAAAACTGCCCCACCTCCACCATCATTCCCACCGTTAGGCAGAGATGCGTGGAATCCACCCCTAACACCTCCCACCCGCATTTAAGCAGCAGACATCCTTTATGTTCATGTGTCACTGCTGGTTTACTCTGTCAAAATCCTGCTGCACAATAGATGTGTAAAAAGATTGACCAATAGCTTTTTCTTCCCTGTACAGCCACCCATAGAGGCACAAAAGACCAGGGTGAAAAACACACCTGCACTTTTATGCGTCAGGAAAGCAATGCCTGTGTCCTGATACTTCACACGGCAGAGCGCCTGAAGTCAGCTAGCAGATCAACCGGCGTGCGAGATCGCCACACAAGCGGCACATGATACGAGCTGTTGTGTTATGCTGCACAAAGGACAACCAAAGGGTCCCTGAGATATGAGAGCACAGAAAACATTTGGAGTTATTGTAAGTGTGTCACTTGGACAGGGAAGATAATGATGTTTACACATGCAGTGAATGTTGGGCATTATTTGATGAGGTGATTTTCATAAATATATATGTTTATAGTGGCACTCGGTGTGGTGGCAAGTGATATTATCTCAAAGACCTGTCGATCTTGAAAGTCTTCTTTACATTTAAATAATATACACTTACGAGGGGAATTTTTCAGTGACATAAGATATCATTTTATTGCTCTTTAGCAGTGCTGTTTGTAAAATATTGCATATTGCGCAGTTTTTACTGGCCAGCTAATAAAAAAGTCTTACAAGACACAATACTGGCCTCAAACAGTGTATCTGACAGTTATTTAGCATTATTTTCATGTAAAATAGCCAATAACTGCCCCTCTTATGTTATTTTAAAGGCTTTAATTTTGTTTTGGAGGTCTCCTACAAAAGGTTTACTTGCATCAAAGGTAAAAAAAAAAAAATAATAAAAAAAAACACTGTAAGTTTCTCATAATATTCATTGCACACCTTATTTCTCATAAGGTTTGTTCAAAGATAAACCCCTCCTTTCCGAGAGCTACTCTGCTCTGATTGGTCAGATGGCCCATTCGGTTGTGAATGATCTACTGCTTACTGTGTGTGTTGGAAATTAAATGCCTATTATCATATCTGAATTTCAGCTCCGGAGGCTTCATCAGTGACTTCATCAGTTTTTCATTTTATTTAACTTTAACCTATTTTGTTTCTGTAGAAACAGTCCTCCATACATGATCAGGCTGTTTCATAGAGGCTGCTATTGGCCCTCCTCATCACTGGCCCTGGGAAAACATTTGATACACCAGATTTGAAAGACCTATTGCACTCAAAAACATTACAAGTTGCTTAGTTTTGGAGAACAAACTAAACAAAAAATGCTTCAATTGCCGCAGCTAAAGACACACTTTCGATTTGAGCAACATGACAAATTTTTTGTCTGTGTGTTTGTGTCTTCACTAAGACAATAGTCACCAGACCACAGCGAAAACTCCACACTGTTTGGACTGTATTTGGAGCATGAAACCGGCTTGGTCAGTCAGCGAGAGTTAAAAAGACAAACTGGATGAAGCCGCTTCTGGTTTTGATTTCATTTGAGAGAGTGTCTTTTCTACTCTTGCACAAGAGCAAACCTGTCCTCCGGTTGGACGGCGGCCAAGTGAACATGCCAAGACCAACTCTGATCCTCAGTGCATTTCCCCATCATCTGTAAACCCACCACCTCTGTCAAGCATTGATAGCATATCGCTGTGTAATTACGGAGGGACCCAGAAGATCTCAGCAGTGCTGAGCACAAAGCTCAGTTTGAGCTGAGGTCATGTCTGTGAAATGTGTGCGTAAACGTGCTCAAACTGACTCAATGACTCAAAAGTGATATTTTGCAACACTGGCTGTTAAGATGCTTTGTTAACCTATGCAAAAAGTTAAGCTATAGTGGACATGAATGCTTTGAAATGATGAATACCTGTCTACCAGTAATAAGTGTGCGTGTGTGTGTAAGTATGTGTGAGAAAGAGAGTGAGAGAGAGAAGTCAGCAAGAGCGAGAAAGAGAGCGATAGAGAGAGAAAGAGAGAGAGAGAGAGAGAGAGAGAGAGAGAGAGAGAGAGAGAGAGAGAGAGAGAGAGAGAGAGAGAGAGAGAGAGAGAGAGAGAGAGAGAGAGTAAGTTTGTGTCCAGACTTACAACATAAGTAGTACTGTCCCCCCCTACTGGCTCAGAGCTCCATATTGCTGCATAAAGTTCAGAGACACTCACTGGCCACTTTATTAGGTACACCTTGCTATTACTGGGTTGGACTTCAGAACTGCCTTAATTCTAAATGGGATAGATTTACCGAGCTGTGCTGGAAATATTCCTCAGAAATGTTGTTCCATATTGACATGACAGCATTACACAGTTGCTGCAGATTTGTCAGCTGCACATCCATGATGTGAATCTCACGTTCCTCCACATCCCACAGGTGCTCTATTGGATTGAGATCTGGTGACTGTGGAGGTCATTTGAGTAAAGTGAACTCACTTTCATGTTCATGAAGCCAGTTTGAGATGATTTGAGCTCTGTGACGTGTGTTATCTCACTGGAAGTAGCCACCAGAAGATGGTAGACTGTGGTCATTAAAGAGATGGTCAGCAACAAATATTCAGGTGGCATTTACACAATGCTCAGTTGGTACTAAGGAAAATATCCCCCACACCATTACACCAGCAGCCTGAACCGTTGATACAAGAAAGGATGGATCCATGATTTCATGTTGTTTATCAGTGGCGGCTGGTAATAATTATTTTTTGGGGGGCGTTTTTTTGGGTGGGTGGGGGGGGGCAGTATCAAGATGCATGTTGACTAAATTCAAGCATTAAAGAAAAAACAGTGTCTTCACTTTTACCTTTTTACACATTCATTTCCCACATATAATTGAATGAGGAAATGAAAAACAAAAGAAAACAGCCACAACTGACTAGCATGTTGACTACTTGAACATAAATTTTGCTCTCCTTTCTTTCTGGCCAGCAAATGTCTCAATGACTCTCTGATTAAAGTCAGTCATCTCAGTAGTGTCATGACGTTTGCATTGTTCAGTTAGATATTTGAGGTCTCTTACCCCCGTTGTTGTCCACAAAACTTCAGTACCGACACTTTGAAATAAAAGACAGGGAAAGCAATAAAGGGCATTGCTAACAACACATCCAGTCAGCCACCTAACTTACGTTTCTCATAACAAGCGCGTGGAGCTCCGAGTGCAGCTGCGTCCTGTCACTGGCCTGCTGCTGGATTTTTAAATCACGTTGGTCCGGTTCGGGATCTTCCAACGAACGCCTTGTGAAAGAATTTGGTTTAACTGCTGCCATCTCTACGAAACTGATCATCCTAGCAAGGTTTTGGCGGAGTCGGAGTGATGCTTTAGTGGCCAAGAACGGAAAGTTGAAGGACAGGTGACGAGAACTAATCAGATTGGATAAAATAACACGCATCCAATTCTGATTCGCCCGGGACGCAGCGACCTGCGTCCAGAGGAGGATCTTTAAGAACCAATTAGAGACCAGATTCAGGTCACATGCCGCCCGTATATTTTTGGACTCAGATAGACGTCCATTTGTCTGGCGTCCCTCGCGCATGAAACCGCATGAAACATATTGAAGAACATATAAAATAGTTAACCCATCAAAGCCAGTTTTTATTAAATGCTGATGCTCTTACTAACAGCCAGCATATCTATGAGTAAACTATTTTATTTTTATTTCACTTTTATATCATTTTTGTATACATGTATATTTCTGGAATTTTGATGGGGGCGGCGCCCCAGCGCCCTCTATTGACCAGCCGCCACTGTTGTTTATACCAAATTCTGACCCTACAATCCGAATGCCGCAGTATAAATCAAGACTCATCAGAGCAGGCAACATTTTTTCAATCTTTTATTGTCCAATTTCGGTGTGGCCATGTAATTATAGCTTCAGTTTCCTGTTCTCGGCTGACAGGAGCGGCATCGGTGTGTCTTCTGCCGCTGTCGCCCCTCTGCCTCTAAGTTCGATGTGTTGTGTTCAGAGATGCTCTTCTGCAGACCTCGGGTGTAATGAGTGGTTATTTGAGTTACTGTTGTATCAGCTCGAACCAGTCTGGTCATTCTCATCTGACCTCTGGCATCAACAAGACATTTTCACCCACAGAACTGCCGCTCTCTGGATATTTTCTCTTTTTCATTCTCTACAAACCCTAGAAAAGGTGTGCATGAAAATCCCAGTATATCATCAGTTTCTGAAACACTCAGACCAGGCCGTCTGGCACCAACAACCATGCCACGTTCAAAGTCACTTAAATCACCATTCTTCCCCATTATGATGGTCAGTCCTGACCATGTCAATTGATGTACAAAGTCTGCTATCAACTTGATCCAAAATACCTCTGCCATTGTTTCATAAATAAACAAAAAAACAAATAAATTATTTAACAAAATGGCATGAGAATTGTTTTCAGAGAATATATATTTAATTTTTCTTATCCCCAGACAAATTGTTTTGCGTTTTGTTTAATGCCTAAATTTGTGTGGGGTTTGAGAAGTTTTTATTAGTTTTTTATTACAAATTGTTTGTTTTAAAGGGGCTATATGTAAGAATTTCATATATGAATTGTTTTTTATTGCCATTATGTGAACAGTTGTAACACAACACTGTTAGACATTTCTGTAATTTGTACAGTTATTTACTATATATCACCCAGTATAATACTGTAAATTCTCTTTACAGTAAATAACTGTAATTCCCGTTGCATCATGGGTATTTTCTATGACGTCAAACACCAAATACAGTGATTTCCTGTATTTTTTTTAAATAAAGTATAATACTGTATTTACCACAACGGCCTCTTTGGCACAATTGGGATCGACAGGATTTGCTTTAGATTTATATTAGGAACCATCAGTGCAGCGTTGAAAGTTTCACTCGAGGAGAGAGCTCACGGTTCCATAGAACATATGAGCAGTGTCCGGACACCCTGCGAAGATTTTTCCATCCCCCGTGAGAACGGCAAACAAGCAAGGTAAGTGTGATTTGTACTAGCCGCGGTTGTCTGCACCCCAATTTTAGCTTGTCAGCATTGGTGCTAAAAACTGAGGTAAACCTAACGTTTTATTTAAAAAAAGTAGTTTATTGAATTAGATTAGGAACCGGTGCGGCGTTGTAAGTTTTGCCCGAGGAGAGAGCTCACAGTCCGGACAACATACTTTACATAACGTTAGGTTATCATTTGCTTAAACTTTGCTGCTAAAAACTGAGGTAAACCTAACGTTTTATTTTAAAAAATGAGTTTATTGAATTAGATTAAGAACCAGTGCAGCCAGCGTCGTAAGTTTTGCCCGAGGAGAGAGCTCACGGCCCGGACAACATACTTTACATAACGTTAGGTTATCATTTGCTTCAGCTTTGGTACTAAAACTGAGGTAACGTAAACCTAACGTTTTATTTTTTTAAAAGACTTAACGTTAGTGAGTTTATTTAATTAACTTTACCAATACAATGAAGATTTTGTTTATCGAGCATATTAAGCGTACATTAGGACGACATTAGTTAGTAAATTAACGTTGGCCACTAGTTGCAAAAATAACGTCGTTAACAAGCAAAGTTTACATTTGGATTGACATTATTTATTTTACAATTTGTTTTTTTACTGTTAATTCAAAGTTTTTCTTGTATGTTTTAGTCGGGTCTGTTTAACTGAATCAAAAATTATTTAGTTTTTCCACCTCTTTTTAGCTGTAACTAGCCATGTACCATGTTTTTTTCATAAATTATATTATACTAAAATAATCCAAAACTGTGTTTGTCCAGGACTGACAGAATATAATTTTATTTTCTGGAATTTAAGCAGTCCTGGACAATTTTTGGATTATTTTGGCAGATTAAATATAATTTATGAAAAAAACATGGCAAAACTTTAGAATAATGTTGCTCAAGTGCAAACCTGAATACATTTCTGAACACAAAAGAAGATGAAGAATGTTTGTAACCTAACAGATTGAGGCACCATTCACTTCTATAGTAATTCTTTCCTACTATGGAAGTGAATGGTGCCTCAAAATTTATCTGGTTACAAACATTCTTTAAAAGGAAGGTTTAGAACTACAGGGCGAGTAAATGACAGAATGTACTTTTTTTTTTTTTTTTGGTGAACTATCCATTTATTGACAGACCATTATTCTAAAGTGTTACCAAAAACATTTAAAGCAAAGGCACTAAGGGTGATGAAATTTTAAATATCTTTATTCTCTTAATTTTCTCTTGCTTTAAGTTTTTTTCGTGAGGAAAAACCCAGAGGAGGGAACAAGGTGCATCACCAAAACCTGAGTGAGTCGGAAGACCGGGGAAGTTGTTAACAGGAAGACAACTGTAATCAACAACAGAGTGTCATCCTTCCATCGCCACCTAATGGAGTTTGAATGGAAAAACTTGGACTAGGTGGGACACTTTTTTAATAGGATATGTAATGTACACAGACACTTACGCTGCATTCACACAGGGCGTCATGTCGGTTATTAATTTTGTCTGACTTGAGACAGCGCCGACGCCACGTGACAGTGATGTATGGCATCAAAGCAACGCGAGAGCGATTCGAGAGCATTCGGCTAATACAGCCGGTGCAGTTTCTCCAGAGCGACTTCACGGACTTTGATGACGACACAGCTGTTCCACGATTGGCCAGATTCTCCGCATGACAGCGATCACATGTGTTTCATGTTCATTCTAAAACCTTCAGTTCCTCTAATGCGCACAAATCAGTTTTTATAACAGTTAAACCTCTTTTCATGTAGTTGCGATGTTATATTGTCATGTTTATCAAAATAAAACAGATGAAAAACATAGACCCCCACTTCATTGATAGTTTAGGCTTGTGTGTTAACTTTATTCTTGTACAAACACACGCTGTATTAAGCAGTGCATAAAGTATTACATGACAAAAAATGTCTCTGAAACATCTGTGTATTGACAGATTTCACTTCAGCTGATAAAGTGTGCAAACACAGCGCAAGCATCACTGCAGGAAGCAGAAAGTGTCAGACTTCACGTCTCCGTTTGCAGCTCCTCCTCGCCTGCATGCGGCTACTCTCGCCGATCGGTTGCATCCAGCCACAGCTGATGTCCAACACACCTTTCAACTTCTGCCGCTTGCAACGTGAGTGAAGCGACACGACGGAACCCACAATTCAGTTCAGCAATTCATGACGTCACCCATTCAAAGTAAATGAGAAGCGTTAATGCCGGTGCCCCGTGGGAATGCAGAATTAAGTTTGAGGATACCTTACTAAAGCTAATGCAGTATACATGTAATCCATCCTGCAATACAAGGTTACATTGTTGTTTTTGATTAAATAGTTTGTGAAATCATGTTGAGGTGATTTCAGTAATATTAATTTTTTGGAGCATGTAGTTTGTGCTGCTACTATTATGTACTGACAGTTTTCTTTAGTTTTTTACTCTATCAATTTTGTTAAAGGGGTGGTAAAACACATTGTTTTGAAGGCTTGATTGTGTTTGTGGGGTGCACTGTAACATGTGTTAATGCTTCGTTTTTAAAAAAAAATCATTATTTTTCATATATTTGACATTTATTCTACACTGCTCTGTCCCTCCTTGTAAAACGGTCTGATGCTTTCCGGGTTGTATGAAGCCAGTCCCTCAAAAATACGCAATGGGCTCAGATTGGTTAGCTGGCCCAGTGTGTTGTGATTCGCTAACCGCAGTGCACGTTTGTCGGAAACGTCACGCCCCTTACCTTTACCGGTAGACTATGCTTTGGTCAGTATTAGAAATGATGGCGTCAATAAAACCACACCAATCTGAGCCCGAATCAGACCCAGAACCTTTTAGTGAAGATGATCGAGCAGAACCTGTTCAGTCCTAATGAGTAAAGACTGCGGATCTATAGTGATCGCTACTGAATGGCACTGTTACTTTTGTATTTTTAGAACGATAATAGCCAAATATCTGTCGCAAGAACTATTAACCCAAAACAAACACTAAACACTGGCTTTACTAGTAAGTTAGCCAAATCACACACAGAACCATGTTTAGCATGCCTGTAGATAAATAATACATAAAAGCTCTAATCAAAGAATCATTTACACTAATGCCAAGTTCGCTGTTGAGATTTTAACGTTAGTGTTTGTAACGATAGGTGTTCGTCGGATAACGTTAAGTATGAATAAGCATTTAACAGACTGGTTTGCAGAACAGTGTTGTCATCTGTTTACTTCCTTGCTACAACCTATTACAGGAAAACACATCGATGAAAAATAAATC
Organism: Gobio gobio; assembly: GCF_949357685.1. Classification (NCBI taxonomy): domain Eukaryota; kingdom Metazoa; phylum Chordata; class Actinopteri; order Cypriniformes; family Gobionidae; genus Gobio; species Gobio gobio. The sequence continues at coordinate 30,765,407 of NC_137105.1, read as the reverse complement.
AGACTTACAGGTTGTGGCCCGTAAACAGCTTCTGTTTGTAAATCCAGCTTTCAGGTCAAGCCGTTGTGCATATCCTGCATTGAACTCGCGAACATTGTGAAAGTTTTCCTCCGTGAAAAACTTCTGCGGGAGGGAGCCCCGCGCGCATCGTGCATTCACACACTGGCAGTGTTTGTCTTATGCAGCTGACGTTGTGCAAATCCGGTGTTGAACTCGCGAACATTGTGAAAGTTTTCCTCCGTGAAAAACTGCTGCGGGAGGGAGCCCCGCGCGCGTCGTGCATTCACACACTGGCAGTGTTTGTCTTATGCAGCTGACGTTGTGCAAATCCGGTGTTGAACTCGCGAACATTGTGAAAGTTTTCCTCCATGAAAAACTGCTGCGGGAGGGAGCCCCGCGCGCGTCATGCATTCACAAACTGGCAGTGTTTGTCTTATGCAGCTGACGTTGTGCAAATCCGGTGTTGAACTCGCGAACATTGTGAAAGTTTCCCTCCGTGAGATGTGCTGCGGGAGCCCCGCACGTGCCTGTTCCCTTCTGTCTCATACACACGCGCATATAACATGTTGTATGTTAAACGCTCTGCAACGCACCCCTGTCCCTATGAAGGCTGAACAAAGCAAGTACCCCAGACCTGCAATCCGGATGAATATAACAGCGTTTCCTCGGCATCGCGGCAACAACACTCCAGCCTAACTATACCACAACAGCGCCGCGATACAAAATGGCCTCACCCCCCCCCCCCCCCCCCCTATTTAATATTCTCGGAGGAGGGGTTTATGTAAATATTGAGCCTGGTGATGTCACCAACCCTGGAGGAATGTCTGTAGTCGCCTACTGGCCGTTTGCTGTAGTTCTTAGAAACTGATTTCTTTAAAAGCAAATATCTCCCTTTGCTTTAAACTTTGAACGTTGTAACTTTGCAGATGTTGTTTATGCTAAAGCAGCAACATTACACACTAGCTTAAGTTAGAATAGTGAAATCGTGGTTTACCACCCCTTTAGTGTTAATTTCGTCAGACAAGACGAGACTAAATATGTTCGTTAACGACCTTTTTTTCCATGACGAAGACGAGACGATGACGAGACTGCACCAATGTCCAAAAACACTGACTAAGACTAAATTAACATGCATTATTGTTGATGAAAAAGGACGAGACTAAAATGTTTTGCATAAAATAAAAACTAAGATAAAATCTCTCTTCATTTTCGTCTACAATTGTCTCTACTTTCACATCATGAGATGAATATTCAGCTGTTCAATATTCAGAAAGAGTTCCCGCTGTTGCTGGAGTACAGGTCTCTCTCAGACTCGCGTCATCTCGCGGCCGCGCGCGTGTGGTCACGTGGTTCCCGGAGCGCTCAATACCTCTAGCGCTGTGTCAGTATATTTGAATGGCTTAAGCCGCGTAAGTTACACAACAGCTTCACTTTACAGGTGTTTGCAGCAATTTTTGGTAAACAGTACAGCATAGTGTGCGTCAGCCACATTTACAGTATCATTTTATTATGGAGAGTGGTAGAGATCAACATTGTTTACATTAATATTAATGTTTTTCTTGTATTTAGCCCTCAGGTATTCCTTACTAATTAAGTCACACTTGTACTCATTGATGATCAAATGTGACCATACACCTTAACTATTTCAAAAATAAATAGCCTATATTTTAATTCAATAATATTTATTGAATATTTTGAGGAGATCTTTTGGTACTAAATACTATTTGTGCAATACTTATGGTCCATTAATGATCACTTAAAATATTTTTCTTCTAATATTTTTATTGTTTATTGGCCTATTTATATTACAATTAGTGTATTAATTAAGGTTAAAATAGAGAATTCCACTGCAAAGAGGCAAATTAGAGTCATTTTGTGGCTGGAAAAATAAAAAAAATTCACTTGTAATGCCATTACCCACTGGGTGCCTGTATGGCTCTTTAATACATACACAGATCATAACTGCTTACTTATTTGTGAAATTTTGAAATGTTAATAATAGTGAATAGTAAAGAATGCAAGCAAATATAATATAACCCCAAAAAAGTGTAAAAAACATATTTTCCCTTATACTATGTACAGTAGGCTATATACATATGAATTCATACTGAATCAAGATCGAACTCGATATTTGTGCCCATCGTCTCATAAGCTAATGCTGATCTACGCTGTAAATCAACCAGTTAGCTATGGTGTTGTGGCACAAACATTATGCAGGTTATATGTACTTTATGTAACTTATTTTGCCACAAAATATATTGAGTTTTCCTTTGACTAAAGCTAGACTAAAATGACTAGACTTTTGGTCGACTAAAACTTGACTAAGATACCTTGAGTTGTCTTTTGACTAAAACTAGACTAAAATGACGAGACTTTTAGTCGACTAAAACTTGACTAACAAAAAAAGATATGTGAATGACTAAATATGACTAAAACTAACAAGGACATTTGGCACAAGACTAAGACTAAGACTAAATTAAAAATAGGTGACAAAATTAACACTACACCCCTTTAAGCTAAATAACAGAGACGCCTCTCTAATATGCAGTCAGGTTCAGCATCACTACAAAGTGTATTCTTCAAAATATTCATAACATTGAATCACCAGCTAAAACAAAAACTGAACATTTCATTTCACATCTTCATGAAGGCATTCCAGGACTGGATTAGACTAGACAGCATACATTGAGCTAGGTGTACCTCAAAGTGTTAACTGTCTATAAAATACTATTTTACCATTATGATGAATTGTAATGGGATTATTATTTTTTTATTAAATTCCAACAGTGTAAAAAGTTTGTGTATACTCAAATTGTATGACTAACTTCATATCATTCCTATCTAGAGGGACTTCTTGCCATAATGGAGCAGAATCCTGGTTCCTGTTTGAAATCATCCAATGTGGAAGATGGCACAGATCGGTACAGACATGAAACTTGTGTTTGTGTTGTGTTGTGATAACCTGTTTCAGAATTAATTTGCTCTTTGTTTATATTTTATTCATGTATATGTGTATTTTGCACCAAAGTTACAGTATTCTTCAACCAACTATTTACAGTATTCTACCAACTATTTTCTGCAGAGTTTTTAAAATTGTAGCTCAAACGATAGTGTGGGGCGCTAGCAAGGTCATGGGTTCAATTGGGCCAGTAAGTTACTGTAAAATCTCTTATAAATGTCTAACAGTGAACTTAAAAAATTTGACCTTCCCTGACTTCCTAGGTTGTCTATGAAAGCCTGTAGACTGATTTTATGTGAAGGAATCAGGTCACATGTTTATGCTTGGAAATTCAAAAGGACGTTTACACTTCCGTTCAGTGACACATACAATTAATGCTTATACAATGTTCACTGGCTCTCACAGAGCCAGTCTCAAATATACTTTATAATCACACTTTCATAACAGTGTCATTTTAATAACCTCATCTGTCGACATGATGCCTGTGAATTGCAGAGCTGGTTCAAACATATCCACATCGCTATGATCAGATGCTTTCTTAACAGCGTTGGGATGTTCGCTAACAGCATATCGCAGCAAAGTTTTTACACCTTTTTAATTCTAAGCAAAGAATGAAAAATAACTTCACCGTGAGTATATCGGGGCACTGAATCATGTTCAGTCTTTTGTACATTATGTTTGCACAAGAGTGAGCATGAGCAATGAGTTGCTGGCTGCAGTTCACTTAATGGCCACCGGTGCTGCTAATAACAAGGGTTTCTGAATTCCACATATGGCCTGTTTAAAGGGGATGTCTAATGCAATTGTATGCATTCTGACTTATTTACTCTGTTAAAGAGTTGGATTGAAAAATGAAAAAAAATATGAAAAAAATATTGATTAATAAAAACAAATGTCCTGTGTGAACCACACTGTATATACTGTACCTGCCTCATTTCCACAACAGTATTACCATGGTAACATGCACAACACTGAGAATTACAGCATATGTTTTTGCATCAGATGTTGAAAATGTAAACCAAAAACACAAACAAACGAAGCACAGACCACCTCTAAAATCAGGACCACCTAAATGTTTTCCGTCTCGTGCTCACAGAAGCCATAATGCTGTAATGATTTAATTGCTCTGGGACTGCAAGGCTAATAAGGTTTCTAAATCAGTATGCTTTATTTGTTTACTTTTTGACTTGCGGCAAGAGGAAAAATGCAGTGGGTCTAATTGGAACGCTGTCATTAACAGATATTCAGTATTAAAGTTTCTTCCTTTAGTAATTGGTTTGTGGATTTTTTATAGCAGACTTGTGTTCCTCTTGTCAAAGCAACTTCAAGAAGGAAGTTTTTTAAAGCCAATATAGCCATGTCATAAAATACAGTAGTTCCTCAGCAGTACTCAGATCCTGAGAGATGTGGTGGAGAAATGGAGACCACCTTCTTCTTATTGCATCATGCATAGCTCCTGGTGGGATGAGTGCATTTTTGTAATATAGAACAGATGACTTGTTTTAGCCCTATGAGATTTTGACAAAGCAAGATGTTTTGGGTTTTGCTAGGAGCATTGTGCACCTACTTTTTGAGGGGGTGTTAGTGGTGCTGTTGGTTCAATCCATAGATTTATTGCAATGTGCAAGGGAACACATGAGGGTGGGAGGATGATTATAGAATTTTTAGGAAAATGCTTTAAGAAAAGTATCACACTTATCTAAAGTGTGACTCCACTGAACTCACACTGTAAAAAACAAACCGTAAAAGGGGTGCCAGAAAATGTCTATTTAAAAACAGAAAAATATTGTCAGGAAAAAAACATAGATAAACTGTATAAAAAATAAAAAAAACGTAAAAAACCCGTAATTTTCTGGCAGCAGGGGTGACAGAAAATGTCTGTTTAAAAACAGAAAAATACTGTCAGGAAAAAAACATAGATAAACTGTAAAAAAACTTTTTCAGGTTCTGGAAGTAAAAACCACATTCATTTTCTCAATAAGGAAATTGATTTTGAATGATAACTACTGTGAGCTACAAGGTTATTAATAGATAGTATTTGCTTCAGCTGAAGCCATCAGCCTGCAAAAAATTTCAGCTTATTTTTTTTTAAATAATCATGTTTAACAGTGGAATTCATGGTGATTAACTACGTTACCAATGATGCTGTACAGAAAATTACACTAAATCGAAAAAGCAACATGCTCCAAAAGATCTCCCTACGCTCTCAAAATACTGAAATGTTTGTACAGAAATGCATATATTTGTATACATGCAATCAACATTTGTAGTTTTATATTTCTGTTGTTTTTATTTTGATTAGGCTGTTCACAATGCTTCCTGGGATTGTAGTTCTTTCCATCACTAAAACCGTTAAAGGGGTCATGAACTGGCTTTTTAAATTTTTTTATACTGTTGTCTGAGGTCAACTTATGACGTTTGTGTGGTTTTTACATTGAAAAACATCATAATGAATAAGTAATAGGCTATTTTCTGCCTTGGTTTTGAGGCTCTCTGAGAAACACTCGGATTTGATGGGCGTGCTGAACTGAAGACTTGGAAGTAAACGGATAGGATTGGATAATATTTGCATATTTAATGAGCTTCAACTACCGTCTGTCCCAGGAATCGTCTGGGGGAAATGCTCAGAGGACTCGCAAAATATCAAACAAACACTAAATCACACACACACACACACTCACATGGACACACACTCACTCGCGCGGACACACACACACTCACTCACTCACTCACTCGTGCGGACACACACACACACACACACACACACACACACACACACACACACACACTCACTCACTCACTCACTTGCGCGGACGGACGGACACACACACACACACACACACACTCACTCACTCACTCACACGGGCGGACACACTCACTCACTCGCGCGGACACACACACACACACACTCACTCACTCGCGTCCCGTGGAGACACACACACTCGCGCGGACGCGGAGACACACACTCGCGCCTGGCCCATAACGTTACAAGTCCGATCACGAGTGAACCAATTCAATAACACCTTCCCCACCCTGTGACAGCGTTCTAGGGTATGTAATCAATAGATTTCAAATGATCTGTAATGTTATGCAAAACTAACACAAATAAAAAAACATGTTTTAACCTACTCACATAAATGTGGTTCAGAAGGAAGCTTATGCAGGGACGATTCTTAGCTCACGAGTCGGTGGGCGGGGCTACAGAAGCATATTTATCTGTAGAGGCGGCGCCTAGGTCCTATTACGTAAGAGATCTGCATATTCTGAGAGCTCTCGTTTTCTGGGGCTGGTGTCAATAAAAGCTTTTCTTTGACTAACAAGGAAGTTTTCAGCTCTGAAACTTACTGGATATTCTTATATTACCATGACCTTTTATATATCAAAAGCTCAAGGGAAAGTTGATTTCTCAGTTCATCACCCCTTTAAGTACACAGTCTTGTACCTTTGTCTTTTTGTCTGATTTTCAATTTTTTTTTTGCTTCAAATCAAAGTTTTTAGTATTGTGATTCACCTCATGGCTGCTTGGCTTGGTTCATAGCTTACAACGCTTTAACAAAGATTATTTTAAAATCCCTATGGGAAAAATTAATAAAACAAAAAATACTTCTGGAACCAGTGCCACTGAAAAAGGTGCCCTCTATACTTTTGCAAAAGAATGCAAATGTTTTGCGATAGAAAGCAATATTTTTATTTTATTTTTGTTATCAACTTTGATATAAGGCCAATTTTCCTTTCCTTTAGAGGCTCCATAAGATACAGTTTTACTTGAAGTATATTTTGTATTACTGCATTCTTGTTTTAAAGATTTTTAATCGAAAACAAGTCAAAAGTCAAGTCAAGTCAAGTCAACTTTATTTATATAGCGCTTTTAACAATTAAAAAGAAGTCATTCTGCAGTGCAACGAAGATTTGGAAGTTGCATCCAAAGTACACGACTCAAAAATCTAAGAGGCACGTGCCACCCTACTTCAACAGGCAGAATGCATCTGTGAGCAACACTACTGTACACCAATGTTACTGTAATAGCCTCATACTGGTTGCAAAGGAACTTTGTACACTGTCATTTTAAATAGATTGTGAATTTAAACTGGATTTAAATATATGGTGATTGCCCATGTAAAACTCATTGCCACAACGCTGTGGGTAGTTGGCAGAGTGTGTGGTTGCAAAGATGTTTTTGAATTAATTGCTTACTATCTGAAGTCTCTTGTTCTTGAATAAACATTGCAGAAGTATTTGCACACTGAAATTTAACACTATAGGTTTGTTCAAATGCCTAAGCAAGGATCACCTGCTAAGAAAAGTCATTTCTATTGTCATTTGAGTTCAGCAATAACTTTCAACTTGTTTGTATCTTAATTGTACGGGTACTAATTGGCATTGGAGAGAAATGCAAGGCGTTGAGGATGTCACCCCACTGGAAGTGTGACAGGTAAGTTTATACTTTGACACCATAGGGAAGGTCTGGATCATGGTACCTGGTTTAGAACACAATGCAATCACGACTTAATTATCACCTGCTATATATACATGTCGCATCAAGGTAGGGCAAGACTGCAAAAAAAAAAAAAATACCTCAATCAACACAATGTCTGGAACGCATGTGAGAACGTCAAGGAGAGGATTTTGTCACTTTCTCACAGGTACTTTAAAATGAGCCTTTAACACTTTTCGTTTTGGCACAATGCAAATAAGCAGAAATTAATTTTAATTGCAAAGGACTGTGTCAAAGCCTAATGTGTGGGAGAATTCGGATGTGATAGGAGTCATTGTCATACCCATTAAAAGCAATTGGATTCTAATTAGTAATTTTAATACTGAGCCTGCTGAATTTTTATACGTTGTACGAGCCCCTCATCGACACGCACACTCTCTCGGCTCCATTCGCTCTGATGTGTATCACCTTCGGCTCTCTGATTCTCCCAGTTTCAGGACTTGGTCCTTTTGTTTAATGGCTGGCTGAGTCCTCTCTGGTGATTTGTCCTCTCCTCATCTGCATGGGCCGTAGAAATTCCCCCCGGAGCGCCGGAGGAGCTATTGTTCTCATCACAGGTTGGGTTCCTCCGCCTGAACCTGCTCTCGCTGATGAGTCGGAGCAAGGAAACGCAGGCAACGAATAAAAGACAGGGCTGACAATGATTGATGTCTGAGCTCTCTCCCTGATTCGCTGATTAAACCCATCAATCTATATGCAGAGGAGTTGTCCGATGCAAATGGATCCAATCTGCCGAAACAGAGTAGTATTGTCTGTGTGTTGTGGAGAGTGCCAAAGCTGGAGGGAGCGCGACTGGCAGCTTCAGGCTCGTGGCTGGAAACAGCTCGGTGGTGCTATCGGAGGTTGTTCTGTGTTAATGGAAAAACTATTACACCTGATGGGATTCATTTTTCGAGGGGTGGGCTTTCCACTATGTTAATTATGCATATATTCTCCTGTGCACAGAAAGGGCAAGATGTTACGGTAACTCTGCTGGAACAGGTGTAGAGAGGGCCGATCCTTCCTCTTAGATCTCGCTGATGGTGAAACCACAAATACTTATTTTATCATTAGTGGTGTTTGCTAAGGCAAGCGTCATTATTATTATTGCTCATGCTCATATTTTGAACAAAGCCCTAAATTAAAGTCCATAACTTTTGTTCTTTGGGCATAAAAGACACCTTTAACAATCCAGCTTGAAGACAATATCACCTCATGTCACAGTGATGAGACTCATTTTGATACCAGAATATCAAGAGAAAAAAAAAACTTATACATTGTCAGTCAATTCCAAAATTTCCTCTGGTAAAGAGAAAAGTTGCATGAAAAAAAGCATAAACATATGAGATCAGCTATTTTGCCATTCAATTTGTTTGGATGACTTTTAAATGTAATTTTAAATTGAATACATATATGATATCCGGTCATCTGACCTACACTTCTACTTCAAAGTTTTTTGCAAGTCAGCACCAAGGCTGCATTTATTAAATAAAAAATACGGTAAAAACAGTAATATTGTGAAATATTGTTACAAGTTGAAAGAACTAATTTATATCTTCAGCGTCACATGATCCTTCTGAAATAATTCTAATATGCTGGTTTGCTGCTCAAGAAACATTTCTTATTATTATCACAGTTAAAAATTGTGTTTTGGGATTCTCTGATAAATAGAAAGTTCAAGAACAGCATTTATTTGAAATAAAAAGTTTGAGTAACTGTCTTTCCTGTCCCTTTTGATCAATTCAATACATCCTTCTCGAATAAAATTATTGATTTATTTTAAATTAACTTATTTTCATTTATTTTTGTTTACCCCAAAACATGTGAACGGTAGTGTAGAGTTAAACACTCATATCTGATTCTTCTCTTAATTCTTGCTATTTTACACTGTTACAGTATCTAAGGTAATGATAGGGATAAGGTAAAAGGAATTCCAAAGTATGAATCCCAGGGGGAATACAAAAAAGGATTGATATGTATTAATTTATTTTATTTAGCTGTTTATTTTAGAAATCTGATGCACCACTACATGTCCAAATACCCATGACAATGATCATTCATGCAGCAAAGTCATGCAGCCTGTTTTATTTAGCTATTAGCTGCATGGAGGTCTACACACTCGAAATGTTCATTGCGGGTTTTTTAGACGGCTAGTAAGTAAGGACTATACGGCTAGTAGGACTATACAGCCAGCAATGTCTCTGACAAAATAGTATAGCCTACATTAAAACTAGAAAAAGGGTAGATTACAGCCTGCAAATTACTTAATATAAATAAAACGAATTTACAGCGGAACTTGCGATAATTATAGTGTACCTATAAAGTATGTAAAGTAAAGTTTGTGAAACTCACGCGAGAACTGGCGTCTCTGTCCTTTTGTCTCATTTGATTGTAAAAATGACGGCATCCGACTTCCACTGACTTTTCGCGTGAGTTTCTCCGTGCGCTAACATCACGATTGACGTAAACGCAATGTGAAGTGTGATGTGAGCGCACGGAGAAACTCGCAAAAATAAAAAAAAGTATTTTTTTTATTTAGGAAAAAAGCTCACAACAAAATACAAACAATAACAGATAATAACTATGAGAATCAAACAAGACAGGAGGACAGAGACGGCAGTTCACACGTGAGTTTTTACAAACTCATCAACCCTCTTATGCACACGCTGGTCAGTCGGGAAGAGATAGTCTAGTTTAAAAGTTTAAAATATTGGTATTTTTCTTACAAACACTTACAGGTATCGTTTCACTTCAGAAGACATTGATTCATCCATTGGGGTCGTATGGATTACTGTAGTTACTGCTGTGCTGTTTGAGGCTTCAACTTTTAGGAACCCATGAGCTTGCATTATATGTATTCCCAGAGAGTATTTATTTTTCTAAAACCTTTGCTTGTGTTCATCTGAAGTTGGATAGTTGTATCTCAGATGACATGAGAGTAAAATATGAGTAAATGTGAGGACATTAATGTATTTTCTTTTAAAGGGGTGGTAAAACACATTGTTTTGAAGGCTTGATTGTGTTTGTGGGGTGCACTGTAACATGTGTTCATGCTTCGTTTAAAAAAAAAAAAAATTTTTTTCATATATTTGACCTTTATTCTACACTGCTCTGTCCCTCCTTGTAAAACGGTCTGATGCTTTCCGGGTTGTATGAAGCCAGTCCCTCAAAAATACGTAATGGGCTCAGATTGGTTAGCTGGCCCAGTGTGTTGTGATTCGCTAACCGCAGTGCACGTTTGTCGGAAACGTCACGCCCCTTACCTTTACTGGTAGACTATGCTTTGGTCAGTATTAGAAACGATGGCGTCAATAAAACCACACCAATCTGAGCCCGAATCAGACCCAGAACATTTTAGTGAAGATGATCGAGCAGAACCTGTTCAGTCCTCAAGAGTAAAGACTGTGGATCTATAGTGATCGCTACTGAATGGCACTGTTACTTTTGTATTTTTAGAACGATTATAGCCAAATATCTGTCGCAAGAACTATTAACCCAAAACAAACACTAAACACTGGCTTTACTAGTAAGTTAGCCAAATCACACACAGAACCATGTTTAGCAAGCCTGTAGATAAATAATACATAAAAGCTCTAATCAAAGAATCATTTACACTAATGCCAAGTTCGCTGTTGAGATTTTAACGTTAGTGTTTGTAACGATAGGTGTTCGTCGGATAACGTTAAGTATGAATGAGCATTTAACAGACTGGTTTGCAGAATAGCGTTGTCATCTGTTTACTTCCTTGCTACAACCTATTACAGGAAAACACATCGATGAAAAATAAATCAGACTTACAGGTTGTGGCCCGTAAACAGCTTCTGTTTGTAAATCCAGCTTTCAGGACAAGCCGTTGTGCATATCCTGCATTGAACTCGCGAACATTGTGGAAGTTTTCCTCCGTGAGATGTGCTGCGGGAGCCCCGCACGTGCCTGTTCCCTTCTGTCTCATACACACGTGCATATAACATGTTGTTTGTTAAATGCTCTGCAACGCACCCCTGTCCCTATGAAGGCTGAACAAAGCAAGTACCCCAGACCTGCAATCCGGATGAAAATAACAGCGTTTCCTCTGCATCGCGGCAATAACACTCCAGCCTAACTATACCACAACAGCGCCGCGATACAAAATGCCCCCCCCCCCCCCATTTAATATTCTCGGAGGAGGGGTTTATGTAAATATTGAGCCTGGTGATGTCACCAACCCTGGAGGAATGTCTGTAGTCGCCTACTGGCCGTTTGCTGTAGTTCTTAGAAATTGATTTCTTTAAAAGCAAATATCTCCCTTTGCTTTAAACTTTGAACGTTGTAACTTTGCAGATGTTGTTTATGCTCAAGCAGCAACATTACACGCTAGCTAAAGTTAGAATAGTGAAATCGTGGTTTACCACCCCTTTAATAAATAATACAAAATAGCAAGAGACATGGGATTCGTTCTTGAGATTGGAGGAAGAAGCCAAGCAGGAAAAAGGGGGATTTAAGCATTTGAAATTAAATGTTGATTTAATTTTATTTTTTTTAATTAATAAGAAGTGTTGTAAATCTATTTTGAAATAAGTTGTTTTTCAAATAAAGGTTTCAGAGTCAGTGATTTCAGATTGTGTGTATGTAGTTGTGTTTATTGTACTATACCCTGTAACTACATGGACAAGTGTATTTCGCCAGTGTTTAAAAAAAAAGGTTGTTAAATAGTTTTAGTTTTACTTGCCCTACCCTGTAACTACATGGACAAGTGTATTTCCCCAGTGTTTAAAAAAAAAGGTTGTTAAATAGTTTTAGTTTTACTTGCCCCATCATTTTTAAAAAGCCTATATGTATTGGTAAGCTATTTGCCTATCATAATAGCATAATCTATTATGATAGTAGTTGTAAAATACTTACAGTATAAATAATTTGTTTATTTTCCTGGTTGTTACCCCTGTTATTCCCTAATCTTTATATATTGTTCCCTTATACCTACATGTATGTACTTTATACAATTACCAAAATTTACGGTGTAAATTCGCTTTACGAAGTACGTTGTATGCATTTGCGGGCTGTAATCAAAGTGTTACTGAAAAAAGTAAGTGAAGATAAAGAAAGAAGGTCTGCAATATGCAGGAATGAGGTAACCGTAAAACCAATTTAACCAGTCTTCAAAGTGTTTTCCCAGGAAAAGAGTTTAGAGGAGATGAGCAGAGGAAGCCATATGGCAGTATCCTCCGCTGTGGTGGGTGTTTGACGCTTATACTAACTGTGCTGCAGGAGAAGAAGTCGTGTCATTTCTTCTTTCCCTCGGGCTACACCTCACAATGACACCAGCAGGAAATTACATTTCGAAGAGAAATTGTGGCGGTCCCATTTCAGATGTTTGTCAGCCATGTCTTGCAATTGCAGAATCATAGAGATAAGATTTGCTATTGACTACATGTCAAATGGTAACCTGTTGGCCATTAAATTAGACTGTATTTGTGTTCAGTTTAAAACTTTTTACTCGGTCAAGTATTTTGGTTCAATTATTTCACCCCTAGGACATCTGATAGGCTATAACTTTAGAAAGCTATATTTAAGCATTTCTGATCATCTGAAAGGCAATTGTTGGGCAGTTGCAGTCCCCTCATTGAAACACTACTTTAAATTACCATTGTTGCTACCATGATTTTGCACATAGCTGGCATGTTGCTAACATGATTTAACATGTTAGCATGTTTCTGTCATGTTTAAGCACTTTGTTAGCCTGATTTAATACATTGCTACCCTGTTTTAACATTTTGTTAGGATATTTAGCACTCTGGTAGCATGTTTAGCATTTTGCTACCATGTTTCAGCACATTTACACACAAATGTAAAAATAACAATAAAACCATTAAAAGTGTTTCAAGACGTTGGGTCTGGGAATATACCATTGGCAGGGCTCAATCCGAGGGGCAGGATAAACGGTTGTCTTTAAAACTCCCTCTGCACGCAATAGGATAGCACTACAACCAACCAGAGCAACGAAGAAGGTGAAGCAAGGCTAGTTGATAGATTAAACTTTTGCTGTATCTGGTCGGCAAAACTCTGAACACATCTTCCTTTTTTAAGAATGACTTCAGTGCCGTTCTTTTTCATTTTCTCAAAGAAAAGCTTAACTCCAAGTCTTCCAGAGTCGTGGCCTAAGCCGATTCGAAAGGCCGCTGTTCACCAGCTTCTTTGTTTTCAAGTAGCATGCGGAACCCGCCCACTGACTCTATACACGATGTGATTGGTCTGACTAGAGTTTGGTTTTTCCAGCTCGCAAGCCAACAGAGACGCCCTGGCAGAAAATTATATTTGCTAGGGTGCATCTAGATTTCTAGGCTAGACTTATATCTTACTAAGATGCAATTATACATAGTTTATACTCTTTATTATATACAGAAATGTACAATGGTGAACATATTTAAACAGTTTGTGAACCCTGTTTTGTTTTCAGACAATTTACTGTAACATAACTTTCAGAAAAGTCTAGAACAAATGTTACTGCTACTCATCAATGGCATCTGTCACAGTTCCTAGGTCACAAGAACAATTTTCCGTAGGCTAGCTAGACCATCTCATTTAACAACGCTCGGTCTGACCTTAGTGGCCTTCGAAGGATGCATTCTCTAAATTGGGACACAGCTATTGTTTAAAAGTTTTGACACCCTCAATGAAAGTCTATGGGATTATATGTATATTTGATCGTCTGGTTTATGAAAACTGTAAGCCTGATCAGTTAGAAAAGATATAGAATACAGAGTCAGAACATCCTGAAGGTCTCTGCTGAGTTTGGTGGCTATAGTTGGAAAGCTCTGGGACAAGTTACTCTTAATACATTTGTTCTCAGAAGAAGAAGAACCTTAACTAGTAGATCAGAAAGTTTGCATTGTCAAGCCAACCTAAATAAAACATTTAAATGTTAATTGCAAAATATTTTATTTTGTAAAATGCTTTTGGCCACATAATAGTGTTTTAATGGTAATAGGAGCCAAACGCTTAAGCTAATCAACTTTGACACCACGTTTTACCTTCAAAGCATTATGACCTCTGACCTACCTGAAACCCAGAGTGCTGGTGTCAAGTTCAAGTGCTTTGTGAAACCCACTCCCCCGTAAGCAAATAATCCTCATATTCGCCGATCCCACAGTGGCTCTTACTGACAAACAATGACAGAGCCAGTTAAAAAGAGCAATAAAAGCATAGCTAATGAGTAAAGGAGGGAAAAAAGAAAGCGAGGAAGCAAACGCGGGCAGTAGCGATGCCAGGGGGACCATGGGCTGCTCTCCCCATCTCCCATAATCACCAGGGCGATGCTCGGATGCCTCCCCTATTTGCATAATGCCATCCTGACACTTTTACTTCCTCCATCCATCACCAGCGGCGTGAGTCCTGCGCCCGGCTTCATGCCTCCGTCTCCCCCCTGATTGCGTCCTGTGTTTATCTGCCCAAGCACAAAAGATTGATTCCCTGCTGTCTCGCAGCCTTATGTTCAGCAGATAGGGATTTTCACAGAATGATGAAGCACCCAGTCAGCTAATGATAAACAGAAAACACATATTCAAAAGGACGGTCCCTCTTTCTTAGAGACGTCTGTCTTTTTTTCTTTTTTTGTAGCTCTTACTCTCTCTCTCTATCTGTCTCTCTTTTTTTTACAGAATGTGTGTGGGAAAAACGGATGTCAGGTTAAGGAACTGAACATACTCTGCTGGGACTTCAATTTGAAACGCAATTGTTTTCCTGTCAGCTTGCCCCCCGTTTTTTCCTTGATTTGCTCTGGGGGTGAAAAACGAAGAAATGGGAGGAAAGGAGATAGCAATTAAAATAAAAAATGGCGTTTTGATGGTCGGCCTTGTTTCTCAATGCGCTCGCGAGTAGTGGATTTGACAGCTTCGTATTTGTGAAGCCGTTCCGACAGGGAGATAACAGAATACATGCACATGCATGGAAGACCATTAAGGGAACAAGCATTGAAACAAGGTCATCATATCACCTTTTATTGTGGTGATTTGCCACGGACCATTAGAATCACCTAAATACAAAAAAGTCTGAAGCGACTGAAGTGCTATGCAAAGTGAATTTGTTTGGAATGTATTTTAACGCAACAGAATGGATAATGCCATCACGTGCACAAAAGGGACGATGGCCGCCAAGATCAAAGTTACAGCATGGCTCCAAAATCACTCAAGAGCTCTGTCTGCGAAGTTTCAGTCTAATGATGACAAAATAGCATTAGCTGCTGTCACTTCTAAGAGAAGAGAGATTATTTTATTTATTGAAATGAGATTGAAATGATAAATCTCGCCCCTCCTGATAAAATAGTTGGCCTCATAATCCTCGGCGTGGGGATAGGGATTTGAGAAGATGAAGGGCGAGAAGGAGAAATTCATAATGCATAATAAAACAAAAGGTGTCGTGGGAAACATCACTGATATTAAAATCAGTGGCAGACAGATCTATATGAGAAATGCAGATTTGCCAGTTGTAAATAACCACAGCCAGAGTGAAGACTTTTGATTCAAAGATAGACTGACAGCACAAAGGAAGGAAAAGACATTTAGCCTAACTATGAGACAAAGATAGAAAGAAAGAAAGAAAGAAAGAAAGAAAGAAAGAAAGAAAGAAAGAAAGAAAGAAAGAAAGAAAGAAAGAAAGAAAGAAAGAAAGAAAGAAAGAAAGAAAGAAAGAAAGAAAGAAAGAAAGAAAGAAAGAAAGAAAGAAAGAAAGATGCACACTATCTGTTATACAGCTTATTGTACATGAAATGTCTGCGATCTGCAATGATAATCCTTGAAAACAGAAGTGCCAACAGAAATTGCTGTCACACAACCTCCAGGTGTCGACTTGGTGATTTTTGGTCAGACTGGATTTCTTTTTTTTTCAATATATTTTAATGAAAATTTCTGTACAAAAAAAAAAGTTTTACTTTTGGCAGTTTGATCAAATTACAAGTACAAAAGATTATCACTGATGTTGCCTGATATTGTCACTCTGCCAATAAAAGGTC
The DNA here is from genome assembly GCF_949357685.1 of Gobio gobio. Classification (NCBI taxonomy): domain Eukaryota; kingdom Metazoa; phylum Chordata; class Actinopteri; order Cypriniformes; family Gobionidae; genus Gobio; species Gobio gobio. Next base: position 30,748,991 of record NC_137105.1, on the reverse strand, counting down.
TGGTTGAACCGAGCACATTGAATTGTGGGATTTAGCATTTTACACAGTGTTCACTGGTTGTGCTGCAGATTTTGGCAAATATTATCTGGGTATTACATTGAATACTATCTTTCTTTTCTTTTCTTTTTTTTACAAAAATACAGAAATTATGCCATTCTGAGAAAGAAAGAAAGAAAGAAAGAAAGAAAGAAAGAAAGAAAGAAAGAAAGAAAGAAAGAAAGAAAGAAAGAAAGAAAGAAAGAAAGAAAGAAAGAAAGAAAGAAAGAAAGAAAGAAAGAAAGAAAGAAAGAAAGAAAGAAAGAAAGAAAGATTAGTGTACTGCATACTGTCTATTTTTAGTAGCAGTGTTGGGGAAAGTTACTTCTAAAAGAAATGCAATACAATATTATACTAGCGTTACTTAGTTACTTTGCATTATGTTACTTTTTTAGATTTTTTTTCCTCACCTGGGCTATGCTTGCTTGTTTGTTTGTAAAAAAAAAAAGTGTAAATGGAAAATGTAAAGGACCTTTCACACCAAAAGTGAAATGAATAAGCCTCAGGCTGAAGTAAATGCAAATTTACTGTAGAGGGCGCAGCTCAAACAAACCTTTCAGCTGTGCTTCCATTCTAGATTGTAGAAGAATAGGATGCAGGAATGTTTAACACTCTTACTTCAGCAATAAAAACAAAGAAATGAAACATAAATGTGACGTTTATCTAAAGTAATTTTTGCTTATTAGTATGGTTGAATTGAAGTCAGCAGCAAAGACATTGATTAATAAAGTGAGATTAAATACATAAAGTACAGTGCCCTCTACTAATAAATAAATATTGGCACCCTTGGTAAATATGAGCAAATAAGGCTGTGAAAATAAATCTGCATTGTTTATCCTTTTGATATTTCATTCACAAATTGTCCAGCCATGACTTACTGTTTCACAGGAGTATAAATATGAGGAAACACAAAGGCCAAATTCCCTTAATCATTCATCATAGAAAGTGACTGTAAGAAAATAGCTAAAGCATTGAACATCCCCATTTCCACCATCTGGGCAATAATTAAGAAGTTCCAATCAATTAAAGATATTACAAATCTGCCTGGAAGAGTACATGTGCCTATATATCGTCCTAATGCATGGAGGAGGAGAGTTGAGGGGCTAAAGACTCTCCAAGTATCACACCTAGACAATTGCAGAGATTAGTTTGAGTCTTGGGGTCAGAAAGCATAAACAATTTTATCAAACAGCACCCACATCAGCAAAAGTTGTTTTGGAGGGTTTCAAGTCCAGCATATTCAGTTGTCAGACACAACTAGAACCTCAAAAGGGACCTGGTTCTATGGTCAGATAAAAGCATTCAAAAAATAGCTTTTTGGCAGCAAACCCACCAGGGGTGTGTTTCCCAAAAGCGTTGTTAGCCAACTATGGTCGCAAGTTCCCTTTCAGTCAGTACACTACGAGTTACATCAGTAACTGACGGAATGGGGGTTTCGCTTAGAAGCCAATCACCTTTGAGATCTGCAAAATGAGCCAATGGCATGAAAATGCCATGGGTCTGCGGAATTTGCATAATGCAACCACGGGTATAAAGGGCTTTGCATTATGTTTCTACTTCAGAGCGGAGTGTTACTTGCCTGAGCTTCTCTCTTCAAGACGAGCATCTCTCCAGAGTTTTGGTGTTACGGCGCGCTCCAGCGAGTTCCACATTTCTGTCTGATCTGTGCAGTGATCCAGCAGAGCGTGCATGTTCTCCCTGGGCACTTTAGCATTTCTGCAGAGCAAAACTCCTCTCTAAAAGAGCTGCATGTGGCACGTCTTTTTCAAGATCTCCGTTTCTGGGTGTGGTCGGCAGGTTAATCCGTTTGACGGGCATGAGCGCTATTTGGCGTGCTTTGGCGTGCTCACCATTGTGCCCTCCATACTTGACATTAAACTCCGGGCTCTCGGCTTAAACAGCTTGCTATGCAGCTGGATCCTGGACTTCCTGTCAAACAGACGCCAGGTGGTCAGAATGGGCAGTAACATCTCCTCACCACTGACTCTCAACACTGGAGCCCCTCAGGGCTGTGTTCTCAGCCCACTCCTGTACTCCTTGTACACACATGACTGTGTGGCAACCCACAGCTCCAACACCATCATCAAGTTTGCTGACGATACGACGGTGGTAGGTCTCATCACTGACAATGATGAAACGGCCTACAGAGAGGAGGTGCACACTCTGACACGGTGGTGTCAGGAGCACAACCTCTCCCTCAACGTCAGCAAGACCAAGGAGCTGGTGGTCGACTTCAGGAGGAATGAGAGAGAACACCGCCCCATCACCATCGATGGAGCCCCGGTGGAGAGAGTCAGCAGCTTCAAGTTCCTCGGTGTCCACATCACAGAGGAACTCTCATGGTCCGTCCACACCGAGGCCGTTGTGAAGAAGGCTCATCAGCGCCTTTTCTTCCTGCGACGGCTGAGGAGGTTTGGAATGAACCGCCACATCCTCACACGGTTCTACACCAGCACTACAGAGAGCCTGCTGACTGGCTGCATCACCACCTGGTACGGCAACAGTACCGCCAGCAGCCGCAAAGCCCTGCAAAGGGTAGTGCGCACGGCCAGCTGCATCATCGGAGGTGAGCTTCCCTCCCTCCAGGACATTTACGCCAGGCGGTGTGTGAAGAGAGCTCAGAGGATCATCAGAGACTCTAGCCACCCGAGCCATGGGCTGCTCTCACTGCTGCCATCAGGTAGGCGGTACCGCAGCATCAGAACACGCACCAGCCGACTCCAGAACAGCTTCTTCCCACAAGCAATTAGACTCCTGAACTCTTGATCCATCAGGATCATAACACACACTGGACAGAATATCACTCAGCACAACCCACTGTAGATACACACACATTATATACACATTTATTATAATTTATTATTTATCATATAGCACCTATTGCACATTGGATCTCTACTGTGAATAATAATGTATACTGTACATTGTATATTATTATTATTATTATTATTATTATTATAGCGTAATGTATATTGTTTATTGTATGTTTTAGTGTGTATATTGTTTAAAGTATATTGTTTAAAGTATATGTATATTGTAAGTATGTGTATATTGGTTAAAGCTGTGAGAACCACACTCACATTGTGTAAATTATTTATTGTTTATTGTAGAGTTTACTGTGCTGTGAGTAATTGTGGGCGCATCAGTGTAATCTGATGCTGCTCTAAATGTTGTACATGTCATGTCGTGACTACTATGTTGCTCGGAACTGCACCAAGAATTTCACCTGCTGTTGCACTTGTGTACATGGCTGTGTGACAATAAAGTGATTTGATTTGATTTGATTTGGCCTTGTGCACGCCGAGCGCGCGTTCATGGATGCGTCATGTTCCCACTGCGGGAACATGACCATCGCAGTGTTGCGATCAAGACTCAATGATCTCCGTACTGGAGGGAGAGACCCCTCTACCACACCCCAATCTATCTCCTCCTCGAGAGGGGATACTTTGGCTGGTGGTCAGGGTGATCTGAGGATGACGGTGTGGGCCAACCCGACGAACATTCCTCGGGCCACACCCCCTTCTTGCACACTGCAACCCATGGTGTTGCCAGATGACGGTGCTGGTGATTTCCTGTCCTGGGCCCAGCATTTAATTTGGCGCACCGGCGGATGACACCATGTTAATCACCGCATCACAAGGTGGGCTGGATTCCTCTGGAGATGATGATTTGGCTGTGCTGCCTCCCTCGGGAGTCCCAGCATTGCCCGAGTCAGATCCGGAGCTCACAGCCATGCTTTCCCGGGCAGCCCAGAGCCTTGGGCTTGTGTGGAACCCTCTGCCATGTCCCGAGCGCTCGAGGTTGGATGATTGGTATCTGGGGCCGGCCCGTGCCGAAGGCACCCGCCGACCCCCAGTGCCCTTCTTCCCGGAAGTGCATGAAGAGGTGTCACTCGGCAGCCACTTACACCTTCACTGCCCTCAATGGCGGCGTGGTAAAAGGGTACACTGGGGTTCCCCATGTTGAACATCCTGTTACAATGCAACTGTGTCTGCAGAGCGCTTCAACATGGCATGGTGACCCAAAGCACCCGTCCAAAGCTTGTAGGTTTACGTCTACTTTGGTAGCAAAGATCTACAGAGCTGCGGGCCAGGCCATGTCCACCCTGCATGCTATGGCCATCCTTCAGGTCTACCAGGCCAAGGTGCACTGATGCACTTGCGCACAGCTGGCTGCGGGGCCCACGCAAGTATGTGTTTCCTCCAGTGAGCCTTCTTGCACAGTTTCTGTGCAAGATCAGGGCGGACAGGGAGTAGGTCCTGTTGGTCGCCCCGTACAGAACTCGTACTCCTTGCGGCAGCCCCTCCCTGGTCGATCCCTCTGAGGAAGGACCTCCTTACTCAGAGACAGGGCACACTATGGCACCCACGTCCGTTCTATGGAACCTACATGTGTGGGCCCTGGATGGGACACGGCAGGTTTGAGTACCCTACCACCTCAGGTGGTGGCTGCCATCACTTCCGCTAGGGCCTTGTCCACGACACAGGCCTATGCATTAAAGTGGAACCTCTTTGTCACCTGGTGCTCTTCTCACCCAGGAAATCTCCTTCCTCCAAGAAGGGTTGGAGCGAAGGCTGTCTCCCTCCACCCTGAAGGTTTATGTGGCCACAATATCGGCTCACCACGACCTGGTGGACACAAAAATGGTAGGACAGCACAGTAGGTTCCTTAGAGGAGTGAGGAGATTAAATCCACCTCGCCCTCTTCAGGGCATCTCTTGGGACCTTGCAGTGGTTCTATCTGCCCTGCAGAGAGCTCCCTTTGAGCCCCTCCAATCCGTATAGTTGAAGTTCCTTTCAATGAAAGTGGCACTCTTGATTGCCTTAGCTTCCATCAAGAGGGTAGGGGACCTGCAGGCATTTTCGGTTGACAAAGCATGCCTGGAATTCGGGCCGGCTAATTCTCACGTGATCTTGAGACCCCGGCCTGGATACGTGCCCAAGGTTCCCACCACTCCTTTCTGTGCAGCTCTGTTTTTGGCACTGCTCTGTCCAGTACACGCCCTTCGCGCTTACGTAGACCGGACACAGTGTTTCAGGACCTCAGACCAGCTCTTTGTCTGTTACGAAGGGCAGCAGAAAGGGAAGGCTCTCTCCAAGCAGAGGTTCACTGGATAGTGGACGCCATTGTCCAGCCATATCATATCTAACAGACATTTGTAGAGCTGCAGGCTGGGCGACACCCAACACATTCGCAAGATTTTATCATCTCCGAGTGGAGCCTGTGTCCTCTTGTGTACTCGCCCCAAGTGGCCAGTAACTGGACAGGCTCAGGTGTCATCGCTTACTGCACCCTTCCAATCCACGAACTGGATGCGTGCGCATTCTCTCAGGTGAGCTTCTCAGTAAGCCCCGAGCTCCTCTAGCACTGTTGATGCCGACACCAGAGTGCATGCCCGGTTGGTCAGCCCTCATGTTCGGCTAGGTGCCTCCATGTGCATGTTTCCCCGTTGGGCAACCCCCACGTGTATTTACACGTTAAGTCTCTTTGAACACGTGTCTTCCCTTGGCAAGACACCTGGGGTTTAAATTTTCCACCTGCGGCTGGATACCCCAGAGTGCTCCATATGCAGTCCCTTCGGGGGTAATATGTGTATTCTTAAGTCCTCCCTTCGGGCAGGCATTGTGCTGCATTTCTCCACGTGGGATATGCTTCCCAGTGTACCTTGGTATTGGCGTTGATCCTAGCCCCTCGTTCGTGCTAAGACTCAAAGTAGGGAGCTCTGGTCAGCACCTGGAAGACAGCCATCATGGCGAGATTGAATTAGGACCCCCATAACTGACGTTACTCACATTGTACTGACTGAAAGGGAACGTCTCGGTTACGTTTGTAACCCTCATTCCCTGAAGGAAGGGAACGGAGACGTTACATCCCCCTGCCACTACCGCTGAACCGCTGGTACGGCCGGGGTGCTCAGCCTCGGCTCTTCAGCAGGTAACATAATTCGAGATTGCCACGCAACGCCCTTTATATTATAAATGGTTTCGGGAAACAGCGTTAGAAGCTAGTTGCTTTCTTCAACAATGCATTGTACTATGGTAGTTAAGCATTGAGTTACTTCGTTGTATGGGAAACGCACCCCAGATGGGTTGTGTAGTGAATATTACTGTCAATACCTATTTAAAAGAAAATAAATATCACTACAGACAGAAATATTTGGAGCAACACATCTGTAAAGCTACAGTATATTTCAAAAATTTACTAATTCATGTTTTTTTTTTCTTTATGACAAATCCTCTTTGTAAGAAGCAAAAATAGAAACCTCTGATCTTCTCTGATCTGTGAAGAGTGACTTGTGAACAAAAAATATTCAGATGGACTAAAACGTATGTTGTGGTATAAGAAGATTTGCTTGCTGTAATGCCCCTCTGAAGTATAGTATGTTGAATACTACCTGAAATGTTCAATCTTCCCAATATCTGCAAGAATGTTTCCTTAGCATTCCTCTCACTGTTTTCACCATATGGCACTCACAGCTCATCCAAACCATCATCTTCCTTTAACAACCTGTGCTTCTCACAACTGAGCACATTATTCTCAGAGTTCACCTCCACTTCACTTTTTTGGAGACTTGAAAACACAAGTTAGGCTGTGAGAGATGCTCTCTATAGAAGATGGTAAACACACTTCACACAATGACTTTTATATTCCTCCTCACCTGCCTAGTGTACAGCGACAGAGGACTCTTCACGGAAGAGTCATAACATCAAGATGAATTCAGACAGCCTCTAATAATGCTACATTGCACTTTTTGGCACTTTACTGGTGTGATAAAGTGGGTTTTAGATTACAAGAGTTTAAGGCATTAAAGGTGTTATTTTTTCTTTGTTAACATACTCCCATATTCCAGCTTAATATGCAGAGAAAAATATTTGACTTTCGCAGTTTGATTCCAAACTTTTGGTGCAATCAAAACATGACACATTTCCCCATTAAAGAGATAATTCACCCAAAAATAAAAATGATGTCATCATTTACTCAACCCTAGTTCAGGGTTCCTCAAACTCGGTCTAGAGGGCCACTGTCCTGCAGAGTTTAGCTCCAACCATAATTAAACTCAACTACCTGTGATTTTCTACTGATCCTGAAGACCTTGATTAGCTTGCTCAGATATGTTTGATTAGGGTTGGACAGTGGCCCTCCAGGACTGGATTTGAGGAACCCTGCCCTAGTTTTTTTCTAAAACTGTATGAATTTCTTTCTTCTGCTGAACACAAAATAATATATTTAAAAAAAAAAAAAAATAATAATAATAATAATAGTAATAATAATAATTATATATATACATATATATATATATATATATATATATGGATAACCAAACAGTTGATGGGCCCCATTTACTTCCAATGGAAAAAAAAAATGTTGGTTTGGTTAATCTTCTTTGACTTGAATTTGTGATGTTAGACTTGAATAGTCAATATATTTCCCGTATTTGTTTATGTCTGATATTAACTGAGAATTATATATATATAAAAAATAAAAATAAAATAAAAAAATGACTACGTGCTTGTTAGTAAAAAGGTTGTGAACTAGTGTTCAATACGGTGACAAGTCACGTGGCAACAGAACGAATGACTCAAACGTCAAACCCGAAAGACTCGTAAGAACTAATCTTTTCTGTTTCCGTTACTGACAGCATAGACTCTATGGGACTGACAGGAAGAACAAAAGACTCAAACCCGAGACTCGAAAGAACTAATCTTTTCTGTTTCCGCTACTGACAGCATAGACTCTATGGGACTGACAGGAAGAACGAAAGACTCAAACCCGAGACTCGAGACTCGAAAGATGAACTAATAATTTTTGTTTCCGGACCTGTGTCACACGGCCGGCCCAGCCCCAGATCAGAGTCAGACACAGACGAGTCGACAACTACCGTCTCGAGGAGTTCATAGACACAAGAGGCGGAGAACAAACGTGATAAATATGAAGTTGCAAAAGAAAGAATGTCTTGGATCAGGAGGTGAGGTGAACTAACAGAGTTAGGCCCTATCTTGCACCCAGCGCAATTGACTTTGTACACCGACGCATGTGTCATTCCTATTTTGCACCCGCGCAAAGCGCGCTTTTCCCTCCACAGAAGCACGTCGCTAAACTAGTGAATGAACTTGCGCTACCTGGGCAGTTCAGCGCAAAAAAGGAGGCGTGTTCCGGCGCAAACAATCCCTGGTGCTATTTTGCTGTTCCATTAAACAATTGCGCCACTGACCAGAAAAAACCTAGTCTAAAGTCAATGGCGCGTTGCGCGTTGTTCATTATGCTATTTTAAGGGCGCATGCTTGACCATAATGTATAGCGTGCACAACGCGCATACACTTTGCTCATGTAATCTACACAGATGCAACAGTTATTTTTGCAAATCATAAATTGTTACACTAAAAAATATTAACACATGAGATGACGGAAATCATTGTGGTGTGCCACGAAGATGTGAAAAAATAGGCATAAATCTAGCTTACAAATTATTCAGGCTAATTGTAGTCTAATAATTAAGGAGACCTGTTTGCCCAATAGTGGCAACTTCTGGCAAGACATATATGTATATAAGGACATCTAACAAATTGGTTTGTCCGTCAAGAACCAGGAAAAAAAATCAGTGAGGGTGGACGCAGCGATGTCCTCTGCTGGCGTCAGGTCCTGGGTAGAGGCAGATCCACCTCCCGTTACACGGCGTGCCCGATTGATGCTGGCAAGCTTGGACTTTCCCCGTCTTCTGATGTCATTGTAGCGCTTGCGGCACTGGTGCGACGTCCTGGGGATGCCAGCTGATGAAACAATTGTGGCTATTTCCTCCCATGCCTGTTTAACCAACGCTATTTTGGGTGGGTTTCTCCCATCCCCATACAACACAACTTCTCTGTCTTTCACTGCTCTTACAAGAACATCAGTCTCCTCGGCTGTGAACCGCTCCTGGCGTGCGCCTGGTAAATACGCCATAATAATAGCAATCCATAATGGAACTTGCGCACCTGCTTTTAAAGGGAATGTTGGATGACACTCGGATTGGTTTATTCACGTTACGCCCAAACCACACCTATGAATAATGAAGCTACTTCAGACCAACCCATTTTAGATTTGCGCCGGCCGCAAGAGCCATTTATCCCGCCGGGAAAATAGCAACAGCGCCGAGACCCGCCCACAAAGTTACTTGCGCTTCGCGCTTTGACACTTGCGTTTCAGATCGTTAAAATAGGGCCCTTAGACTGCAATAGCCTGACCCAACAACTAATCAATTAATTAAACGTTTCAGTTTCTTATCATTTGGCTTTGGTTGCAGTACCCTATAGTTTATTTTTATTTAGTTTTACAAATGTAATCAACATTTTCATAAGTACTAGATGGGTTGGGCTATTTAACATGTCATTTTAATTATATTTTGCTGAAATGAACGAAATGACTCGAAATGACTCGAAAAAATGGGCAAGAATGGAGATTAAACCCAGCAAATCCCGCAGTATCTCCATTGTCAAGGGCCAGCTTACCAACGAGAGGTTCCAGGTCAACAACGAGCCAATACCAACAGTTCAGGAGAAGCCCATCAAAAGTCTCGGTCGCTGGTATAGCGCAGAACTCAAAGACTCGAAGCAGCTGGAGCAACTCAGGCAGGAAACAATCAGCGGCCTCAAGAAGATCAACAACACTGCTCTCCCAGGGAAGCTGAAACTGTGGTGCTGGCAGTTTGGGCTTCTGCCCCGTCTCATGTGGCCAATTTCTATCTATGAGGTCACGCTATCCCATGCCATTCGACTGGAGAGATTAGTGAATGCACAAGTGAGGAAGTGGCTGGGACTGCCGAGATGCCTTACCAGCATTGGCCTGTATGGCAATGGAGCCCTCTCTCTGCCAATCTCGGGCCTGGTGGAGGAGTACAAATGTGCCAAATCAAGGCTGGAAATGACTCTCACAGAATCCCGGGATCCAGTCGTTAGAGGTGCTGCTCCTACCCTAGTAACGGGGAGGAAATGGAAGCCGTCGGCAGCGGTTGCGGCGGCAAAGGCTGCCCTCAAACACCGGGATATAGTGGGGCAGGTCCAACATGGCAGAGGGGGCCTTGGATTGGAAGCAGCAACACCAACATGGCAAAAGGCTACTCCAACCGAACGGCGGCACATGGTGGTGGAGGAGGTGCGCCACCAGGAGGAAGCAGCCAGGTGTGCCAAGGCTGTCTCCCAAGCCCAGCAAGGTCGCTGGATGAAGTGGGATGGCGTGGAGAGGAGGAAAATCACATGGAGTGAGATGTGGGGTATGGAGGCTAATAGACTAAGGTTCATCATCAGGGCCACATACGACGTCCTGCCCTCCCCAACCAACCTACATCTTTGGTATGGAAAGGACCCAGCCTGTCCCCTGTGTGCAGGTGCATCCCCAGCAACCCTCAAACACATCCTGGTGGGTTGTAAGACAAGCCTAACTCAAGGAAGGTACACCTGGCGCCACAACCAAGTGCTGAGGTGTTTGGCTGCCGAAATTGAGAACAAGAGGATAACCACGAACGCCGCGCCTCTAAATGCCCAAAGTATCATCCCGCGGAGAACAACCTTCATGCGGGAAGGGGAAAAACAGAGGACTAAGCCATCACTCCCAGAATCTGGCCCACTGAACGCAGCCCGGGATTGGGAAATGCGGGTAGACCTTTACCAGAGGCTCACCTTCCCACCCGAAATTGCAGCAACCAACCTGCGCCCAGACCTTGTCCTTTGGTCCAAGTCCTGCCGGCGTGTCTTCATCGTTGAAATGACTGTCCCTTGGGAGGATGCCATCGACGAGGCATTTGAGCGGAAGAGGCTGCGATATGCCAATTTAGCAGCTGAAGCAGAGGGGCGGGGCTGGAACGTGAAGGTGTGGCCAGTTGAGGTGGGATGCAGAGGTTTTGTAGCCAGTTCTACCACAAGGCTCTTGAAGGAAGTAGGGATCAGAGGGCAGTCCCAACGGAGGGCAATCAAAGAACTTGCCACTGCAGCGGAACGGAGCAGTCACTGGCTGTGGCTGAAACGTATGGACGCAACATGGGCTGCCAAATGAGTGCATGGTGCCACTACCGTGCGACACACACCCGGGTCTGATCAACTCGTGGTGGGCCAATCCCGGCAGAGGGTGTCTTGTGATAAGTGGCCGAAACACCCAATGAGGTCGGGCACACAACTGAAGATGTGTCGCACGGGTGGCACCACGAGATCTGTGCAAATTTCACCCCACACAAGATTACATCCCCATTCAATTGTTGTGCTGAAAGTTAGGGATCTTTAACAACTAGTCCTATAAAAAAAATCATGCTGAAATGAACGAAATGACTCGAAATGACTCGAAAAAAGATTAGTTCATTTTGCTGAACGAGACTCAAAGATCCGAGTCAGTAAAATGATCCGAACTTCCCACTACTAGTGCGCACTGCAGCCTCACTTCACCGCTGTGAAATCTGGCCTTGCGAGCGTGGCTCAACACCCCCTAACTTTAGTGCATAGTGATTGGATATTTACTCATATCAGCGCGTAGACTCAAGGGCACACACAAACAGGCAATTCGGTGAGAAATAAAATGCACAGAAATGAATTAAATAAATGTAAAACCGCAATACACAAGCACGTATTGAACCGTGGATGTTGTACCGAATGGTTCGATATTATATTGAGAATTGTGGCATCCCTAGTGTATACGTTAATATGTAGAGGAAACTGGAGACAAGGAGACATCTATCTGTTTCACTCCTTCTTATACTCAGTCTATCAGTACGAATGCAGAGCTGGACAGTAGTCTTCATAATTAATTTTTAGTTACTTTATACCTCATATTTAAGTGTGAAAGAATATAAGACATTAAATATAGCCATGTCTGTCAGTCTTTGCCACTGGCTGTACTGTCTCCTATTCTAAAAGAGCCCAATGAATGCCTTCTAGAGTTTTCACCGTGGCTCATATATCTAAAGATTCCTTCCTGTTTTAGTTTTTTCATCACTAAAACATATAAACTCACAATCATGCAGAGATCACTAGTGTTCAATCAGGGTTGTGCCAGTGCAAGTAAATCACTATCTTTATTTCACTTTTCATACTATCCATCCTTCACTAGTATTTAATTCAATTGTCATCTGATTTGTTTGCAGTTGAACTTCAAATAAGATACTGAATATAAGATATATAAGATATAAGATCTGAATTATACTGTATAAATCTACTAATAAATAAATAATAACATGGAATTATTATATAACTAGTATCCATTAAATACCAAATACATCAATACATTTAAACTTCAGGGGGGGGAAAAACATTTTAATAATAAAAATAATAGTAAATCTCACAAATGTTGGTTCAAATGAAAAGTCAAGCATGCATTGCCATTTTATACATGTGCTGAAAATAGATTGAGAGGCATCAGTGAAAAATTAAAGGTGGGGTCACCTTGCCTCATCTTTCCCAATATGTTGGGGTTTTTTTGGGCTAATATTGCCCTCACCCCCTTGAGCTACAAAGAGTTTTTGACATTTCCAATAGAGGAAAAATTATGTAGTAGTCCCAATACTGCCACACTTTCTAAACAGTCAAGTACTTTTAGTGCAAATTGGGACACAGCCATTATTAACAAAATTCCCATATGTCCGTTATTAATGAAGTCCTTATATGTTACATTGTGATTCTTTCTGTACTCTATTTATTCTTTTGTGGCTATAGTGTTTACTTTGGGCCTCTATTCTGTGTAGATAAAAGGGAAATGTGCAAAAGGTACTAAAGGTTAGTGTTTAATGTGTTTGAAAAGTAGGGTGGCACATAGGTCCCTCTGTGTATGGCGCCCAGCCCCCCAAAATGATGATATTTTGAAATCAAATCCTATTCTCCTGTGAGGACTGGGGGAAGCTTTCATTAAAATATTTCATGCATGCAAATCTTCCTCACAAAGAGGCAGATATTTCACTCTATTTTTGCCAACATTTGTGTGAGAAAATCCAGAGAAAATCCATCAAATCCTTTGAAAATCCAATAATATTTGCATAGAGCTTAAAACATGCAAAGTCACTGAATATGAATTAAACCTAAAGCCCCCTACTTACGCATTAAAATGGATTCTGAAACGCTCGACTCCTACAGGTAAACCCAAATCAAGGTCTTTGGTTAAATGGTGCTTGTTAGATGGACAAAACATTTTAAAAGACCAATACACGTGCAAGCCACTTCATTCATTGCCATCTCTACAATTATGAAGGCTGTTTAAGAGGTCCAAAAGGGGCGGCAGGTGTTGAAAACAAATGTTGAAAAGCCTTGTCTTTTGCTTCACTGATGGCAAACCAAGGCCAGCTGACTGAAGGCTGACCAGTTTGCTGTCTGCCAACCTTGTAATGACAAACACACATTGGCAACATTTTAAGAATTCAACAGGCAATCTATTCAGCAATTAATGATGTAGGAAATTAACCCTTCTGCTGAAGATGACAAGAAAACAAGCATTGCTTGCGTCAGTTTTGTATTCCAATTGTCCTTGAGGCCTTTTATTGATTGTCTATACCTTATCAAAACCGGTCTTGCTCACATAAGCTTGTAGTTCTCTTCAGAGAAATCACAAGGGCACTGTTAAAGGGGTGGTTGATCAGCTTTTTTCGAAGGCTTGATTGTGTTCATGGGGTCCACTGTAACATGGGTTCATGCTTTGTTTCTTTTAAAAACCACATTATTTTTCACATAATTTAGCTTTATTCTACAACGCTGTGTCCCTTCTCGTAAAAAACGGTCTGTTGAGTTCCTGGATCTATGAAGCCTCTCCCTCAGAAATATGCAATGGGCTCAGATTTGTTAGCTGATTGGTTGTGATTCGCTAACCGCCTAGTGCACGTTGTCCAGAAACGTCACGCCCCTTACCATTACGTGTAGTTGCATGTGCTCAGGTGTATTGTAATAAAATTGCCTTAACAATTTGAGCCCGAATCAGACCCAGAGAATATTAGTAAAGAGGATCGAGCAGAACCTTCGCAAGAACAGCTTTTACAGGACGTTTCAGAATGGTGTTTTTTGTTGTTGTTGTTGTTGTTGTCTCATATTTTGTAGATATGCTGTTCTTTGTAAATGCTACCACTGTTTATGTTAGCTTTTGCTATATTGTGTTAGCCTTGTTAAAGCTTTAGTACAGCAGATTACATGATTGTCTTGTAGCTTTTTTTCATATAATAGTTCTAACAAATGATACTACAGCTCTCGAAGGGATTATTTGATTACAGACTGTGGATCTGTAGTGACCACTACTGACTGTATAGCACCGTTGGTTTTGTATTTATAGAATGAGTGTAGCCAAATATCTGTCGCCAGAACGATGAGACCATTATAAAGACTAACCATGGATTTATTACAGTGGCCAAATCAAACACAGAACCATGTTTGCCATGCCTGCATTTACACTGATCACTTAAATGCCAACAGACCAACATTCAAAGTTCGCTAGCGGGATTAAAAATAAGTTTGTAGGTGTTTGTCAGATACATTTGAATTAGCAATTAGGTAACGGGCTAGCAGAACCAAACAGCTTTTCCCTTTGTTTACGTCCTTGCTACCACAGCATAAAAATAACAATAGAAACTATTCATGGAAAACACATCAACAAAGAATAAAACATATTTACAGGTTGTAGCCATAAACAACAGCGATCAGCTTTTAAAGTGAGAACTACTTCATCTTTGAGCTTTTTTTGCTTTTTTAAACTCGCACTGATTGAGGAAGATGTCCTCCGTAAAATGTGCAGCACAGAGAGCTATATTTGGATTATAATGTTTTTTTTAACTCAGTTTCTGAACATTTTAACCATTGTTCCCTAAGTCCGTTTCGGGGGCGGGGTTTATGTACATTTTAGGGTTAGTGATGTCACTAACCCATGAGAAGCTATTTGTAGTCCCTACCGGCCGTTTGTTGTAGTCCTTAAAAAGCAATTTCTTTAAAACAAAAAATATTTTTTGTGGACACTGATTCTGATTGATTTCATGACATCAATCAAATTTGCAAATAAATTACATTCTTTATGTTAGTGAATAAATACATAAATCCACTGTGAATGTGTGTGAGCTCTGGTCTAGTGGTAGAATTTTTGTTAAGCATGCCAGGTTCTGGGTTCTAATACACCATTGTATAGTTTATTTATTTATTTATTTATTTATTTTTCATTATAATATGTTAATAAGTGATTGTATATCAAGAGCAGGGACACTTTGGGTGCATTTCATTTTGTGATTTCAATGGAACAAATAAATACATAAAGTCTCCGCTACAGCAATAGATTGAAGTGCTCGTCTGTGCACAAACCGCAACTGAAAACAGCGGCCACAAGCACTCTGCATGATTTCAAAAACGCATTCTAGCGCCAGATCACCTCTTATTTAACTATGCTAGTCAACTAGAGATGCTTAATTTGTATTAGACACAACAACTCAACCTGCAAGAAAAGTCGCTATTTGCCGCCATCACTGCTGCTGCTACTCCTACAATGTACATTCAACACATACACCATCAACATGCCCGTGGACACTGCCTACTAGCAGTGTAATGTGTAATTGCACATCAACACGGCCAGCCACGCAGAAGTATAAATGAAAACTGATGCATAACCTACGGTGTAGAGGCTACGGCGTAGGTCCGACGCAGAAGTATAAATCAGCCTTTAGGAGGCGGACGAGGAGATGGCGACAGGAGGACGTCGAAACCCGGCGGCAAAGATGGAACATGCCCGCTTATGTAGACCCTGAGCATGTTAGTGATGACAGCCCATGGCAGAGTCGACAGAGGGAGGAGCCAAGGTGAGAAGCAGGATCCCAGTGTGCAGACAGAGAGCCAATGGTACAGAGCGACATCGGTGACACTGGAAACCTAGGCACTGGAAACGAGCATCTGAGGTGGAACTAGAGTCCATGGCGGAAGTAGAGTGACGACTGACCAAGGGGGAGCCGGTGGGACAAGGGAGTGGAGTCCACCCAGTGGAGCCGCAAGGTCGAGGGTCTCTGGTGCATTTGAAACATGGGAGGAGCCAAGTTGAAGCCGGCAGGTCGATGGGCTGAGGTGGAGCCACAGGATCCTCTCGCTCAGGCGAAGCTGGTGGTTGCACAACCTGCAGTTGGTTGCTTTAGGTTGCTCTTCATCTGCAGGTGAGCTCTAGTGAATTCTCCGCACTCGAGGGTGGTGGTGGGCTGGACTCTGGGTCTGGCTGTGTCCTGGATCAGGGGACAGATGCACTCAAGACACTTGATGAAGTCCTGAGGTGTCTGGGAGGTCTACAGGGTAGTGGTAGTTGGCCTCGATCCAGAACAACATCATCGTAGGGGCAGGTTACGGCTAGACCAAATAATTGTTTAGTGTAACAAAACAAAAAAATCACAGTACATTTTGCTGCATAATCCATTTCAGGTCCGGTCTTCTGTCAGCACGGGTGCAGGAATACACAAAGAAGAAGATGATGATGATTCAAAACAAAGAGTTTAATAAAATTCTACACAGTAATCCACAGAAGGTTCAGAACTGGCACAACATACACACGCTAACTCAAACGAGACGGGAAAAACACTGAGTAAAGGTGCAGGAACTTAAATATAGTTCTAAATGACGAACAGCTGTGATGTAGATTAGTGTCCAAACTGATGAGTGGTTGGAAAACTCAAACAAATGAATACGTGATTAATAAAAACAAACGAAAAGTCCATGAAAACCAAACTAACAAATACAACTGATTCATTGTAACATGATCTTTTGACATGTAAGAGTTCTTTGAACAATTAAAACATCCTGTTTGAGTCTTCACATTTTAGCTTAAAATGTCCTCCGCATTATATAAACAAAGCATGTATTAATCAAGCTCAAAAAACTGCTCAAATTATTAACTGGACAAATACATTTGCTTCAATTAATAGTTTTACATCATTGTACCATAGGCTACAGTGTCATTTAGTCGCTTAACGGCTGATATTTGCATACACTGGATGTGAGCTTTGCATCAAAAGCAAATAGAGACCATTATAATCACTGACGCTGGCTACACGTCCAGTTTAAACAGCTAATTTGCTCATTTCTGTAGAGACTTCAGAAGGATCCCAGCATCAGAAACAAGAGGATGGTTTATTTTAATGTTTGTTCAGAGCATTTTGCTTTGTAAACGAGGCACGGTGTAATGAAGAGTTTGCAAAGAAACTTTTGTTGAAGAAACTGTCAGCTGTATTGGATCTGACACCAGCTGCATCAAAAACCGTAAGTAGATTATTTCATAATGCTTTGTCTATGCAATATTTTTCCTATGCAATAATGTTAGCCAATCAAAACAGTGGCCATTTACTGACAAGGAGCTGCCCCTTTAAATGGGTCATTTCATGTCGGGGAGGGAGGCCAGGCTGATAAGAGGTGAGAATGGCATCTGTGTTGGGGGGCCTGTTGGTTATGCTCGCCGTCGGTGGGGCAGTGGATCTCAGACCCAGAGAGTGATATATATCCAAAAACTATAAAATTGATTCATCATTATTATTATTATTATTATTATTATTATTATTATTATTAATAATAATATTATTTTGTATTGCTGTTATTGTTATTATTACTACTAATACTGCTGCTGCAACTACCATTGCTACTATTATTATTACTATTATTATAACTACTTTTACTACAATTATTATTATTTGGATTGTTTTAAATTGTTTCGAAATTGATTTCTCAGTCAGTAACCCCATATTCATAAAAATAATTCAATAAATAAATAGTGAAGTCACTAATATCAACTCACACTAAATTAACCTACTTGTAACATACGGTCCACTGGAGGCAAATGTTCAGAACCCATGTGCAGCATTTATTTATCCAAACATAAATCCTAACATAACTCAAAACTTGGCAAAACAACAAACAAAACTTGGCTTGACAATAAACTTGGCTTGATTAAACATAACAGACTAGAGAACACTCACCACCAACGGGTACAACGTTAATAACAGACAAAGACACATGGCAAACATGAGGGCTTAAATACACACACAGACTAATGACAAGACAAGTGACACCTGTGAACAGTGATGAGACAATGAACCAATGACAGGACAAGACACAAGATCACATGAGGGCATGGGAATCACATGACAAGACCAGGAAGTGCATGACAAGACTGTGAACATGACAAACTCAAACATAACCATGAACATGATAAACTGAAAACAGAACCAAGAAATATGAACATGAACCAACACCAAACACCCTGTGACACTACTGCCTAAACTTATAAAGTACCTGTATAAAATATATTATCTATACATCTATATATTGTGCTGTTTTTCTTTCTTATTATATATGCATATATATATTAAAAAATATATATATTTTATTTATTTTTAATTTTGTTTGTTTGTTTGTTTGTTTTCTCCCCCAAACTGTGTATATGTGTGTGCCTTGTCTCTCACTTTGTATAAGCAGCTGTGTGGTGTTAAAATAAAATAAAAAAAATGGGTCATTTCAGAGTCGGAATGAAGGTTGAAAATAATAGTTTTTCCATATATATTTGGGTTTATTAACATTATAAGTGAACCTCATGGAACATATTAAAATATCTACCTATATACACACACACACACACACACACACACACACACACACACACACACACACACACACACACACACACACACACACACACACATATATATATATATATATATATATATATATATATATATATATATATATATATATATACATATATAATTACATACAAACCATGTAATCACAGTGACAGTGACTAAAGTAAATATAAAAAATGGTAATCCCCATAAGATTAGAAAGTACTATTTCATAAAAGAGGTACATCATCCAACAAATCTTAATTTAACAGAATTAGAATTTTTATTTATAGTAAAGAGTGCAGAATTTGGGTCATGCACGGACCGTGAAACTAATGATGCAGCTTATATCTGCATCTTTGTGAGTTACTGGAAGGCACAAGAAAAAAAAATGCAACACACATGAGCATTACTTGACGTGACAGACAACTAGTTGTCCAGAGCAGTTCCTTTCACACAGCACAGGTTTACCAAAAATAGAATGCAGTTGTCCCTCTCGTTAATAACCAAACTGTGTGTTCAGCAGAATTCCAGTTTCCGCCACAAGCACGTTGTGCAAAATGTGAAAAGTGTGTAGATTCCATGTAGGCTTATCAATACATCAAGTTTACGGGACATAGCTTTTTTAAGACTTGCACAAGAAGGTGCATACTGCATAGCCAGTAAAATATACGTTCATCAGATAGCTATGCTTTATGCAGCGGCCTGCAATACATAAATGTCTCTAGCCTGTAGTAAGTGTAGTTTTGTCATGACAACTTTATGAGTGTTTGGCATCCTAATGGATATGACAATGTTAATATGTTTGGTCTTGGTGGAATAGATCTGCTATGCGGCTGCTGCTGTTATTTCTGCTGCTGCAGAACAAGTACAGGACATGCCAATGCTGTACAATATAGCATAAATGAATTACCCATAGCAGATCTATACAGGTGGAGCTGGGGGAGGTAGAGGGTTTCTAAAAAAAGGGCTGCAGCAAACTGCAGCAAAGATGCTGACCAAGCATTTGAAAGGTAAGCAGCAAGTTCATTGGCTACTGATACAGCAGGAACCAATCAGCAGTGCCCTATTGAACGATGTGATTGCAAGCAGATTGAGTTAAGGACCTATCAGTTTCATGCCAGAACTTTGTATTAACTTTGTTGCACATCAGTTTGAACCACATTGGTTCAACGATATAGAATTGTCGTAAATGACTTTACACAGGTGGTGGGTAATAGCTTCTAATTATTTGGTTTGAGATCAAATTAATGTCAGATTATTGCTGTAAATAATTAGCATGGCATCTGAGGACTACTTCACTCTTTTATTTCCAGCTCCTTGAGCCAATCACAGATTCCCTTTAATTTCATATTCTGGCTACTAGAACACATGTGCACTAATCAGTGGAATTAAATATATAGATTGTACTACATGGAAACTTGCTTATTTTGCTCAGGACACATATTAACAAGAAACAATGCTTCAATGTCAAGAGTTATAGTTCCAACCTCACATTTTGATGCTGTTTGCAGGTTTCGGGAAACACTGAATCATTGACTAATGAAATTGTGACCATGCAGTAGTTGACTAATGATGCTTTTAGGAAACACACCCCTGTTTTGAGGCAGTCTGTACAGTAAAAATAGTTATATAATATTATATTCAAAATATTTATTGGGTGCAGCTATTTTTATATAAAAATGGGAAATAACATTTCATAACTTTTAACAACTCTCTGCCATCATTTTTATCACTCCTTCTCATTGTAAACACCACTGAGTTTCTAATGATTAAATACACAGATCAAACAGCCTAGTATGCATAATAATTTCCCCCAAAAAAGTTAGCAGAGAATTAGTTAATAATGTTAAAATGCTTGTTTTCTTGCAGGAAACCTCCCTGGTTCTTGTCAGACCCACATTGAGACCTCAGGCTTCGAGCACAATGACATTAAAGCATGCCCTTTTCATTCTGATGTGCAATAAGGATGTCACTCATCATGCATTCCTGCCATTTATCTTCTAAGGTTACTCTGTCATGCCCCAATAGAACATCATAGACAACACAAAACTGAGAACTTTAGTGAAAGATTACCTGCAATGTTGACAGTGCGTCACTTTCTTTGGCGTTTAAATTTGGATTTAGGCCTTAAAGAGGGGAAGTCAGAGAGCACCTCAGGTCAGCTTTCACTCTTAAAATGGGGTCCCCTAAGTGACATTCACAGCCTGAAGCCTCAAAGCAGCTCTGAACTTGACTGTGCATGCAGTATGAAGTATAATGTGCAGACGTCTCGCATGGTCGACACTGATCCACACGGCGAAACTTTGCACCAACATCTCAAGAAAAACTTTTAATTAATGGCGTGTGTATCGTTTTTAACATATGATCAAAATTAATCAGCCCTCGATTTGAGATATTAAAATCAAATTAATCATGTGAAAAAGCAAATGATGCTTGACGTGTCTCCAGCTGTGCCGAATCGTTGTTTTTTCTCGCTCTTGCTCCTCTCTTCAGGAGGACATTAGTGCACACCACTTGAGTCAACTGTTACTGTCACTCCAAATAGTTCACATATGGTAGCATTAATATATTGTTTGGTGGATTTGATCAGTCTAGCGTTAGGATTAATAGATGTAACTTTTCTCTGCTTGAGTGACACTTAAGTGTTCACTCTTGAAAATAGGAGGGTGTAAAATATTCCGACTTTTCAGTCAAAGGTGATGTTTTCTTTGATACTTCTGAATGACTGTTTTCTCAGTGCATTTGCAACAACCCTTTATTGATTTCATCTCAAGCCTGCTGGTGTGATGCAGTGTAGTCGAGTAACTAACCGAAAGCAGCAATGCCACCAGTAGGCTAACTCAGCTCTTTTCATAACTGCATCAGATCTTAATATGTTTTTATACAAGTTACCCTATTTAAAATGTAATAATAATAAGTAGTGTAACCATTTTAATTATTTTATTAAAGTAATGTAACTGATTACATTTGATTACTTTTTGATTACTTTTCTACATTTCTAACAAATGTTTTCAACTGTAAATCATTTTCAAACATTTAAACCTTACAGTAGTACTCAACACTGATTACTGTCAGACTTTCAAAATCCTTAATCACTTGAATTAAGATTATAATAATTTAATTTTAAAGCACAGCCACCACAAAATCAGACTTTAGCACCTCTTTTTACTTTGAGATCATTCTGAGGTTAAATAGAGACTTTTGGATGACATTATTTTTTAATTTCTAGCACTGGAGAGCATTTTTATCACTCGCCATGGTGGCAAATCTGAGACAGGTTGTAGCCTAAAGCTTTCAGCTGCAATGTGGATTGATGTAAGTGGCAGACGTGGTGCGCTGCAAATTCAAACACGAGAGCCAATCAAAAGCATCAGAATAGCATCGCTTTACTAAAAGTCCTTTAAAGAGACAGTTCACCCAAAAATGAAAATGAGCCCATGATTTACTCACCCTCAAGTCATATGTGTATATGACATTCTTCTTTCAGACGAATACAATCAGAGTTATATTAAAAAATGTCCTGGCTCTTCTAAGCTTTATAATGGCTGTGAAAGGCTGATTTGTTTTGAAGTCCATAAAAGGGCATCTATCCTTCATAAAAGTAATCCATCCTGCTCCAGGGGGTTAATAAAGGCCTTCTGAAGTGAAGCGAGGGGTTTGTGTAAGAAAAAATATCTATATTTAAAACTTTAAAAACTAAAATAACTAGTTTCCGGCAGACGGCCTACACAAGTCAACTTACAGCAAAAGAAAACCCCCATACGAGGTGTATGACGAGGAGTATCGCAGGCTTTGACGCCTCTCGCCCTTCTTCTCAAGCCCCTCTTCTCTTATATATTGAAATCCTCTGTCATTTCTATTTAAAAATTATTGACCGGTGGTTTGTTTTGCTCTATCCTCTGCACTTCCGCGTTGGTCAATACTTCATGTGTCAGGTCAGGGGTTACTCTTTTGCCATAAATTGATACATACGGCCGCCTGCCGGAAGCTAGTTATTTTAGTTTATAAAGTTTTAAATATGGATATTTTTCTTACACAAACGCATCGCTTCATTTCAGAAGGCTTTTATTAACCCCCCGGGGCTGTGTGGATATCTTTTATGGTGGATAGATGCACTTTTATGGACTTTAAAACATAAACAGCCATTCACTGCCATTATAAATCTTGGAAGATCCAGGACATTTTTAAATTAGGGCTGTCAAAAGATTAATCGCGATTAATCGCATCCAAAATAAAAGTTTGTGTTTACATAATATATGTGTGTGTACTCTGTTAATTATTATTTATATATAAATACACACACAAGCATGTATATATTTAAGAAGAAAAAAAAAATATTTTTATATATAAAACATTTATATTTATATATATTATAGATTATATAAATGTATATACAGTATATACATGCAAATATTTCTTAAATACATACATGAATGTGTGTGTATTTATATATAAATAATAATTAACAGAGTACACAAGCATATATTATGTAAACACAAACTTTTATTTTGGATGCGATTATTGGCGATTAATCTTTTGACAGCCCTATTTTAAATATAACTCCGATTGTAATTCATCTCAAAGAAGAATTTCATATACACCTAGAATGACTTGAGGGTGAGTAAATCATGGTCTAATTTTCATTTTACGGTGAACTAACCCTTATGATCAACTGACTATGCGCAAATTAAAGAACACAGATGCAGCCGAATCATTTCCATGATGACCAACACAATCTACCAGCGCAAATTAGCTGACAAGTTAATTTTGTGGGGGAGGTAAATAATGGCACAAATACCAGTAAATTGACGAGCGTAAACCTTAGTAAATCACCTTGCATGATTCATTTAAATGCTCTCTTCCCATAAATTTTGCATTTGCAATAAGGTCAGCCGCTAAAATAACCCTGTCTGTGCCTTTGCAGCACAATCTTTTTCACTGTCTTTTTAGTAAATCCTGACAGTAGTATTTTTTTATGCCAAAAGAGGGTTTGCATTGGCACAAGCTGTAAATCTGGCCCTTTTTCTCAGTATTGTAACGGATATGTTACATTTATATGTTACATGTAAATTACATAATGGCATTACATGTAACTAGCTACTCCCCAACACTGATTACATGCAACCCTCAACCAAACCCTTTGTTGTTAATTAATATTACTCAGTATTTAAATATATAACTGCACTGTAAGAATGACACCTTAAAATAAAGTGTAACCGATTTAGAAAACATTTAGAAAACAGGGGGATTTCGCATTTCATGCTGACTTTGCTGAATTATTCTTGACAGGCTGCAGTTTCAGGCTGCAGAATCTTCCCCACCACTGGTAGGAATGCAATCCATACTCAGGTATTCATATAAAATTAACTGGATTTTTTTCTTATACTGTATGCATGCCTTACTCTAGCAGAGGGTCTTAAACATAAAGAAATCTCACAGGAGCAGATTCAGACACACCTGTTCTGGCACCTGTGCTAATATTTGCCCTAATGATTATGCTGTCTTTTGCTTTCAGTAGTCTTTAAATAATGTACAGCGTTAAGATGACTGAACACTCAGCTGAGACCGTGTAGCCTTACCTCCGTCACAGCACGGACGGACTGAAATAAGGATCAGCTGATCGGCAGATCATGAGTGATGAATGGCCGAGCTGATAATCTCATCGAGGGGCTGCCAGGATGATCAGATAAGAGCCAGTCTCGCTGTGGGAACTCTCACCACCCCACAGGCTGTCTGTTATACTAAGACATGCAGTGAAACAGCAGAGTTTGCCGCATGAAGGACTTAGCATGCAAAAAGACAATGCCGAGAGTCTGGGAAACATTGTTAGCATTCCCAAGGCACCTTATGCAGAAACATATTTTTGTAATGTTTTGGGAATTTGAAGATAAAACCTTGCACTGGTTGTCGTTAGCACTTCAGAACTGCAGTAAAGACTTTTGACCATTTGACTCTCTCTTTTGAGAGAGAAAATACAATGCACTAAGTCATCAAACAGTGAAATCCTCCTCCCGCTAAACTTCACGTCCATTCTGTCAAGTAAGTCTCTCCTTTAACTGATGGTAAACTTAATGATAAAGGGGGACCCTGTACTGATCCTGTGTGATTGAAAACCTGCTGTTTTGAAATGTAAATTCACTTAGGAAGGTATGGAGACACACAGATAAAGGGCTAAAGCTCTCCCGGGATAACTCCCGCAATTGGTGCCACAGCTAAGGCGTGTCAGGTGGCTTGATGAATCCACGGGGAGGCTGCACCTCAACACCAAGCTCTCCTCAGATCATCATCCCCTCGTCCTTATTCTGTCAACGCCATTGATGAGGCTGTCAGGGACCCTGCTCATTTGAGGGGAGCGCCTGCCTCTCTTTGCATATGCACAACAAGGAGAAGGGAAGAGAGGTAGAGACAAGGCAGGTGCTGAGAGGAGGATACCATTGGGAATAGCATCAGAGACCAAGTACATGAAGAAAATTCCCACCGGAGTTAGCGAGGCAGGGGACGATGCGTGGAGCCGAGAGATACCCCCTCCTAGCAGCAGGAGCCTGGAGCTTTACTCAGGCGGTGGGAGGAGGTCGCCGCAGCAGCTCTGTAATCACAAAGTTCATCCAGAAGAGCAGGAATGTGGAGGCGTTCAAATAAAATAGTCTTAAAACATTTTGAGGAGGTCCCGTAAGTTTGAGATCAACTTGTGTCACAGAATAGGAGAGGCAAACAGGATTTCTCAGCCATGTAGAGGGCGCTAGAGTAGGCCATGAAACGGAATCTCTAATTAACAGAACAGCGGGGAAAGTTCCGCAGAGTTGATACAGCACAGAGCGCGTGTGGACCGGTTTTTGCATTAATGATCTGGAACATGCAGAGCCCCGCTAAACGCACAGTGCTGCGGGGGCTGGCGCAGAGGTGGGTGGGTGTCCTGTCCCCTCTCACATCCCAGCAGGCCAGTGAGCACGTTACAGTAACAAGATCCTCCTAATTAGACCCCGACACCTCACAAGGGCCTGACATTAATATTAATCGACCTCTGTGGGCTGGGGCTGCATTTGTACTGCATATGCAGATAGAAAGGAATCAGCCACCTAGATGAGCGAAAGGGAAGGAGAACAGGAAAGTGATAAACGGGGAGAAAATGAAGAGTGCAAAGGGGAAATAGACAGATCTCTTCAGGAGTGTCATGCACCTCATTTTATAGGCAGTCCTGGCTTGTTAGGCTAAGTGTGATACTATATTGATGTAAAGCCTGCTGCAGGCTGTACGATTTTGGCCAAGATGTGCAGTTTGAAACACATTTCATTAGTCATAAAATATTTATTTCGTTGTAGGTCTTTGATCGTTGATTAACTGTCTTTGCAATGAATCCTAACCTTGTAAGGTAGCTTTATAATGAAGACCCAAATATAGAAATAGGAGCAAAGCAATTTATGACTTGTGTTTGTGAAAGATAGAGCAAGAACATTACAGAGAGAGGGTAAGTTAAAAATGTTTATACTAGATTGTCTATATGATATGAAACATAATATTCTATGCAAATTAACAATATATTGCATGCTATACTACAGAGGACCTTGAAGGTTTAGTTCACCCAAAAATTCTCATCACTCACCATCATGCCAAACCCGTAATAATTTTGTGCATCTTCGAAACACAAATATATTTTCTATGAAATCTGAGAGATTTCTGTCCCTCCATTGACAGCTATGCAACTACCACTTTGTCGCATCAAAAAGTTCATAAAGAGATCATAAAACTAAACCATATGAATCAAGCGGTTTAGTCCAAATTTTCTCAAGAGACTCGATCCCTTTATAAGACAAAAAGATTGAATTTAGGCTTCAGCGAACATGAGTTTCCTTTAAATTCCTAAATTTAATCTGTTCATCAAAGCGATAGTGTCTCAGAAAATTTGGACTAAACCACTCAATTCATATGGATCAGTTTTACAACCTCTTTATGACATTTTTGAAGCATCAAATTGGTAGTTGTGTGGACTGTCAATAGAGGGACAGAAATCTCTCAGATTTCAATAAAAAATACCTTCATTTTTGTTTCAAAGATGAACACAAGTTGTACAATTTGCTAGTTATGCAATGCACAATGCTGTGTTAGTGTTGTGGTACAGTTTTCATTTGATTTTTTTTAAATAAACCGAACAGACAGTAGAATGTGCGACTCCACTGGACAGTTAAATCTAGACATAAACACTTAAATAATCACTTATTACACCTTAAATAACCTTGCAACATTATTATCAAATATTAAAATAGTGTTTTTCTGCAACTTTCATTCAAAATCCACTTGGTTCAGAAATCTGAGAGGGCATGTTTAAATGGGTGTGAAGCTTCTGGGTCTTTCTTCAGAGGGATAAACAGAGGAGGGCGGTGTTTTGGGTCATGGATGACTGTATGCAATTATGCCCTCATACCTGCAAGCATGTGGCAAGTGAATCTTGTCGTGAAATGCAGTGAAGGTGTAATCACTCCAGCTGCCACATTGCATAGACAAAAGAAATAGGCAGGGGGTGAATTGCTTGAAGTCATCTTTCACTCTTTCCGTTTCCTGAGGAAGAGGTGAAATAGTGTATGTGTTAAGAGGTGGGTGTGAAAGTTCACGAAAAACTTCATGATACCTACAGGTGAAATGAATCTCAGTGAAACAAATCTGACTTAAGACAAGCAATTAAAATATATAAACATAATGATTACATAAATTTAGTTCCCTATCTAAAAGAAGTTTGTAAAAAAAAAAAAGTAAAAGTAATTTGCTTATCCGAAATTATAACAATTAAATAGTCTATAACAAAATAGTATCTTAAATGCCATAAATGTAGTCTGTATAAATTGTTGACATTATTATTATTATTCAGTTTGGTGTCTTCACCATTGCAATAGTTGAAGAGCCATTCAGGATGGTATTGTCACTTGTACTGTAAGTATGCGCACCTAAGGGAGAGTGTGTTCAAACTGTACAGGAAAGCAACTGTTGTTATGTTGGACCAGGCTGTTTGCCCCCCTGGGAGGTCTGGTGCACAGGGTACTTATTAGTCTTAGGACGAGACTTTGTGGACAGATTTAAAAGCTTCAGCCAGGATCTCTCGCATTGGTGCCAAGTTAAGCCACAGCATAATTAGTAAACCTCAGAGGAATGTTCTTCATGTGGCCAAATACAATGGCCTCTTAGATAGATGCTGAAACATGCTCTTGCAGAGTCCATGCATGCGCATACAGTGTCACCGCAATCTGCTATACACACTCTCTCTGTCTGCTCACACACAGAGGCGTGCAGAAAGGACAATTACTCCCATTAAAGAGGCCCAGATGCTTCCTTGATTAAATTTGACCACACAAACACAAATGAAAGCAAATGGGTGCGTATGAAGGGCTCCCCAAGCATATGTTCAGCAGGTCGCATTTAGCCCATAATGGGTGAGAAAGAGAGAGTGAAGTATGAACTTCATTGCTGAATTCACGTGGGGTAGATTAGCTCTAAAGCTTTGTAATGTACAATTTACAGCAAGGCAAGATTGACCTCAGTGATCTTAGTGACAGCTCCTGTGCAAGAAACAGAGAGCGATATTCCTGTTTCGTCCCTAGATATACCCATCTAGCAACAGATGGGTCAGTATTACAATACTTCTGATCAATGATAGTACTCTTTTATTCTGTCAAATGACTCAAAGTCCAGTCATTGTTTTAACATGAAAACACTGTGGCGAGAATTCACATTCAATGACATCCATCCTACACTTGTCCCACGTAGGGTCACTGGGATGCTTGGGCCAGCATCTCAGGCCTTAGGCAGGGAAATAACCTGCATGTTTGGCCAGTCCATCACAGGGCCAATTAAACATTACACTACATTGGATTTATTTGAGTATAACTAAACATAATTTTTTGGCTTGTAAACTCAGATGGCCCTGAGTTTGTGGTTTCTCAGAGCTGTTGAATAATAACAGAACATGTCCTCTTCTTGTTTTTCTTTTTCTTTTCTTTCCCTATTCTTTCATATCACCACTGTCCTATCACATAAAGCCAACAAAAAAAATGGAAAGTCATCACAACCTGTATATTAGAAAAAGAAAAAGAAAAAAAAGTATTCGGTTTTAATACTAGAGAAAAAAAGATATTTGTTCATGGCCATGTAGACAGTAATTGAAGGATGATTAAATTATGGTGAAAACTGGGAAGTATTCAGATTTGTTGCGTATTTAAGCAGACTTTACATTAAAGACCGAATCCACAGCGATGGAGTTTTAAAGGTGCCCTAGAATGAAAAATTTTATTAACCTTGGCATAGTTGATTAACAAGAGTTCAGTACATGGACATCACATACAGTGAGTCTCAAACACCATTGTTTCCTCCTTCATATGTAAATCTTGTGCGTGAAAAACACCACAGACTAATAGGTGAATCTCAACATAACACTGACTATTACGCAACAGTCGGGATCATTAATATGTACGCCCCCAACATTTGCATATGCCAGCACATGTTCAAGGCCAAGCGGAACACAGCCGAATCATCGGAAGTTCTGCAGGTATTGTGAAGAAACAAGCGTCAAGCGAGGATAGAGAAACTGGCAGATCATGGAAATAAATGTTATGTTCCAGGCTGTGCAGGGGACGTGAGGACTTTTCATACACTTCTCACAGAACAAAACTGCCAAAAGGCATGGTTGATGTTTATCTATAACCGGATACCAAACCAATTTAATTCAAAGATGTTAATTTGCTCGCCCCATAAAACGGACAGTTTTTCTAACCTGGGACAATATCAGGCAGGCTTCACTCAGCGTCTGATACTGAAGAAGGGGGCAATTCAAACTATATTCCCGCAAGCAGTAAGTAGTGATTTTATCCACCTATTGACTGTCTAAACAATTTCTGATTAAATTGAAAGTTTCTTAGTGAGACAACATTAACGATAATATCCCGTGTTGTCTAGATCCAACGCAAGAAGATGCTAGTACAGTAACAATAGGAAACTCCAAGTAGCATACATAACAGTTTGACAAATGTCAAATGACAAAGGTTAATATCATTTCCTGCCAGTGTTGTCATATAAATCTATAAAATAAAACGGTAGATACATATGGCAATCCCTTTTGTCGGATAGAATTATAATTTAGCCTATATTTCATCATCAACACATAACTCAGGAGCTAACTACGTTAGTTTAGAAGCTTATAGCTCACTAGGGTTGGGCGATGTCTCCTAAATTTGCAGTCGATGTTTACAGTAAAACATCGTGATGGTCGATGATATCGTCGTTTGGGGGGTTGGGGTAATTAGGTAAATAGGTAGATAATTTACTATATCTCTTTAAATAAATACTATTTTCTACTTAAAACGATCATTTCGTTATTTTTACTAACCCAAATAATTACTCATCCGCTATTGCACGTGAGGGGGGGGAAAATTGCTTCCTTCCACTTCAGAGTTGAGCTCTTTTTATTTTAATATATCTCTTTACATAAATACTATTTTCTACTTAAAAAATGTTTTTCGTTATTTTACTAACCCAGTGTTTTGTATGTGAATGCCGTTTCACGTGAATATTACCACAGGAGTGAAGCACAAAGCTTTGTTTAGCCTAGAAAGGAAATAATGGTCAGATAGCACTTTTTCATTCTGTTTTGCGATCTGGACCTGGTCACTCGATTTTCCGTGAATTTTAACAATAGACCTAGTCCATTTTATCAATGGACATGGACGTCTCATTTCTTTTCCCAAATCTTCTCTCACGTCGCACCCATTTTAGCAGGGGATTATAAACATTTCTTCCTTTCGTTTGCTTATAATTAAGTCTATTATAACTATTCACATCCTTTACTGTGGGAAAGTATAAAAAACACTGTAGGACGAATACCTTTTTAATTCAAATTTTATTTAACACCGTTTGTTCTTGTTATTAAACTTGGTAAGGCGCGTCAAGTTTGGTTTATTTGAATAGCGCATTTCACACACACACACACACACACACACACACACACACACACACACGCCGGTGATTAGTTTTGTTTTCTCTGGCAGTGAATAATCAAACATTGCCTAAATGTCTTGACCCTGTGGAAGTTAAAATTCGCTCTTCAGATATTTTACCACAAGTGTTGTTTTGCAACATCAGGAGAAAACATGGAGATGAAGATATTCGAAAAGAAGGTGTCTATCCATCTTGTGTCCCATATTCATCTTGCGCAGAGCGGTATATGACATATCTTTGAGGGGAAATAGTATGAATCAAATATTTTTTAACTAATATTTAATTTTCTTATATTCTTTAGGTTACCATTTTTTACTGATAATCGTTTAGATGTTTTATGGGCTGTAGTGTGTTGTTTCACTGGCGGAAGTGCTAAAATAAACACTCATGCTTATGGATGTTTTCAGCCTCAAATTATTTGAAAATGTAGGCTATATATCTGGCATAGACTACAGTATTTAAAATAGCATGTACCCTATATATGCATTAGTTACATTCTCAATTTAATTTACAGAGCAATCCCTGCTAAGTTTTTAGTTTAACTATAGAAGAGGATTAGTGTGTGTCGCACTCACAACAGACTCGCAACGAGGGCGTGGCATCACGATGGTGGCTGATATCGGATGATATCGTCCATCGGCACAACCCTATAGCTCACTCAATCCTTCTAGCTAATGTCACCTTCTCCCCCACTTAAGTTGAAACGATAGTCATTTGACAAGGCATCTAGTCAATTTGTTAAAAAAAAAAAACGGTAACGCTTTAGATTACGGCCCGGAAAGTACTCTGTAATTAAAACGAATTTACAGCCTAAGTTTCTGTAATTATAGGGTAACTATAAAATATGTACGTGTAGGTATAAGGGAACAATATGTAATATTTGGGGAATAAAGGGGTAACTACCAGGAAAATTAACAAATTATTTATACTGTAAGTATTTTTTAATTAAGGGTTAATTATCCATGTAGTTACAGGGTGTGAATCTGCGGCTGTAAATTAAAGTGGTGCTTGTTCCCCTCTTGTTTCGTGTAGTTACAGGGTAAGTACAACAAAGACATGTACACAATTTGATATCACTCTGAAATCTTTATTTGAAAAAAGTATTTTACCCTCATGCCATTCGAGATGTATACGACTTTCTTTCTTCAGATGAACACAGAAAAATAAATAATCTCTGCTAATGAAAACTCATTTGGGTTCCTAAAAGTTGAAAGCTTGAAGCTTCACGTTACTCATGTTGCACAAGCTGGTAACAGTTGGTCAGAAGCAAAAATATAAGTCAATTATGAGAGCATTTCTGGGTGTACTTTATATTTAAATAAATATTAATACACAATAGTAAAAGACATGGGATTCCTTCAGTGGAAATAATGAAAATGAAGGAGAACAAGAAGAGGAGAAGCCAAGCAAGAGAAACAAAAAAGGGACAAAACATGCTTTTTTCTTTAATGACATTAGTATTTGAAATGAAAGTTTTTTTTTAATAAGAAGTGTCATAAATCTGTTTTCAAATAAATGTTTCTGAGTGATATCAGATTGTGTACGTGTTTTTTATGGTATTTACCCTGTAACTACACAAATAATTACCCCTTAATTAAAAAATACTTACAGTATTAATGATTTGTTAATTTTCCTGGTAGTTACCCCTTTATTCCCCAAATATTACATATGGTTCCCTTATTCCTACACATACATAATGTATAATTACCGGAAGTTACACTGTAACATCGTTTTACTTACACAGTACTAGGGATGGGCATTTTTGTCAGTTTCTCATTTCGATCATCGATAGGTTTCAAAAACGAGTACTCGAGTACTTGGGGGCGGGGCATGTGCAGGGGGCGGGGCATGTCCTTCATTGAGATAATGAAAACGTTATGAAAATGGTTGTTGACAAATACAAACGTGACATGAAAACAGGCATATGAAAACATGAACATATAAAACAAAAAATAACTGCTAGATTATGATGCATAAATGTCTTTGAAAAAGAAACATCTTTATAAAATGACCATCTCAAATAACCAAGTCAGTAATATCGAGCATTGCCTTTGAGCTGAAACTGTGAAATAACACCACCCTGCAGAGCTTGCTAGCTGGTTAATAAACTCAACCAAACGCACCCTATAATATGAAGATTATTATGAACCTATTACGACATAAATCAACACAAAAGGACGTGAATGCGCAAGTGAACTTCAGCGTGCTAAATTTTACAGGCGAAGGGTTTGAAACGGAACATTTTGAATGCGTTCTTCCCTTAACAACGCTGATACACGGACAACGAAAGCACACAGAAACAACATTTTATTAAAATCCTGTTCCCCATATAATGCTTTGACAGATTGACTCTGCACATCATGCACTTAATTTTATTATTTATGATCGAAGCTTTTACAGACATCACTGCGCGTTTTCGAACTCATAACGAAAAACAACTTTAAATAAACTAGGTCTACTGTTAAAAAATACGAGAACAGTATAGCACTGCTGCATTACTAATGTCAATGATTCTGAGAAAGAAATAGCCTATCTAAAAAGAATATGACTGTCTCTAAACCATCATGTCGAGCATGAAATATGCGTTTGAGCTGAAACTGAAGAGAATGAACAACAGCCGGTATAACGGCAGCGCTTTGCTAGCTTATTAAGCTCAACCAAACGCGTTTTATATTAGATTAATCAGATAGACAACATGAAAGTAATCTTACAACGTGCATCTGCAGAAAAGGACGCGAATGCGCACAGGAACTTCACGCGCTAGTCTGAGTGTTCTCGCTAGTTTCTCTATGGATCAGCTGATACACGGGGAACTAAGCACAGATAATTTACAGCATTCTATTTCCATCGTGTTCTCATTATAATGCTATGTAGGCTATGAGAGATTGGCGCCGCACATCTTGCACTAACCATTCAATGATCACAGTGATTCCAGACATCACTGCAGTGCACGCCTCAGTTTCACTTTATTTCGCCGCGGTCATGAGGCGTGCTGTATAACGCTAACCAATCAGACCTCCGGTACCACGCAAAACGACGCAATAACCAACAAAGAGACACTTTTTTTTTTTCAGGGCGATCATCGTTCTCATGAACGATGATCGCTGTCACGTTCGAGTACTCGATTACTCGACCACTGTTGCCCATCCCTACACAGTACTTTCGGGGCCATAATCTAAAGCGTTACCAAAAAAACTTTACTGTACAGTAAAAACAACATATTTACATGCTACCCAGTTCGCTGTTTAGAGTTTGTGACTCAAAGTGAAGAAGCTATCATTGTAAAATCATACGGTGGCGCATTACAATGATTAAAATATTTGTACAATGCTAAAAACAAAGTTGTGACTGGTGACATTATGAGTTAACATGTAAAGTTAATGTTATATGCTAGTTCACATGTAGGCTGAAGTTATAGTAATGACGTTACATTTTGCAGGTTCTTACTGAAAATAAAGTCTAAATTTACCACTCAGAAGCGTCCATTTCCAATCTCAAAACAATTGGTTGTTCCTCAAAATCTGCATCTTCGTCAGAAACAGGATGAAACATATAAGGTTGGATGCATAATCTCTCCATTGTCATGACGGACAGTATAGATGTGTTTGCTGCCACTGAAATGAGCCGCGCAGTTAAACAGCCAATAAGAGTAGCGCTCCGCATTAATATTCATGATCCTTCCAAATAAGGCAAAAACAGACCATTTCATTCCAGGGACAATTTCTAGGGTTGTAAATGGACCTGTAAAACCATGTCTGGACAATTTTTGCCCTTAAATATGCCACATACCATCTATATAGATATCAGAGAACAATTTGAAATATTGTTTCAAATCATTCAAGGGCAACTTTAAGCTTTAAATAGTAACTGTAAATACATTGAACTTCACTACTAAAATACTATTGAACTAAATAAAGTAGGATCACTGGTTAACTAGATCAACTGGCCATAAGTTATTTATGAGAAGGTCAGTGTGAGATGTAGAGTTTTGAAGATTTAGAGACTCTGGAGAGTCAGCTGCTTAATCAATGAGATCCTTTTGTGGAGAAGTTTCTGGGCCCGGTCAAATGGGAATCTTCATCTGTAGAGATGGATGGACTTGATGGCAAGAAGTGGTCCAGATATAGTGACTGGGCTACTTGATTAAGGATCAAAGTATACATTGAGCCTCTGGCAGCAGTGTATACCGTGTCAAGTCACCTTTATTAGCACTTTAAACAATTAAAATAGTGTCAAAGCAGCTTTACAGTGATAACAGGAAAATGATTAAATGTTGCAAACAGAGTTCAGTTAGCTGTACAGCAGCTCTAAAAGAAAATAGTGTCATTGTTTAGCTAAACTCAGTTCAATGTTTAGTTCCGTTGTAAAGATGATGAGGGTTTAAGAAATGTCAGAATGGAAGAGTAAGTACTTGATTCATTTCTAACACACAAACAAGTAGCAACATTTAGAATGTACAGTTAGGATGATGCAAAGCAGTGAAAAGAGAAGCCATGAGATGTCTTGATTACATTAACATTAAGTGATCTATTGTAGACGGAGAAGACCAGAGGTCCAAACATTCATCCCTTTGGAACTGCAGGGATGAGGGTGCATGGTGTGGAGAAATTGCTTCTTGTCATTCAGATTGAATATAAAACAGACAAGTGCTGACTTGGAAATGCTCTTCTCTGTAGATATTAATAGTTTGTGGTTGACAGTATGGAACACTTCAGACAAATGCAAAATAATTAGTATGGAATTAAGCAAGGATGTGTTTTCTGGTGTGAATGCTTTAGTCTGAGACGAAACGAATGGAATAGATAAGGCAGAAGGTCAGAGGAGATCACTTTGCTGGAAGAGGATGAGATTGATAGAGAAAATGGTTCGGAAGAATGCCATTGTTCAAGTGAAAATATGATCATTTGTAAAGTTCAGAGTGGATGAAACCACATCAGCAGACAGAACAAGAGGTGATGAACTGATGATGAACTGATGATTATCTGATTATCTTTGCAACATTGACACTGTTATTGAACTAAATCGAGTCAATATTGAGCTGAATAATGACAACTGTCTTCTGTAGAGCTGCTTTACACCTGATATGGAAGTAATTTCATAATTGATGCATTTCATAACACTGTTATTTTCCTGTTTACTTCTGTGAAGCAGTTTTGAAACCATCTGTATTGTATAAAACGCTATATTATTAAATATGACTTGAACTGATGCAGAATCAGTCAATTAGGCGACAATGTTTAGAAATATAAGGAATGGCTTTAATATCAATTAGTAACTTCTCTGATTTCAGGCAGAATTCATGTATTGTGATATTGTTCCTTAAATGTAGTGTTTTAATGATAAGTCCCAGACCTTGATATAGCCACTGTATCTGATAGTCAAACCAAGGGAACAATGTACTTATTCTTCCATTCTGGCATTTCTTAAACCGTCATCGTTTTAAAGGACCTTAATGAACCATTTAGATCCTGGTCCTGGATTACCCCAGCACTGAGCATAGTAGATGCAGAAATATGGCCCATTACGGAAGTAGGATGCGAAAGCCATTTCATGTTGACTTTAAAGGAGCCTTAATACAACTTACCCACGCCTCATTGCTGCATTAAACACCAAAGAATATAACTCCCAAGATGGTGTGCTTTTCAAGTTAGAACTCCATTAACTTGGCAAGTGGCAAAATGAGGTTTTATCCCAGTTCTGCTTGGTTGAACTACAGACCATTTGCGGCAGTGAGTAGTGAATGAGTGTTTCTCCACTTACACTGAGGCCCTATTAATTACCCAGGCTGTGTTGAAGCTCGGGTGCGCCAGGGGGCTCAGGAGCTAATGCTTCCCGTTTGACCGTGGATGCTCTGTCTAATGCTTCCCCCGAGAGGAGTTTCGCTAATTAATCCACCGTCTTCAGAAAGGCGATGCCCCGTTCCCCCACCCCCGCACAGATCTTCAGGGAGGTAGAGCAATAGGGAGGGAGCAAATTCATTTAAGCTCATACAATACTCAAATCTTGAGGTGTGGTTGGAGTGGATTTTGATCAGAAGAAAACTCTTGACTGCTGTGGTTCTAAAGCAGCTTAAGGAAATGAGATTGCTGTTGAAACAATCTGTATTGTATAAAGCACAATATAAATAAAGGTGACTTTACCAAAAAGTATGCTTTTTGTCTGAGGGTAGATGTGGTCAAATAGACTACTCACTCGTTTTATATTATTATTATCCGTACCCTCTGTTTTACAGACAGTTGTCCCAAACTAAAATGTATGTTTGAGCTGCTGTAACTGAAAGTAACTTGGACTGACATATCTTAAAATATGCCAGTGCCATTGTTTTGTCTCCAGATGCACTTTAGAATACTGATCCAAATAATTAGTAATTCCTTTAGAAGGATGTAGTAACACTTGAGTCATTACTAGTGGGTTACCATTAACTTCACTTTAGAATTAATTATACATTATGCATTATTCATGTTAATTATGAATCTGTATATAGTAGTTCTTAGTAGTCCACTGGGAGTTATGAAAACATTTTTAGTTATTGATTAGCTAATAGTGAACTTCCTCCTTCCACTGAGCGTTATTACTTACTCATTCGTTAACCAGAGTTTCTAGTTAGTTAATAGTAGCTATTACACGGCTCTGTGGAATACTTGATTCTGATTGGTCAATCGCACATTCCAGAGGTATGTTATTCCCATCTTGACCATACTTATACACTTAAAGTGTCACTCCGCTGTCATTGACTGTCTGGCACCATATAAATGAATCTGCCATCAAACAACATGCTCCACACGGCTCTGGGGGGTTAATAAAGGCCTTCTGAAGCAAAACCGATGTGTTTGTGTAAGAAAAGTATATACATATTTAAAACATTATAAAGTAAATTTTTGGCCGATTGCCTTCCGTATTCAATTTATGGGAAAAGTTTTTAAAGTGCCTCTGCAGTTCAAAATGCTTACGCTACCAGTTGCGCTCATCAGATGTAGCATAAGCATTTTGAACTTTATAAAGTTTTAAATATGGATATTTTTCTAACACAAACGCATTGATTCACTTCATAAGGCCTTTATTAACCCCCCAGAGCCACGTGGAGCACGTTATTTTTTATGGACTTCAAAAACAGCTACAACTACAGCTATTAGCTTGGATTAGCCAGGACTTTTTTAATATAACTCAAGAAGAATGTAAATCATGGGCTAATTTTCATTTGTGGGTGAACCATCCCTTTCAGCATTAATTTCAACATACTGTATATGGTAAAAAACTAATCTTTTCAGCAATAGATAAAGGCTTAAAGAAGTTTGGAACTGTTTTTCTTTGCGGAAGCTTTGCGGAAGAGCTAATAAAATTTTTAAACTCAAGACAATATTTCCTGTCTAATTTACTTGAGACAAGTAGCCATGTAATAAGCGGGATAATGTACATCCAGTCGGTTGTTATCGCAGAATAAACCCCTTCAGAGTGATGCGAGGGTGATAAAAACCGTCAGGATGTACATTATCCCTTACTTACTAGAGTGTTAATATTGCGTTACTCATTTGTTCCTGTGTAGTTATTCATTAATGATAGATCAATATTCTAAAGTGTCACCTGTTTTCTTTCAAGGCATGTTTAATTAAAGCTACTTAAATATCCTAATTGAACTAAGGCCTAATCCTGGCTTAATCTAAGCCCTGTCTGTGAAACTGTGAAACCAGGCCTTAATGTTTGTATGGTTTACCACAGAGTTTCTCACTTTAGTCGTATTTACCTCCACAGCATAATTAGTAAGGTTCAAGTACTGTAATGTAAACCAAAAAATAAAAATGTTCCTTTTGATTTATATTCACGGTGACCGGGAGGGGACATGTTTAGTTCACTAAGTTATGTTGTGGCCACGACATACTGTATAAACTAATGGGAACATGATAATATGTCGAGGCCACAAGATATTAATTTGCGGGAACGTCATATTAACTTGGGGGTACGTGATAATAAGTCGTGGCCCCAAGATAATTTTGTTGAGGTAACAACATCATTATGTCATGGGCACGCGATGTAAATTCATGGCCTTGAGATCCTATGTTGAGGGAAAATATATATTTTTCTCATGGCCACGACTTATGTTGAGGAAACGGCATCTATTTATCATGGCCATATGATAAAAACAACCTGCATGACCATAGCAACCTGAAATGATCAGAAATGAACAGGCCTATAATAATATTTATTTATTAATTAGGAAAAAGCACGGAATTATATTAACATATTGCCTATTATATTGTATTGCGCGTGATGGTGCCTAGACAGCATTCGCATGAAGTTTTTCAATAAGCCTTATACAACTTTTTTATTTATCACATCCAACAGTCTTTTAAATCCATTCACTGAACATTTATTTTTTTTTAAATATTTTTTATATTATAATTATTGTTAGGCTATGTTGTTATTATGATGTATTGTTATGTGTGTTAAAGTATATATTTTGGAAATATTGTAAATGCGCAATCATGCCAATAAAGTTTTGACTTTGACTTTATTTATATAGACTACACCAGTAGCCTATAGTGACGATAAATGAGTGTCTGTTTGTAGCCCCTCGTGCCTGTGACAGCATTCGATTGAATTTCAAATAATTGGTTATTATTAATAGGCTATATGTTAAAAGAATATTTAAGCTACAATATATAGAGCATTTTTAATCAATTCACTGATATATCTTAATCTTGTTTAATATATATATAATCTTGGACATCAAAGAGGCAAATCACTGCTGGGACAAACACACAACAAGAATGACACAATGACCTTAATAACTTACAGGGCTCGTGGTTACCAAAGGCAGGGTGAGCTAGTGCCACGCATCGCTAAATTTGACGATGGTCAAGGAGCACCCACACGTGCACTACACTTCACACACAAGCACACTCACTTCAACCAAGGGTCAATCACTATAGGTTGTAAACCATGCTCTGTGTCTCATAAGGACCCACCACCAAAAGAGCAACTAGCCCTCTTGCTCCGGACCCACGGCACCTGAAACGCAAGAAACACAAATTACCAAACAAAATAAAATGTTCATAAATGTTCATATAAATGCTCATAAATGCGGCTACCCACTTTAAAGAAAATAATATACAAAAAACAAATGAACAAAATTACCAAATGCAACAAAGAAAAAGACCACAAACCACTCAAACCTGCAATCATTGGTTTCAGTGATGGTATATGGAGCACTGCCACAGGTCGGGTACAATTCACCACACGATTACCCGTGCAGTGACATGGCAAAGAGGGTTACAGTGGTCAAAGGAAAAACACAGAAACATGCAGATGACCAAAAAATAAGACCACTCCAACCTGGGAGTCAGTAATTATTAATGGAGTAGTGCCACAAACCTAAGATAAACAGAGGATCACTCACGGTGACATAACTACCAGGGCGGTAGAGATCACAACATTCATCCAGCAGCCACAGATAAAACGAGTTCACAAAGACAAGCTGGAATACAAACAAACCCCCCATAACTACACATACTAATAAAATGAACCCGCCCACCGCCCCCTGCTCTGGTGGGTTCTGTCGGGAAAGGGCGTCAGCATTCTTATTACTCCTTCCAGATCTATACCGGATCTCGAAGTCAAAAGCCGCCAACTGGGAGGCCCAGTGCTGTTCCACCTCACAGAGTTTCGCCGTGGTCAAATGGCTGAGCGGATTATTATCTGTGAAGATCACACACTTATTACCTTATTGCCTAGAAATCTAGACGCACCCTAGCGGCAGAAAATGTATTTTGCCGCGAGTGCAGTCTTGCAACTCTCGGTAGACCTGAGAGCTGGAAAAACCAAACTCTGGTCAGGCCAATCACAGCGTGTGTAGAGTTGGTGGGCAGGCTTAACATAATGACGGCACGTCACGGCAGAGTTGCGGAGGTTCTGCGTGCTACTCGTAAACAAAGAAGCTGACGAACAGCTGTCTTTTGAATCGGCTTTGGCCGCGACTCTGGAAGACTTTCATTTCATTCTTAAGAAAAGAAGATATGTTCGAAGTTTTGCCGACTGGATACGGCGAAAGTCTATCAACTAACATTAGCTCGGCTTCACCTTCTTCTTTGCTCTGGTTGGTTGTGGCGCTCATGGCGCTATCCAATTGGGTGCAGAGGGAATTCGTTTATCCCGCCCCTCGGATTGAGCCCTGTCAATTGTGAGTTTCCTTGATGTGGGTCTGGCTTGTCAGGCTATTATTACCTAGTAGATACTCACAGAATTTCTCAGTCATGGCCCACTTGAGCGCAAGAAACTCCAGCTTCATGGAGCTATAGTTGTTCATATTGCGTTCAGCGGGCCTAAGACTGCGACTCGCATAAGCAACTGGACGTACCCTACCTTCGTACTCCTGAGAGAGGACTGCGCCCAATCCTCCATGACTAGTGTCCACCTCCAGGACGAAGGGCAAGGAAAAATCTGCATATGCGAGAACCGAAGCCGTGGTTAGTCTTTCCTTTAATTTCTCGAAGCCAGACTGGAACTGCTCATCCCAGGCACCCTCAAAACTCAACCCTACTCGTCTCTTAGACTTAAGAAATAACTAAAGCAACCAAAATAAACTTAACAAAGGAAAAACATAACGCTCAAGGATGCACTACTGTAGACAAACGCACATGGGCATGCTGAGCAAACAAAAATAAAACAGAACCCAACATTAAATGAATAAGAACAAAACAGCAGCAATGAATGTCCTAAGGCAGGCATCACAGTGTTCGAACGCCCTTAAACAGGCAAATTAATTCACCTACAAGAAACTAAAGGTAAGCTAAAATGCCAATGTGAACATCATATCACTGTTGTACAATGATCGCACATACCAAGCATGCGAAGATCACATCATTCGTCCGGCAGCCACAGATAAAACAAGTTCACATAGACGAGCTGGGATACAAACAAACCGCCCACATACTAATAAAATGAATACAGCCCCAGAGCGGGGAATGAACCTACCAGAAAGTCAAGCAGCAATCCACCGGCGGCGCTCAGTGCAATACACACGACATGCACTTTTATCCATTAAACGGAGCGTCGCAACAGCGAGGGCAAACCTTCACGGTGAGCGCTTATCAGCAACGATGAGGATAACACTTCACAACGTAACAGTGACCAGGTTAACATCCCGTAAGCCCGAGCACAATCACAACTGGAGGCAGCA
The DNA here is from genome assembly GCF_949357685.1 of Gobio gobio. NCBI lineage: Eukaryota > Metazoa > Chordata > Actinopteri > Cypriniformes > Gobionidae > Gobio > Gobio gobio. The sequence goes on along the minus strand of NC_137105.1, from coordinate 30,707,244 downwards.
CTCACCTCCAACAACGGAAACCAGGACACCGTAAAGACGGTCACACAATGACGCCACCCCTGGCAGCAAAACAGCCACCTTAATATACCCCTTAGAAATGAGATGCTGATTACCTGTGCCTAGGGAAGAGTAATCGGTCCCAGAGAGGATGTCACTAAATGGTGGCACTCCACTACATATAGGTTTATAAAACAAACAACAACAAAGACAAAGAAAAACCCACATCTCTTAAAAAAAGCTAATAATAAAAAATATGCATTTATATATATATGTACATATACAGTATATATGTTTTAAGACTAGGTTTAAAGGCAGACAGTGTTGGGGTCAGCCTCAAAGACAGTGGTAAGGTATTCCAGAGTTTAGTTAAGGGGCAGCAACTGCAAACTCACAATCTCTCCTGTACTTCAACCTTGCTCTAGGAGGGACAGCCAGAAGCATGTGGTCGGCATACCGACACCTTGTATTAAGATGTGTTTTAGTCATAGATGAGGGAGACACATTCCTATTTACACCTGGTGTTTTAATTTGTCTCTTTTGTCCACTTTCAACCACTTCTGACAGCCGCAAGACCACACCAAACACTGTGGTTTGTGTTAGAAATCAGGATCGGAGAGAGAACATTGTGCTTGGTACGTTTTTAGTCTTCAAACCAAATTTGGGTCTTCAGCTGACAAAGTTTAAATCCTGTCTGGCTAGTGCGCTTCCCAAAATGTTAAGCGTTAAGCAGGCAGAGACTAGTCTTTTGTGGTTCGAACGCACTTGACCACATGAACGTCTACACTTTGAAAGCAATCTGGCCTGAATTAGTTTTCTGCTACCTCTGGAAGTGGTTGAATGTGGACAAGCTCAAAACGTTTTAGACCCTGTTTACACCTGTATTTATTCGTCCACAATCAACCAAAATGCAAAATGGTGTAAACAGGGATAAACGTCTCAAAGACGTTTATGGGACAAGCAGTTGTATATGGTCAGAAAGGTAGATTGGGGCGAGACCATTTAAGGATTTATAAGCAAACAATAAAACCTTAAAATCATTCCTAAAACGCACTGGAAGCCAATGCAGAGAAACCAATATGGGGGAAATATGTTAAATGGAACACACCCAAAGAGTGGTGGGGAACGATGAATATAAAGGTGAGTAGACAATGAGGTGCAGGTGTCAAGCGAGTCAGTACTCTGGTGATTGTGAACGAGTGGGCTGTGACAGTGTGGCTGACTCTTACCCCTTTTCCAACAAGGCAGTGTTGGTGCTGGTTCGGAGCCAGAGCCTAGTTTCAAATCGGTTCTTTGTCTTTCCACATCCAAAGCCCCAGCTCTGAACCAGGAAAAGTGGTTCTTAAGTAGCACCAAAACATTGCTGGACTAGAAGTAAGAACTGCTTCCGTCAGGGGCTGGGGGCAGGGTTACTGTAATCAACAAGACGAACACAAACTTGTGACCGGCATTTTTGAAACAGCAGCTAATGGAGCTAATAGCTGCTCGATTGTAATCTCCATCTATACAAATCACGGCGTGCTGCACGAATGTGTTGGATTCGCTGTGTTTTGATGCCTATGTAGGATCGTTAAGCCATGAGCATCAATAGTAACGCAATGTTCGTCATTGTTGATGGAAGGCTTGTTCGAGATGCATCGGTGCTGTGTAGACTGATCGCCGTATGACATCAAAGTACAACGAGAGTATACGAATCCTTATGCTTTTGAATCGCTCATGCAGTATTTTGATATCATGCGCGGATCGGTCTGCACAGTGCCGATGCATCTCGAACAAGCCTGGTGTGTTTCAGTGTTTGTGTTTCCCGCTGCCTCGCTAGCGTTGCTGAGAAAGATGAGACGTATACATTGACGGAAGACCAGGCTCTGTGGTGGCTCTCTAGCATGTGGAAAGGCAAACCGGTTCTTAGAAGGCTCGTCAGTCGAACCAACTCAGAACTGGCACTAGCACTGGCTCTGAACTAGCACCCGGTTCATTTTGGTGGAAAAGGGGTCTCTGTGACACTTAACTGATAAAAACTCAATTTTACCACAGAATTCATCTGTTTATAAGGTTTAAAATTGTCACACAAATGAACCAAACTTACACATTATTTTGTTTCCTTTCCTTAAATTTATCTTTAAAAAGCTAGCTGTTAATTGCAAAAAAACTAAAAATCTTATAATTTATAGTCCTTAATCCTTAGTCCTTTATTTATTTATTTATTTATTTATCTAAGCATTATTACCAATAAACAATAATTAGTTCACAGCTGCAATTTTGGCAAGCACCAAATTAAACAATCACATGCTAAAACTAAATATGATGTTTCACAGTCTTCATTATTTTGTCATATTGAATTATCAGCAGTGATGGCCAGGGTATCATGACTGATGCATTCCTGTGAAGTGAGCAGATACGGTTTGGACCTCCAGCATGTTCTGGCACGAGGACTGTGCGATGTGCCAGTCAATTAATAAGAGTATCAGAGTGTCTGGCCAAACCCTGAGGTAACAGTAGTGAAGGAGGGAAATACCTGCTCAATTTAAAGGAACAAAAGGCAGATTAAAGAGCAAATAAAATGAAGTAACACAATCAATGCATAGTTTATTTGTTTTTTTATAAGTCCACAAATGTAGCTTTCTAGAAAAAAAAAACACTTCTGTGTATCATGAAACAATTTACTGGAAAGTCACAGTTGGCAAGGATAAATGGAGATAATAATCTCATACCAATAACAGAAATGCATGGCTGTCTGCATGTCTGAGCAGCTGGGAGTCACATTAGCCGGTTACGCCGTGGTTTTACAGCAATAAAGCTGTGGTCATTCGTAACAGTTAGTCAGTTCAGATGGGAATTATGTTATTGTACTATGAGTGACGTGCTGTCACATAAGTCTATTTTCCATGTAATCCTGAGTCTACTAAGCATTATTTAGAATTTGTGTAAGAATGTTTGGTTACTTGTAGCATGTGTGAAGTACAAACAAACCAACACACAGGCATGTTGTGCAATTACTTATATTTCGCAAGGCTATAGTTTACAATGCAACAGAATACTAAAGAAAACAAAAGACTGCATGTCTGTCAGAATAGAGATCTTGGACCTTGATTTGAGTCATATCCCCATTCATATTCTCCAGAGGGATTCAATAAAGAGTTCTAAGCCATAACCCAAAACAACCAGCCCTGAGAACAGCTCTGAGAACACATTTGATTTATTCAAGGGAAAATCAGAGAAAAGAAAAGGTATCTCACATGTTTCACTGTAGAAAAAGAATAAATACATTTACTATGGAGAAAATGAATGGGATTTCTATTTTCAGAACCCTTTTTTATTGACGAGAAACAAACATGTATAGTAGCATGAATGTCCAGCCCCCGACACTGAACCGAAACCGAACTAGACAGGAGTTCCGGAATCCAGACACCAAGCTCTGCACACACTATGCATAAAGCAGACAATAGAGCACATGACCCATTCCAGGGGCGTAGCCGTCTTTTCAGAAGTGAGGGGGACAGAAATGTCAGGTATAATACCTGTTTTTTTCTGACCTCTGTCTAATTGACAGATTTAATTGATCTCTTGCTTTTAATTCAGTAAGATATCAAATACACTACTGAACAATAACCACTAATATGTATAATATTTTCCCCTATATTTTATGCCAATTTTATGATTGGTTTATGCACTACAAACACTTGTGCATTAAGTACCCATGGATTTTATGCAATGTTAAAAAATATCACTGAACAAAAATTGCAATTGTTCAATGTTTTTGAAAGAGGACTTCTGCTCACCAAGGCTGCATTTATTTAATAAAAAATGCAGTAAAAAAGGAATACAGTGAAATATTATGCCAATGTAAAGCAGCTGTTATCTATGTGAATATATAGTAAAAAGAAATTAAGTAATTTATTCCTGTGATCAAAGCTGAATTTATCATCATTACTCTAGTCTTCAGTGTCACATGATCCTTCAGAAATCCTTCTAATATGCTGATTTGCTGCTCAAGAAACATTTATGATTATTATCAATGATGAAAACAGTTGTGCTGCTTCATTTTTGTGGAAACCATGATACTATTCAAACTTTTGTGTTAAGGTTAAAAAAAGAGAAATTAATACTTTTATTCATTAAACATGCATTAAATTGATCACAAGTGACATTTATAATATAAATCAATATTTTGTGCTTTATTTAATGCAAATAAATGCTGTTCATTTAACTTTCTATTAATCAAAGAATCCTGAAAAATAAAATGCATCATGGTTTCCACAACATTTTTAAGCAGCACAACTGTTTTCAACATTGATAATAATCATAAATGTTTCTTGAGCAGCAAATCCTCATATTATAAGGATTTCTGAAGGATCATGTGACACAGAAGACTGGTGTAATGATGCTGAAAATTCAGCTTTGATCACAGGAATAAATTACACTTTACTATATATTCACATAGTAAACAGCTGTTTTATATAATAAATGCAGCCTTGGTGAGCAGAAGATACTAAACATTAAAAAGGATGTCAGTTAGCACTGCATTATTCATATACTTTATTGTCAATAAATACCTTGAGATGGCTTGAAAAACACACATGAACCATCTACTGTCGAAATGATGTTTGTCGTCGCGTTTCATCAGTCATAATTACTTTCTTCAGCTGCTGGTTCAGTGCTGTGAATGCCTTTGGAACGTGATTACTTCTACGAATCCGTTTTGGACTTTCTGTGAGAGAGCGCCCCCCGGCTTCGAGTATGAATTAGAGTGTTGCACGAGTGTTAGCACTCCATGGTGTTCAGATCGCCTTGTTTTTGGATACAACTAAAATGTCAGATCATGTAAATTTTATTTTGTGTCTTTGAATGTAAATCTAGATTTATTCACATTGGCTTCTACGTAAACAAACTTGCCCATGTAACAGATGTAGGCCAGTAAGAGCGGTGCAACTAGACGCCGGTTCGAATCCCGCATGGAGCGGGTCGACTTGGACCGGTGAGACTCGGCTGAAGTGTGTGGGGGACGAATGTACGTTTTATTCAAAGTGCGGGGGACACATCCCCCCCGTCCCCCGCGTAATCTACGCCCATGACCCATTCACATTTAGGCTACACAAGGTCAATGTGATGCATGAGTGTCAAGGTTCTGTCACCAAACTAATCACATTTTATAATCAGTTGCTATAGAAACATATCAGGACACATTCAGAAACCAAGAGAACCAAGGAAACTAAACACAGGAAACTAGAAAATTGGAACATTGTAACTAAATGAATATCAAAATAAGAGTCCCTGAAAAAAACAGGATGTGACTGTTATAAATGTGACTGTTAAGCAAGTAAACACTGGGATGATATAGTAAGTTAAGTGTTTAAACATTTTTTTTTTACTTTTCTGTTGTAATTACTGGTAACAACTGTTTATCATCCACCGTGTAAGTCCCATACCTCACAAAACTATGTGTGACATATTTGGGAGTGTTTAGACTTAAAACTTTCCAGAAAATCTATAATAAATAAAAATGTTAAAGTGCATTCAGTGTTGAAGAAAATGTTACTTGCTACATAATCATATAATCAGATAAATTGACCAATGAAAAACGCTTACCCAGCAACAGAGAAACTGGTAGTCAGGCAACAGACAAGTGACAGCTAGCCGTGCCGAGAAATTTCCGGGCAGAGAACGGTTTGTAATCGTGCCGTGCCGTACCAGGCTCAAGTGGAAAGACAACTGGAACCGTTCCTAACAATTATAAGAAACGTTCGATCCCCGCCGTTTTTTATTATGGCTTTGTTTTATACACAGTTAAGTGTATTGCACAGTGGTTTGTGTCTCAGTAATGATGTCGTGATTTTGCCTCATAAACAGGGTGTTCTGCACTGGTGCTGTAGTCTACCTGTTGGTTTATAAAGCTAAACCAGCTTGCAGTTGAACTGTGAATGCAGGGAATTCTGTTGCTTTACTGTTTATAGTTACATATTTATGTGGCTGAGGGTAATATCTATCCACCATCTCTGTTAATTAAAAGGCTGCTTCTAAGCACTGGGCCGTGTGTGTTTGTATATGTGTTTTGTTTGCAATGTTTAATATCTCAGGAGATGCCAGGAGAACAGTACTTGCCTGACTGCATTGTCCCAAGTGTAACGTTTGGTGGAGGAAAGAATATGGTGTTTGGTTGTCTTTCAGAGGTTGAGCTTGGCTCCTTAGTTCCAGTAAAAGGAACTAATGCTTCAGCATACCAAGACATGTTATAGCTGCAAAGGGTTGTCCAACTCCATATTAAACCCTACGGATTAAGAATGAGATTTCATTCAAGTTCATGTGCATGTTAAGGCAGACATCCCAAAACTTTTGGAAATCATGTATATCTAGTCAGTGACAGAGTGTAAGCATTTTCGTCTAAAATAATTCTGTATTTTTAGCTTCAGAATCATGAATATTTTTATTCTGTGCATTTTGTTACCAGCACCAAGTCCAAGCCTATTCATTTCCACCCCCAATGTAATACCAGATTTTAGCATTTTACTATACAATTATAACAACTTCTGCTTCTGAGAACCCTGGAAGTGTGAAAAGGGTTCATTAGGTCTAGACACTTGATCACAGCAAAAAGAAAGAAAAAAAGGTTTAGTTTGCCTCGTTCAGTTCTACAAAATTATATTTTACTTACTTTTAAAATGAATAAACTCTGTTACAACTCTGTGACTAGTGACTTTTAAAAGTAATATTGCCCAATGCAGATCACATGCTTTATAGTTGATGCAAGTGGCCTGGTGGTATCGCAGCATCAAAAGCTAATTTAGAACATGCTTTTGAAAGGTCAGGGCCCAGTTATGAAAGCCATCGCCCTTAAACAAACTTTAGCTATAAACACTGTGACGCCAGTTAATTGTTGGTTTCTCTCTCTCTCCATCTTTCTCAGCCTTACTCTTTATCTCTCTCCATCTCTCTCTCTCCCTTTCTCTAATTATGATGCTCTGAATGCAGCTTTTCTGCTTGTACTGAGAGAGCAATAAAAAGAGAGAAGTGAGGGGCTGCGTATGGGATCCATTAGTTTGTTTATTAAAAGTCGTTCTCTCCTCTCCAAGGCACTGAACCACAGATCTCTGCATGGGCCTGCAGATCCAGATGCAACACTGAAATGAGAGGATCATAATGTTTTACACTAACATTAGTGCAAAAATGTATACCTTGATATTATCATAGTTTTTGGACATGTATTATGGTGCTACCATGGTGTTCTGTGACGTCCCTTGCAATGTCATTGAAGATTCAAAAGACAGCAATCTCAGTAATCCTTTGTGAAAAAGAAATTAACTTTAGCATACTTTTTTTTAACAAGACAGCTACTTATTCAAAGGTAATAGATCAATCACATAAATATACACATAATTTTAAATAAGGGGCGAAGAAAGAAGATAAAAAAGGTCAAGTTTATATATATATATATATATATATATATATATATATATATATATATATATATATATATATATATATATATATATATATATGTATATATACATGTATATATATATATATATATATATATATATATATATATATATATATATATATATATATATATATATATATATATATATATATATATATATATATATATATATATATATATATATATATATATATATAGATAGATGTATAGATATAGTATTGTATACAGGTACAATCATAAGCAATAAGTTAATCTAGTGTGATTTGTTATTAGTTAATTCACTATTTATTTATTTTCCCTGGTGATGCTGTGAAGAGTGACAAAAAGATATAGACATGAACTCACTAAGTGATAAATAGATATCAAAACAATTTAAAACAATCATAATAATAATAGTTGTAGTAATATTAGTTATAATAATAGCAATAATATTGGTGGCTGTAGTAGTAGCAGCAGCACTGATAAAAATAATAATAATAATAATATAATCTCAGTTTTATGGGATTTTAGATACACATCACTCTCTAGGTCTGGGAGCCACTCCACCACTTCCGGCGAACACAACCAACAGGCCCCTCTGACACAGACATAAAGCCCACTGACCGAATCCAACCAGCCATACCAGCAGTTAAGCCTACTTTTAACATACTTTTTAAATTTTTTAAAAATAGAGTACTTACAACAGAAATAAAATACTTCAAAATAATATAGTTAAGTGCAAATTTAATGTAATGTTTTTGGACACTTAAATGTTATTTGCAATTAAATGAAAATGTATTGTAGTAGATTAATATTAGATTATTAGATAAAATAATCCATTGAAATATTATTAAAGTGTACAGCCGAATGTATTTATGGTAAACTAAAATACTAAAGTACTGTAATTTCTATTGAAACTTGTATGTTGTGTATTTAAATATACTTGTAATTATACATTTGTAATGATACAGTTGTAATTTAGAACACCAATTAATGAATAGTCTCTACTTCAAAGCATTGGCCCGCTTCGTAGAGGGGGCTCTAGCCTGAGTGATAGTATCTATCACCGCTGGTTATAACCGACTCAAGTCTTCCACATCCTGTCTAGGGGCCAGAGAGGGAGATTCCAGAGGTCTGGGCGCTGGTGGCAGATTGTGCTCTGTCCCTAAGAAAGGAGGCCCGGTGGGCCAATACAGCTCAACCAGCAGGACTTTTCTTCATTCTCTCTGACTTTGTACAACATCTGTGCAATCAGGCTCACTGGGAGAAATGCATATTTGCGTAAGCCCCGGGCCAGCTGTGCGTCAGCGCGTCCGTGACGAGGGGGGGCCCCGGTCAGGGAATACCACATTGGGCAGTGGGAGCATTCTTGTCAAGCCGAATTGCCAAATCGCCTCCAAAATCAGTTGGCCCGCCTGGGGTTGGCGTCTCCACTCTCCTTAGAGAGACACTTGTGACAACGCATCCTCTGCCCGATTGATCTTGCCTGGGATGTGAGTGGACCACAGTCACTTCAGTCTCTGCTGACTCCAAAGGAGGAGATGTCGGGCAAGTTCCCTAAAACTGATGTGAGCATAAACCGCCCTGGCCAGACCAACACATGCTTGCCCTGGATAAATGGCCAAAACCTCTGCATTGCCAGCAACACCGCTAGCAACTCAAGGCGCTTTTAATGGGTTGTAAACCACGTGATGGGTTGGAAACCACTAGACAGGCTTCCAAACTCTGCACAAATGGCATCAGAGGAGGAATCATGTTTAACATACCTGCAGTGGGGTGACGAAGTAGAGCACTGGCCGCCGTGTTGGGAGTATTGTAACATGGGTGAGGAGGCTGCGCACCACAATGACCTGTGCAGAGTTCTGTGTTTGTCGCAGGGTTTTGTGTTTGTCCTCGGACATGAGGAGGTGATAAACTCATGTCCCACAATGTCCGGGCTGCAGACTGTTTGACCCAGGTAGTGAGGAAGCTGCCTTCTTGGGGTTCTCGCCTGTCAAGCAGGCTTTGCACCTTTGGCGACAAACAGACAGAGCGTGGGACCTCTGCGGCCTGTAAGTAGAATCACACAGAGGCCAGATGTACGTCTGCTTCTTAACTGCCGAGAACTGGTGGGCAAATTCCTCGACACTGTCATCAAAGAGGCTACCTTGCAAGGTAGGGTCATCAACAAAGCGAACCCTGTTGTCGTCCCTCATCTCAGCAAAGTTGATTCCAGAGATGCTGTTCCTGGACCACCATAGGGGACACAGCCTGGCCAAGAGCCACGCTCCGAACTTTGTCACTCGTAGAGCGAAGTTGGCCACTAAGTGCAGCTTCTGCATCAATCCAGGCTCAGATCTACCTTTGTGCAGATCTTTTTAATGTCTTGGCATGCTTGTCCAGCAAAACTGTAAGCTTTCACTGTTAGAAACAAAGTTAATTTACATCCTTCCACTCCAGGATTCAGGATTCCACTCCAGCCCAATGCTCTTGGCGACCTGCTGCAATCGACATTTCATTCTTATCTGGAGCCCCAAATGAGAAATTTGGCTCACTGTGAGCTACCTAACTCATCCAGGACCTCCACTTGCAACTTACAAGATGAGGAATCGGAGATCCGTGGGGATTTACCTGGCAGAAATGCTTCCATTGTTGTCCTCATGTTGCCCTCAGCACTTGACACCAGGTCCTTGTGCATAGCAGAAGGACTGGGGACAGGGAGCAACTGAAATGACTCTCTCTCTAGCCAGAAAAGAGAGTCACGACCGCAACATGTCCATGTTCTCGCGATGAAAACATGAATCATCCATGAATGCTACATTCGCGTGGGTCTGACTCAAACACAAAAGGCGAGTGGCTTTCATATTGTCATGTTCTTTGCAGACACACAGGCGGTGAGAGCTCTTTGGCTGCATGTTTTGTTTGAGCATATGGCTTGTGATTGTATTTACTGGCTATGTGAGCACATGGCTTGTCATGTTTGTTTCTATGTGCCATGTGCTCTGTCTATTGTCTAACCCCGCCCTTCTAGTTATCTGATCATTGGTTAATTTGCCCCACCTGCTCTCCCTTGTCTTCGGCTTTGTTTGCTCCCTAGCCCTGCGAAGCCTTGTCTTGCCGTTTCCAGCCCTGCCTTGCCTGCCCAGTCCTTCTCACAGTCATGTTTTCCCCACAGGGTAGTTTCTGTTTGTTTTTGTTTTATTTTATTTTCGTTTCTTCATCTCGCCTCATCCCTTAACCCAACTCTGACAGTTTGGGGCCCTTAAGTGCAACCCTTAGTGTCAGTCATCAACATGTCAAAGTGACTGACAAATAGGGAACAGTTCATTTGACATTACAACAAAAAATAAATGCACTTTTTAAAATGTAAGTGTACTCTCTTTAAACCCAAAACTGAAAATAATTTATTCACCATCATGTTGTTCCAAACCTGTATGAGTTTCTGTCTTCTGTTGAACACAAAATATATTTTAAAGAATGTTGGTAACCAGACAGTTGACGTTAGCCACTGACATTTTCCTACTATGGAAGTCAATGGCTACTGTCAACTGCTACGGTTTGATTATCAACATTATTTAAAACTTGTAAAAGAGTACATTATGACAAAAATTCATTTTTCAGTCATTTCAATTTCAGTCATTTTTGGGTGAACTATCCCTTTAAGTAATATAAGTGACCTTTTATTTCATACAGCAGGGGTGGGCAATTCCAGTCCTCGAGGGCCACTGTCCTGCAGAGTTTAGCTCCAACCCTAATCAAACACACCTGAACCAGCTAATCAATGTCTTCAGGATTACTAGAAGGCTACAGGCAGGTGAGTTTTATCAGGGTTGGAGCTAAACTTTGCAGGACAGTGGCCCTCGAGGACTGGAATTGCCCATCCCTGTCATACAGTATATATAGTTATGCAAGTACAGTTTTTTAAAGATCTCCCCCACATCTGATTCTAAACATTTTATTGGTCATGTCAATCACAGTAGCGATTGCCTACACATACTGAAATAAATACTAAACCCTAACGTTAGTAGAACTGTAGCACATACTGACAGAGAGCATTTGTCTGTCTGTTGTGATCAGGTCCATCCATTATTATTAAAATCATGAAGTCTACATTTTTCTTGCTAGGTGACTGTGTGGCAGGGCTTGCGCTTAGATTTGGAAAAAAAAGATAACAAAATTTATGTCACGTGTCGAATATAAGCTCACAAAGACGAGGATGGACAGGAGACAGGAACTTTAATAACAAAACTCAGGTAACTTAACACACGTAGAATCATAGACAAGAACCGACAAACACTGAGGGCTAAAATTCACAAGGCAAATGACAATAACAAGGTGATAGCTGGAACCGGGGACGAGGGACAAAGGAGGAGCTGAGAGGAAGGCAGAGCCAGACGAAGCCGAAGGTGCAGGCAGGTCAACGACTGACCAAGGCGAAGCTGGAGGAACAAGGGAGCCCAGAGAAGCCATATGGCCGATGGTTTCCAGTGGAGCTGAGGGAGGGAAGAGACAAGATGGCGCCGAAGTGCCGACAGGCCGAGGTGGAGCAGGGGGCACGGAGGCTGGAGGCGGAGACAGGGAATCCTTAGAGATGGAGCTGGTGATCTGAAGACATTAGGCATTTCCAGATGGCATGTGGGAGATGCAGAGTGGCTGAAGGTTAACAGCAATGGTGGGGTTGAGGAACTGACTGACTGGAGGTGGGTGAGGGAGGCTGGGCGGGAATTCTGAAGATGAAGGAGGCATGGCTAGGCAAGGCAAGTTTATTTATATAGTACATTTCATACACAATGTTAATTCAAAGTGCTTTACATAGAAAATTAATTAAAATGGTGATAACATATGCATAAGAAATAAAAAATATATTGTATAAGAATTAAAAATAAAAACAAGGATAATTAAAACAGTTCTAAAGAGAGAGAAAAAAAAAGTAATGCTGGAGAAAAAAGGGTCACTGAAGAAACAGGGGTTACTGGAGAAACAGGGGTCGATGGAGAAACCTCTCCGAAAAAGCCAATATAATTATTCTTAAAAATACTTTTCAGTTTCCAAATATAGCTGCCAGGGACTACAGTTATCTCACCCACAGTGGTGGCGTTGTGCTCGAGCTCCACAATGACTCCCTCAGTGACGTACGGTGTTACCGGCTCACGCACCTAGTCAGACTCAGTAGGTGGTCCGGACTCCAGGGCGATAAAACACTCCGTCCTTATCCTCGGTATGGGCTCGTCTCTCACGGGTGGCTGGTCTCCATGGTCTGCGGTGGGCTCATGCAACATCTCCGTCAAGTCACTCGCTGGTGGTGGTTGGCTGGTTCCTGGCGTTGGGGCTGGAAACGACGTCATCCTCTGCGAGGCCGATGGTCAAAGGGGAGTTGCAGTGATGTACCATAGGGTTTCAGTCAGGGCCTTCACTAACAATCAACACACCCCACGCCGCTGCCATAACACCACAGACACCGATACATACAAAATACAATCATGCACTGTATGCACTACTGTTATGAACCTTGCTTTCAAAATGTTCATTGGGAAGGTCGCAAGCAACATAAAAGGACACGCGAGACAAAAAGGCAATTTAATTATTTATTGATAACACTGCACTTACGTGTCACCGTTTAGGCAACTGGTGAAATGAATCAAAATCAACTCACTGGCACAAATACTCTTAAACAAACAAACAAAAACACAGACCAACAAGAACATCAAAAGACACACACAGATAAACACAGCTTGTCAGCTAACTTTACCGGCTTGACATCAGGATTCACGCTGGGCGTCTGGGGCGTTCTATCACTACACACCAAAATTTGATTGGCTGATGACCCACATCAGTCAAAGTCATGATCCAATGGAAAATGGCAGCTTCAACTGAAGGCTAGCTATTCTACTAGTGCTGGTCCACAGAGCTGTGATGCGTTTAGATGATGAAAATACAGCTCAGCCTCACAAAAAATAACCACATTCTTTCTGGAAATTTAATTGTAACAACTGAAATAGACAGTAATTGAATTTAGACATGTTCGGACACACATTAATTTAATTATGAAAAATATATATATTTTCTAAACATTCTATTTTAGGATTGCTTATACTTGATTACTTTTTTATTTTTATTGTTGTATTTGTATTTGCAGCCGACCCCCGGGAGGTATAGACAGGGACCGACCTGGTGGCAGTGGGGAGGATGGAGGCAATGCTGGCGTCAGCATCTGTGAACTCAGACATGTGTTAATTACCGATCTTTTATACTCTGAGAATTATGACTTGATTGGATAGGTCTGAATGTGATAAGTGACGTAACATTGAATCTTCCTGCCAGAACTTGCGCATAAGCTTCATATCTAATTAGGCAATTGGGTCAGAGAGACTTAACCAAAAACACAATAGAAACACAAGACAAAGCAAACATGTAACAATGTATGACACCAACTTTTCACAAAGTTATCGTTTGAGGTAACTTGCTGAGCAAATTAGGCCATTATTAATTTTCAAATTTCTCATATTTATGTCTTATCAAGAGTGGAAACAAAATGTGCAACACAATTAGGAGCAAAGCATTTTTTGAGTTCTTCTTATGTCACAAAGAAAAATAAAATATATAGTTTTGTAAATAATTAGTTTGAACACACACTTGGCCACCAAAGGGGAAAGATTATGTTGTTTTATGACATCTACCTGAAACTGACCCATGCTAAACCAGCCAAACCTTGATTGTCTATTCATGGGGATTCCTTTACCAATTTGTTTCCACTATTATTCTGAAACACATCGAACACAAAAAGTTGGGGGTTAAAAAAAATCCAAAGTTTCCCTCTGGTAATACATTTGTGGTGCCATTCACTCAAGTCATAAATACGATCATTCCGACATGACTTGAAGGCAGCAACTGTCCACGTTGAAATAAAATTCAGTTAAATACCATACAGAAAAATCTTGAGAAATTGACTTGTTATAAGAAACATATACAATGTTATACAGTTGCTAATATTGCCTCGAATTTAAATACACACAAATGTTATTGTGTTCAGCTTGGACTATTGCTACTGGCAGCGGCTCCAATAAAGTGGTGTCTAAAAAGACTTTTCCTGTTATCTTTCGTCTGCCTGAATATCTCTACAATGTTATGACTTAATAATTTCATCAGGAAAGCCGCCACATGCATTATCTCTGACATACAATCTCGCACATTCTTGGATAAAAGATTTCACGATAATCTGCACAGTTATCCTACATAACCACAGGCGGTTGTAGTGTATTGTACTGCAATGTATCACGTCAGATTTGCTGTCACGATCAGTCCCCAAAAAGCATGCATTAGATGAAATTAGCCTCATTTGACCGTTCCTTTCTTTTAGATAATACGCTCGATTGTCTCTACAACATTGACTACAAAAGCAAGTTTATTCATGTGCTGGAGTTTTCTCTGGGGCAGCTGTGGTGGCTTGTGTCAGGATTATTTACTTTTGCTGTTTTATATTTTGGTTCAGCCACTGGCCATCAGATCGTACCATCGACTTGATGTGCTTGAGGTTATTCCTCTAAACACACGCTCCAGCACCACTGCACATGTGGTCACCAGACCAGAGGATGATAGCTCACAAAATTGGATTAGCCTGTAAAATCACAGATATGAATCTATAGGAAGATCTCCACATTGGATAAAAGACAGAGGGCTTCTTTCAGTCATTTGGGGCAAGATGTGTGTGGTCTGAAGGGGTAATTGGACTTGCTGCAGGACTGTGTCCAGAGGTCCAAGCTGAGTGTGATATGGCGCTGTTTGTGCGTCCTGCTCACTGATCCGCTTTAATTGGTCGTCATTAAACCCCACATTAACCAATTGAGGGGTTGCAAGAGTGGGCACCAGACCGTGGCAGGGAAAGGCATGTTTTGCTTGATTTGAATTACACAACTGTAGGGCCACAAGATGTATTCCTGCAGACAGCAAATGTTTAGAACATTACCAATTAGGTTTATATCAATAAGAAAATTAGAGACTAGAGATTCTGTAAAAGACAGCCAAACATATTTTTAATAAATTATATCTACATTTGAATGGCTATTTGAGTGCTTTGTGGATGTTCAAGTGCATTTCATGAATGGAGATATTATAGTTTATACAACAGTTTACTCGAAGCCTTGTTCCAAATCAAAGCTAGAAGTATGAATGTTCTTATATTGCACTCTTAAGGGCTGTTCACACCGGGACGATTTTCGCGCGCGTTTATCGCCGACGTTTAACGCCTCGTGACTAAACAATGGGCGCCAATGTGAGTGTGCACACCGACGCGTAAAACGGCAGGCGTAAAAGCGTCATTTAAAAAAAAACGCCTCGGGTTCGTTTTTTTATTTTGACGCGGCGCGTTAAAAACTGGCCGACCAATGAGATCAGCGCTTTTGTTCTCGTGCCTGGAGCTGCTGAAGTGACAGTAAAACACGACTGGGTGGCGCTCAAGCACAAAATCGGTCTTGCCGAGCACACATTGATACGAAGAAGAAGTAGTAAGTAGACAAAGAAGAAGATGGGCAGCTAATGCTGCTTGCCAGTTAGCAAAAAGTGTGTGAATGGTTTTGCCATAGACATAATATATCTGTGGTTTTGGCAAGCACGTAAATACTGTCTCTCCTCTTCTTCTGTGTGACAAGCGAGTGTCAGAAGCGTAAGTGCCGCAGCACCACCTTGTGTACCTGGAGCGCATCTACTGAATGTGCACGTTCACTCGGCGCATCGCCAGTGGAAATCACTTGGGTGTGAACACTCAAGACGTGCCGAAAAATGGCACGAAAAACGCTGGCGATAAGCGCGTGCGATATTCGTCCCGGTGTGTACAGGCCTTTAGAAAAAAGGTACAGTGGAGGTACAATTTTGTTCCTTGGGGAACAAAATGTATAACTGTACCTTTAAAGGTACACAATTGGCCCTTAGGGTACAATTATACCATTGTTTTCTTCTACTTAGAGCAGGGCTAGTTCGGTCCTATAGAGCTGCTGTCCTGCAGAGTTTGGCTCCAACCCTGAAAGACATCTATAGAAGCTCTTATTGAGAATTAACAGAGGCTTAGATGTTGATGTTTTATTGAAAATTGTGATCAGTGTTTCTTTTAGTTGGGCAGTTTGACTCTTGGCTTTTTATGTGAGTTTATGGTTTTTGTTACAGTGTTAACAAAACGTCTCGGGTTATGACTATAACCCTTGTTCCCCGAGAAGGGAACGAGACACTGCGTCGTCGAGTGACAACACTCTGGGAACGCCCACAGCGTTACGCATCTGAAGTATGAATGAAATCAAGCCAATCTGATTGGTGGTGCGTCGTGACGTAGTAGATGACGGCATACCCGGAAGATACAAAAAGGAAGCTGATGCACACACACATTAGCCCTTTTGCGATGAAGCAAGCGCTCTAATCGTGATAGGTGTGGCGACGAGACGCAGTGTCTCGTTCCCTTCTCGGGGAACAAGGGTTATAGTCATAACCCGAGACGTTCCCCTTCGAGGGAACTCGAACTGCGTCGTCGAGTGACAACACTCTGGGAACGTTAATACCCACTAGGCCACACCGAAATCACCCCACGTCCCAGTGTGAAGCTGGAGACCCAGGCACACTCAGGACGCAAGAACTCAAGCACCAGGCGTCACCGGGAGGTGCAGACTGTAAAAACGTATGAAGGTGTGCGGGGTGGCCCACCCGGCCGCCTCACATACCTCTTGAAGCGAGACGCCAGAAAGGAGGGCCACTGAAGAAGCCATGCTCCTGGTGGAATGGGCCCTCACGGCCATGGGTGAAGGCAAATTGCGCACCCTATAAGCCGTGGCTATAGCCTGGACGATCCAGTTACTGATCGTCTGAGTTGACGCAGGCAGCCCCTTCTTGGGTGAGCCAAAGCACACCAACAACTGGTCTGACCTCCTCCAATGGGAAGACTTCTCTAGATAAATACCCAGAGCTCTGACCGGGCAGAGCAAATGAAGTCTCCCCTCTTCCGCCGTCAGGTGGGGAGGGGGATGGAAAGCCTGAAGAACCAGAGACCGGGCTCCCTGAGATGGAACCTTGGGAATGTAACCCGGTCTAGGGTGAAGAATGGCCCTTACTCTACCAGGGGCAAACTCCAGGCAGGTTGGCGTGACCGCCAAAGCCTGGAGATCTCCCACTCTCCTCAGAGAGGTAATGGCGAGTAGAAAGGCCACCTTCAAGGTCAGGTTCTTAGGCTCAGCCAGCTCCAGTGGCTCGAAGGGGGCCTCAGCCAGCCCTTCCAGAACCACCGCCAGGTCCCAGGTTGGGACTCTGGAGCGAGCTACCGGCCTCATCCTCCGAGCCCCACGGAGGAACTGTACAACCAGGTGGTGTTTCCCCAAAGGTCCATCACCTAGAGGTGCGTGGAAAGCCCCAAGGGCAGCCACGTACACCTTCAGGGTGGACGGGGTAAGACCAGCGGAGAAGCGATCTTGGAGGAACTCCAGCACTGAAGCCACTGGGCAGTTAACTGGATCCACCTCACGCTCTCTACACCAAGTGGAAAATACATTCCACTTGAGGCTGTACAGTCTCCTGGTAGAAGGAGCCCTGGAGCTGAGTAAGGTCTCGACTACCTCTGCTGACAGGCCTGCCTCTAGGTACCGAGCCCCCTCAGGGGCCAGACCCAGAGGCTCCACAACTCCGGCCGGGGGTGAAATATTGTGCCCCCTGCCTGAGAGAGCAGATCCCTCCTCAGAGGAACCTGCCACGGGGAGCCGTCTAGCAGAGCTATGATGTCCGAGAACCATACTCGAGTGGGCCACCGGGGTGCTACTAAGAGCAGGCTGATGCCCTCCCGGCGGACCCGCTCCAGAACTCCCGGGAGCAGAGTGATCGGGGGAAATGCGTACAGACGCAGCCTCGGCCACGTCTGCATCATGGCGTCCAGTCCCAACGGGGCTGGATGCCTGAGAGAGAACCACAGTGGACAGTGGGACGTCTCTCGAGACGCGAACAAGTCCACTTCCACTGGGCCGAATCTCTCGCACATGGCCTCCACCACCTCTGGGTGGAGTCGCCACTCCCCGGGCCTCAGCCCCTGCCTCGACAGGATGTCTGCTCCCTGGTTTTGGTCCCCGGGAATGTAAATCGCCCTGAGGGACGATAACTTCCCCTGGGACCACAGGAGGATTTGATGCGCCAGTCTGCATAGAGGGCGCGACCTCAAACCCCCCTGGTGATTGAGATACGCGACAACCGAAGTGTTGTCTGAGCGTATCAGGACATGGTGGCCACGGAGGTCCGGGTAAAAGCTCCTCAGAGCCTTGTAGACCGCCAGCATCTCCAGGCAGTTGATGTGCCATGAAGAATGCCGGGTCTCCCACAGACCTCTCGCAAAGCGGCCTTCCATGACCGCGCCCCAACCAGTGAGGGAGGCATCTGTTGAAACGGCCTTCCGGCAACATGATGCTCCCAGCACTGGCCCCTGGGACAGGAACCAAGGTTTCCGCCATATGACGAGGGAACGAAGGCATCTGCGCGTTACCCTGATCATACGAAACGGATTTCCCCTCGGGGAAAACCCCTTGGCCCTCAGCCACCACTGTAGGGGTCTCATATGCAGCAGGCCAAAAGGTATCACGTTGGACGCTGCTGCCATGAGCCCCAGCAGTCTCTGGAACTGCTTCACAGTGAGGCTGCGGCCTGACTTCACTCTGGAGACGTTCGCCAGTATGGATTCCACGCGTGCGGGAGACATACGTGCCCGCATCGACGTGGAATCCCATACGACTCCCAGGAACGTGGTCCTCTGGGAGGGCGTCAACACGCTTTTCTTCGTGTTGAGTCTCAGCCCCAAGCACCTTATGTGGGCCAGAACGACATCTCGATGCCGAACCGCCATCTCGCGCGATCTGGCCAATATGAGCCAGTCGTCGATGTAATTTAGTATACGGATGCCCTGGAGTCTCAACGGAGCCAGTGCTGCATCCATACACTTGGTGAAGGTGCGAGGGGAGAGTGCCAGGCCGAAGGGAAGAACCCGATATTGGTACGCTTCGCCCCCGAAAGCGAACCTCAGGAACCTCCTGTGGGTTGGAAGGATGGAAATATGGAAGTATGCGTCCTTTAGATCTATCGTGACGAACCAGTCCTCGGACTGGATCTGACTCACGATGGCTGGAATAGTGAGCATCCTGAACCTGAATCTCCTCAGAGACCGATTCAGAAGCCTGAGATCTATTATTGGACGCAACCCACCATCCTTCTTGGGAACTATGAAGTACCGGCTGTAGAACCCGGAGTCCCTGTTCGCCAACGGAACCCGCTCTATGGCTTCCTTGGCTAACAGGGCCTGTACTTCTTGTTCCATAACCCGAACCTGCTCTGGGCCGACCACAGTCCGGACCACCCCGTTGAACTTCGGGGGAGGAGAACCGAACTGCAGTCTGTAACCCAGCTCTACAGTCTGCAGGACCCATGTAGATACACTCGGAAGGCATGTCCATGCGCCAAGATAATCTACTAAGGGAACCAGCCTCTCGAGGCTGGCCACGGGTGTCAACCGAGCCTCGTTTTTCGGTGGGTGCACACGTTTGCTGTCCAGCCGCAAGTCCTGTTGGAGGCAGCGAAGACAGCGCGCGTGTGCGGGAGATCAGTGAGGCCCGAAGCGTCTGTGACGGCGGGAACACAGCACTGATCTCCCGAGAGCTCCGGGGGGAAGACGACCTCGGTCGTTCCAACCCGGGGGGGGCAGCTCTGAGCGGTCCAGCCGCAGCTAGGACCGCTTAGTGGCAGCCTTCTTCGCCTGAAGGACGGTCCTCAGATCGACCTTAGGCTCTGAAGGCTTGCCACGAGAGCGCCGCCTCTTTTGCCAGGCTCCCTCAGGAGGGGCGCGAGAAGCAACGCTCTCTTTCTGCACCTGCCGGTGCGAGGAGCTAGCAGACGGCCGAGGCTGTCCCTTTGAGACAGCCTTCCCCGAAGAGCTGGATCGACGAGGGAGATACTGCTGGAAGGCCGCCGCCTGTTTTCTCACCTCCTGGAACCTCTCGACGACGGTGTTAACCGCACCGCCGAAAAGCCCAGAAGGCGAGACCGGGGAATCCAGGAGAAAGTGTTTCTCTCTCTCCTTCATCCCCGACAGGTTTAACCAGAGATGCCTCTCCACACACACCATACCTGCCATGGAGCGGCCGATGGAACGGGCCGTCTCCTTGGCGATGCGGAGAGACAAATCGGTGGCCTTCCTTAGCTCGAGGATATCGTCCGGAGACGGGCCCCCGCCCTCGTCGAGCTCCCTGAGGAGGTCGGCCTGGTAGGCCTGCAACACCGCCATAGTGTGCAGGCAACTACCAGCCCGCCCAGCCGCCATATATGCCCTCCCAACCAGCGCTGATGTATCGCGCGCTGGTTTGGCGGGCAATACCGGGGTCTTCAGGGACGAAGCGGCCTCGGGAGAGAGGTAGCTCGCGAGAGCCTCCTCTACCCTAGGCAGTGTCCCGTAACCCTGTTCGGCCGCCCCCAGCACGTTACCGAAGTCGAGTACTGGAGGGCTGGTTAATCTGGCCGAATAGGGTTTATCCCAAGACCTACACAACTCATTGTGTAGGTCCGGGAAAAAAGGCAGACCCCGGCGTGGAGGTTGAGGCTTGCGCCTGAAGAACCGTTCATCCAGCTTACTGGGCGGCTGGATTTCCGGTTCTTCCTGTGGCCAATGGATGTTTAACTTGGCCACGGCGCGAGACAAAACCTCCACTAGCTCCTCTTGAGCGGGTGCGTGAAGCGATGGCTCAGGCTCCACAGTACCCGCCTCGACGCTCAGCACATCCGACTCCTCAGAGCCAGATAGCTGAAGCATCGGGTTCTCCACCCCGCGGGAAGAAGCCGCATCGCGGGCTTCCGCACGGGGCGGGAGAACATCGGAATCCTCGGACGAGGATAGGGAAGGTGCCTCAGCAGTCCCATATCCCGTCACGAGGTCCCGCTGCGAGCCCCATGATCTACGGCGCCGCCGTGCCTCAGCAACAGCGGGCCCAGAACCCTGGGGCTCGCGGGCTTGGCCGGTCTCGCCGAACACAGCCAGCCGTGAGCGCAACACCCTGAGCGGCAGCTTGTCACACTCGCTACAGGCGGCTCCCTCGAGAGCCGCCATAGCGTGCTGCACGCCCAGGCATTGTACACACAAAAGGTGTGTGTCCGTGCCCGAAATGAAGCGCGGACACGGGTGCACACACCTTGTGAACTGTTGCTCACTAGCCATCTTGAACTTGGATATATATTGACAAAACAACACCAAATAGACAGACAATTTCACATAGAGCGCTTCGCTGAAGAGCAAAAAAGCTAATGTGTGTGTGCATCAGCTTCCTTTTTGTATCTTCCGGGTATGCCGTCATCTACTACGTCACGACGCACCACCAATCAGATTGGCTTGATTTCATTCATACTTCAGATGCGTAACGCTGTGGGCGTTCCCAGAGTGTTGTCACTCGACGACGCAGTTCGAGTTCCCTCGAAGGGGAACACATAATCTGTTCAAATCATAAGGAAACATGATCATGAAGAAAATGATTGACTGAACTCATCAATGACTAAAACATGTTACTAAATAATATTCATCATCAATACTTTCTTGCCACAGATCAGATATTCTGAATTTGTATTTTTAAATGCATTCTAGGAGGGAAAAAAGATGCACACAGATATCAAAAATCAGCATATGAATCTCAACACTGGTGACATACTTAATGCTGCAATGCATGCTGGGAGCCATGAGTTTTATACTGTGGTGGCTTAGTAGGGTTGGAGCTAAACTCTTCAGGACATCAGCTCTCTAGGACCGAACTTGTCTACCCCTGACTTAGAAGTAAAAAAAAAAAAAAGTACCCTTAAGGGTACCACCCCAGGTGACGGCCACTTGTACCATAAAAGGTAAAATTTTGTACTCTTTAGTACTTTTTATTTTTTTTATTTTTTTGAGAGTGTGGGGAGATGAGGGCAAAGCAACCGATAGATGACTTCCAGGATCTTAGCAGTTGAATTGTGTTCTTGTTTTATTTCTTTATGTCTGATGGCCTGATGAGTAGATTTTCAACCCATTCCAAAACTTAGCATGAAAAAATGTTTGCACAGCATACTTCATTCAAGTTATCAGTTAAAATGGCAAGATGTCATGCAGCTAAAAAGTAAATATAACTTTTTTATTAAATGGATATCCTTTACCTTCATGGATCAACCTCAGTTGATCAATGAGATTAAAATGTTTTGCATAATTTAGTTTTCTTCTATCAACATTGATTTGAGATTTTAAAAAAATATTCAAAATTAATATTCAGTAATATTATCAATTTAACAGCACTGTTTACATCTTGCAATTCTGACTTTTTTTTTCTCAGAACTGCATGATATAAAGTTGCAGTCGTTTTTCCTCAGAAGTGGACTCTATAACTTGCAATTGTGTTTATGTATCACAATTCTGAGAAAAAAGTCATAATTGTGAGATTCAAACTCGAAATTGTGAGAAAAAAAACTGAATTGCGAGATATAAACTTGCAATAAACCAAATTTCTTGCAATTGCGAGTTAATATCCCATAATTCTGCCTTTTTTATCACAATTCTGAGGAAAAAAGTAAGAATTGAGAAATGTGAATTCACAATTGTGAGGGAAGAAAAACTGTGAGATAAAAAGTTGCAAATATCTTTTAAATTGTTTTATTCCATGGCGGACACAAGCTTCCACACTGTATTGTTTAAAGTGTAATATAAATAAATGTGACTTGACAAAAAATTATTGACTGAATGTATAAAATAATATAAATAATACAATAATATAAATCATACTTTAATAAATCATGCTTGCATGCATAACAGGTTTGCAAATTTGGCAAAATATAAAAATATATATATTTCATTTTTTTTTACTACAATAAATTAAAATATTGCATCAACAGATCATGAAATGATATTTCCGTGTGATTTAAGTGCTTGGATACAGCTGAGAAGGTCAAGAGCTCTGAGGTGAGACCTTTTAAGAGGACGTTGGATGTCCAAAACCAAAAATCATTTATGAGTTAATTTTCATTTGAGACAATAATAATAATAATAGCCTAATAATAATATCTAACACTATTGTAGTTCTAATGCTTAATGGGATAATAATACAGTAATGGGACACCACATTGTAACCAATTCACAGAAAATGCCAAAACGTACAGTTTGATGGCCAGCCATTGACATACAGAGCTCGTTGGAACACAACAGGACTGTGTCATCTTTGCCCCATGTATCTCACATGTCATGACCCAGCGACTGGAGCTGTCGGATAGTGATTGAAAGCCACCACACTTGAGAGCATCAGCCCTTTGCTTCTCTTGAAGTAATGAGCTGACCCAGAGTGCAGGCCGCCTTTGAGCTAGGGCCAAGCCATCTGAATCCACTCTGCCCAAATGAGGGCTTAGCTTTCAAAGCAGATCTGCTGAAGACCGACCCCAGCACCCCTGCTCTGTGTGAGGGAATGAGGGGGAAGGGACCCCAGAGAAGTGATAAATCATTTCAGTGCATGAAATTTGTATTGTCATCATGATTTCATCTGAACATTACGGTTTATGGTTGTTGCTTACAGCCATGGTGATTAACATTGGTTCATTGGTTTATTGGTTGAGTTTTGTAGGTGTGAGCTATTGAATCAATACCGAATAGGGTGAATTCAGGTTGATTGGGACACTTTTTGCCATTGAGATGACTGAGGAAAAGTGTCCCATTCAACCTGAAGTTACTCTACTGGCTTGTACAATAATAAAATGAGTGAGTGAGCACATTTTTGTTTTTCACTAACGTAAGAGTGGTAAACTCTCCGACTGGTGCTGTGATTGGTCGAGATAATAGTGTCTGGAAAATGCGGTGCAATATAGCAGCTTTTGGGAAAGTAGCTTTCATAATACAAGAGGCCTCATTTATAAAACACATGTATGATCAGATTGGATCCTAAAATTGGAATTCATCCTACACCAAAAGTGAAGAACAACTCTGCATTTATAAAGGTAAAAACTGACATGAAAGACATCTTATGCATACGCCAACTGAAGAGCATTTGTACAAACTTTTTGTGCTCATACATACTGTCACAGGGTGTTTTGGTGTTGGTTCATGTTCATTGTTCTTGGTTATGTTTTTAGTTTATCATGTTTGTTATGTTTGAGCATCATGTTCACAGTCTTGTCATGCACTTCCAGGTTTTGTCATGTTTCATTGTCATGTGATTCCCATGCCCTCATGTGATCTTGTGTCTTGTCCTGTCATTGGTTCATTGTTTAATCACAGTTCACAGGTGTCATTAGTCTCAGTGTATTTAAGCCCTCACGTTTGCCATGTGTCCTTGTCTGTTATTGATGTTGTTACCCGCTGTTGGTGAGTGTTTCCAAGTCAAGTCAAGTCAAGTCAAGTCAAGTCAAGTCAAGTCAAGTCAAGTCAAGTCAAGTCAAGTCAAGTCAAGTCAAGTCTAGTCTGCAACGTCTTTGTTTTATGTTTGGATCTTGTAAATACAGAACTGCACATGGGTCCTTCAACTTGCCGTCAGTGTAAATCGTGACAGAATAACAGACCGCCAACAATGGACCCAGCAGTTGCCATGCTTCGCCTCTGTCAAGGCCAGTGTCCTATAGAAGACTACGTACAAGAGTTTTGTGGACTGTGCTACCTTGTAGATTTTAATGATGTGGCCCTCAAGGACATTTTTAGATTTGGCCTTAACGAATTGCTCCGCTCACAGATGCCAGGGGGGAAGATCCATTTTACCCTGGCCCAATATATAGACCAGGCCCTTTTGTTGGGCGGCTCGGCCTTTACCGTGGGAACAGTGGATGAGGAGCTCCACTGTCCCACAGAACCCTCCACACCAGCGAATCCAGCCCACGTCCATGCTCCAGTCCACGTCCATGCTCCAGCCCACGTCCAGGCTTTTTTGGGGGGGCAAGGGGTACATGGAGGCCACGAAGGCCACGCCTCTGTGGCCCCCTGAACCGCCATTGCCGCCATGGCCTGTTGAACTGCCGTTGCCGCCATGGCCGTCCACGGCTCCTGAGAGTCCAGGTCCTCCCACGCCTGAGGAACCAGGTCCTCCCACGCCTGAGGGACCAGGTCCTCCCACGCCTGAGGGTCCAGGTCCTCCCACGCCTGAGGGTCCAGGTCCGCCCATGCCACAGGGTCCAGGTCCGCCCACGCCACAGGGTCCAGGTCCGCCCACGCCACAGGGTCCAGGTCCGCCCAAGCTCCCAGGCCCGTCCAGGTCATGTCTGGGTCCGGTGCCCCTGCACGGGCCTGGCCCACCATCCCTCCCCCAAGACCGCCCCCCAAGACTTTTTGTTAAGACTCTTTGTTGTTAGGCTATTGGTGTGTTGGTGTTTGGGCATCAGGGGCCGCCCATAGAGGGGGGGGATCTGTCACAGGGTGTTTTGGTGTTGGTTCATGTTCATTGTTCTTGGGTATGTTTTTAGTTTATCATGTTTGAGTATCATGTTCACAGTCTTGTCATGCACTTCCTGGTTTGGTCATGTTTCATTGTCATGTGATTCCCATGCCCTCATGTGATCTTGTGTCGTGTCCTGTCATTGGTTCATTGTTTAATCACGGTTCACAGGTGTCACTTGTCTTGTCATTAGTCTCAGTGTATTTAAGCCCTCATGTTTTCCGTGTGTCCTTGTCTGTTATTGATGTTGTTACCCGCTGTTGGTGAGTGTTGTCAAGTCAGTTTGCAACGTCTTTGTTTTATGTTTGGATCTTGTAAATACAGAACTGCACATGGGTCCTTCAACTTGCCGTCAGTGTAAATTGTGACACATACAAGTAATTAAAATAATTCAACATTGTTAATTAAAATAGAAAGGTCAATTAATATTGTTTAAATGAATTATGATTTCCTAAAAAAAAAAACTATGGTTATAAAGGTTATTAAAAAATAAACTATACGGTTTATAACCGTATACGGTTTATAAAGTAGGATGCTTTTAGGAACTTTTTAATATGCCTATGGACATTTTTTAAATAGTTCAAAGGACAATTGCTTGGTAATTGGTTGACCTAAATTGGTATTATCTAATTTAGTACTTAAATTGAACAGCTGATTGGTTGATTGTAATCCATTACATACCTTTCCATCAAAGTTATCTGACATTATCAAGATGAATTTGTTCTGACACAGTTCTTGTCTTATTTTATTACCCTTTTCTAAACTATAAACTGTGATGTGAGAATGTTGAAGGTGTCTGAATACCTCTATATAATATATTATAGTTGTAGTTGAACCCAAAGTGATGGCAATTTAAAGACACTGCTTCATGAAGCTTCAAAGCTTTACAAATCTTTTGTTTCGAATCAATTGGTTTGGAGCGTGTATCAAACTGCCAAAGTCATGTGATTTCAGTAAACGAGGCTTCGCATCACTGTTTCGGAACACTTCAAAATGTCAATGGTTCACCGCTGGGGTGATGATTTCTGTAAATCAGTCACTGAGAACCATTGAAGTGTCTGTGGGTTTTACCTAATTTTATGCATGTTTGGCCTGGGTTTTGTTGCATTTACACTGTTCTGACAAGCAGGGGTTGCTGTGGAGACGGGTGTTGAATTGCTTCGAAGGTTCGACACAATACAGCACATTTGCTTCAACTGTTTCAGTGTTTCAAGAAGCCCCGGTCAGCCCATCACTAACCAAGTGCAGCATTTATTAAATCCACGTGAACAGGAATACGATGAACATAGACTTGGCTTGGCATAGAATCGACAAGAAACAAGAACTCACCAACAATGGTACAGGAGATAATACTCGACAAACTGACATGAGGACTATATATACAGAGACTAGGGGAACACATGACAATGCCAAACAATACAACCAGAACTCAACCACATGACAAGACAATGAACCAATGAGAACTATGGACACATAAGTAGACCAACCAATGAGAACATGACACATAGACAAGGGAACCAATCAGAACAAGACACATGAAACTAGGGAAGCATATGACATGATCACATAAGGGTAAGGAGGTCACATGACAAGAACCAGGACATGACTAAGGCAAAATTACAAAATAAAAGACATGAAAACATAAATTTGAACCAAATCCCAAAACCAAACGTGACAAGGCCCCTGAGGGTGGATTTTATGTACAGTGCTCGTGACAGTGAGAAAACAGTCAGTGAGCCGGTGCGTGGTGGCTGGTGAATCCTCGTGCTCTGTGGTGCTCGATCCTGGTGAAAGTGGGTGTCCAAGGTGCTCCAGTGAAGTGGGCTGTCGGTCACTCGCTGCTTTCTAGGAGAACAATAAAGAGAAAGGTTAGTCCAGCAGTGCATTCAGCTCGAGACCAGAGTCTGTCTGTCTCCTCATCCATAGCTGCTTATATGCCTCCGGGCTGATGAGGTGCATCTGTGACCGATCAGCCCATGGTGATGACGTGCAGGTGTGTTGTTGCCAGGGCGACGCTGATTCACATGAACACATGACAAGAACCAGGACATGACTAAGGCAAAATTACAAAATAAAAGACATGAAAACATAAATTTGAACCAAATCCCAAAACCAAACGTGACAAGGCCCCTGAGGGTGGATTTTATGTACAGTGCTCGTGACAGTGAGAAAACAGTCAGTGAGCCGGTGCGTGGTGGCTGGTGAATCCTCGTGCTCTGTGGTGCTCGATCCTGGTGAAAGTGGGTGTCCAAGGTGCTCCAGTGAAGTGGGCTGTCGGTCACTCGCTGCTTTCTAGGAGAACAATAAAGAGAGAGGTTAGTCCAGCAGTGCATTCAGCTCGAGACCAGAGTCTGTCTGTCTCCTCATCCATAGCTGCTTATATGCCTCCGGGCTGATGAGGTGCATCTGTGACCGATCAGCCCATGGTGATGACGTGCAGGTGTGTTGTTGCCAGGGCGACGCTGATTCCTCTGGGTGGACTCGTCACATCCCCCCCCCTAAGCGTCGTTCTGGTCCTGCGAACATATGGAGACAGTAGGGGTGAAACAAAGGGAGGGTGGGGAATGACCCCTGACAGACCTGCGTAAGCTGTCCATATCCTTGAGAGGCCGTCGGCGTTCGCGTTGGCGGCCCCGGCCCGATGACGTACCTCAAAGTGGAAGTCCTGGAGCGCTAGGAACCAGCGAGTCACCCTGGCGTTGGTGTCCTTGGCGCGGGCCATCCACTGAAGGGGCGCATGGTCGGTGACCAGGGTGAACTTGCGGCCTAACAGATAGTACCTGAGCTCCAGGACTGCCCACTTGATGGCCCACTTGACGGGGACAGCTTCCTGCTGATGTAGACGATCGGATGCTCCTCGCCTTCCTGGATTTGGGACAGGACGGCTCCCAGTCCTGTGTCAGAAGCATCCGTCTGCAGCAGGAAGGGGCAACCGAAGTCTGGAGCGCGGAGTACCGGCGACGACGTCAGGGCTGTCTTGACCCGGGCGAAAGCCTCCTCGAGGGCTGAGGTCCAGCAGACTTTCTCCGGCTGCCCCTTCCTGGTCAGGTCTGTCAGGGGGGCGGCTAGAGAGGAGAAGTTGGGGATAAAACACCGGTAATACCCTGCCAACCCCAAAAAGGCCCGTACCTGGGTCTTCGTCTGCGGTCTTGGGGCGGAGTGGATGGCCTCGACTTTCTTCTCCTGGGGCTGGATGAGGCCCCTCCCGACTCGGAAACCCAGGTACTTGGCCTCGGAGAGGGCTAGATGACACTTGCGGGGGTTGGCAGTGAGTCCAGCCCGCCGGAGTTCCGAAAGCACCCTCCGCAGACGTTCCAGGTGGTCTCCCCATGCCTCGGAGTGGATGACAACATCATCGATGTAGGCCGCCGCGTAGGCCTGGTGGGGCCGTAGGATGATGTCCATCATCCTCTGGAAGGTCGCGGGGGCCCCGTGCAGGCCGAAGGGAAGGGTCCGGTACTGCCAGTGGCCACTGGGGGTCGAGAAAGCAGTCTTGGGTTTAGCGGATTCAGAGAGTGGTACCTGCCAATAGCCTTTGGTGAGGTCCAAGGTGCTGATGTACCGGGCCCTTCCCAACCGATCCAGTAGCTCGTCGACCCGAGGCATGGGGTACCTGTCGAATTCGGAGACTTCGTTCAGGCGTCGGAAGTCGTTGCAGAAGCGGAGGGTGCCATCCGGCTTTGGGACCATCACGATGGGGCTGGACCACGGGCTCCGGGATGGTTCGATTACCCTCAACTTCAGCATTTGTTGGATCTCTTCCTCAATAGCCTGCCGACGAGCCTCCGGGACACGGTAGGGCCATTGCCGGACGACGACTCCTGGCAGTGTTCGGACCTCGTGCTGTACCACGTTGGTCTGCCAGGGCTGGGTCGAGAACACATCCTGGAACTGACTGACCAGGTGCTGCAGCTCCGCCTTCTGGGCAGCCGAAAGATGGGGGTTGACGTCTACAACCACGGGATCGGTGATACTTAAGGCCGCTACTTGGTCCCGGGTCCCCACCCACTTCTTCAGGAGGTTGATGTGGTAGAGTTGCTCTGTTTGACGTCGTCCCGGCTGCCTCAGACGTGGCCCCGGAGGGTGGATTTTATTTACAGTGCTCGTGACAGTGAGAAAACAGTCAGTGAGCCGGTGCGTGGTGGCTGGTGAATCCTCGTGCTCCTAGGTGCTCGATCCTGGTGAAAGTGGGTGTCAAAGGTGCTCCAGTGAAGTGGGCTGTCGGTCACTCGCTGCTTTCTAGGAGAACAATAAAGAGAGAGGTTAGTCCAGCAGTGCATTCAGCTCGAGACCAGAGTCTGTCTGTCTGCTCATCCATAGCTGCTTATATGCCTCCGGGCTGATGAGGTGCAGCTGTGACCGATCAGCCCATGGTGATGACGTGCAGGTGTGTTGTTGCCAGGGCGACGCTGATTCCTCTGGGTGGACTCGTCACTATATATATATATATATATATATATATATATATATATATATATATATATATATATATATATATATTACTGCGATCTACTGGACTGGAGTGTGAAGCAATAGCCATAAAATTGCTTAACCCCCTCAAGTCGGAGGTCGCGCCGGCCGCTTTTTTCCTTATCAGTGCCAAAGAGACTCAAATAACTCTTATTTTATCATTCAGGCAAGTGTTATACATCATTATAATCTGTTAAGTTTCCTTTTTTGTGTACAGTCACAATAAAAACAAAATGTTGTGCTTTTTGCAAAATCAAAAAAAACAAACATGATGCACAATCTGCAGCCTCTCTCTCAATGATGTCTAATCTAATTGTCTTCAGAAAATTACCTGTAGCTTAGTGTAAACTTATCACACAAACATGAGACATATGTCTAAAGAAATGTTGAAATGTCAGGTTAATGTAAACCAAATCGAAACCAAATATTGTGTGTTTATGTAATCTGTTTGAAAACAGAGAGATGTCAGTCGTTTGCGAGCCTCTTCATTATACGCTAATGCGACCACACCCACAGAGCGCATGTTCTATTGAGATTCAAATACTGACAATCCATGCGTCAACGCCCACACATCAACTCAAATAAACACATCAAGTAGTGCTATAGCTACTTCAGCTACATCGTTTTGAGACGCGTTGAATAATCCTGCAATGATTAACCTCATGAAAAGCTGTTCATTTCTGAGAGCAAAGGATTCCGCCGCTGAGTGTAAGGTAGGCTAAGTTTATTCTGTTAGCATCTGTGAATATTAAAAGCAAAAACCTGCACGAGAACGCACTGAAGCTTTCTTTGTTTAAATTAGCTCAAAATTGTGTAAGTAATGAGTAGGTGATTACTTAATAAGATGTAAGTAATTACCTTGACAAACTATACATCATTAAAAAGATCTAAGACTAAAGCTTCCATTTTTTTACCTCTGTTTTATTCTCAAAAAGGCTTATAGTGAATATATGCAGGAGTTATGAATATGAAAACTGGCGTCCGTACCTTTTGATTATAATATGAGCGTCAGCTGCTCTTATTCATACAAAACTCCTCTATGCTCGTCATGAAGACTAGCGACAAAACAACATCCCTCAGGGCTTTTAGTTCAAAAGTGTGCAAATGAGGAGAAATATTGATAGGTTCTCATATGTCTGTGTCAAATTTCTATACAGAGAAGTATTATTTATTAAATCTTTCCCCAAAATGCACAGATGTAAGCATTATGAGCGCTGGATACTCTGATGTGTTGTGTTTTCAGTTCATACTGGCAGCCGGAGGGCGCTCCGTGCACATGTAGTACATATATGGTACAGACGAAGAAGATATGTACCATGTGACATTCCAGGAACTCCCTGACATAAACAAAGCTTCCTGAGATCGCTATAATATGCAGATAGACATGTTTGAAGACAATAAATACACAATCGCGACGATGTATGGTTTGTCTGTGTTCTTTATGCCATTTTGGGTGTATTCATAATAGATTAAGAAAATGTTTGCCATTGAAATTACTAGGAAAAAGTGTCCCAATCAACCTGAATTCATCCTATACTATTTGAAATCATAATTGTATTGCATTATGCTGTTTTAAATCCCAAATATTTTACTTATAACATTCATCATTACCAATTATTCAGTTATTTGTATTTACTGAATACTGAATTGAGTTCAGTGTCACAATATTACTGTTTTTTTTACACTTCTTTTAAAAACATTACTGATTGAAATCGTGTTTCTTGTTTTGGCAGATAATTTAGCTTGTTTTAAGCAAAAACTCACTTCATTTAGATTTTTTCCCCCAGAAAATTGTACTTATCTAGTAAATTAATCTTGATTTAAGAATTTTAAATATTTGGACTGGAAACGAGAACAAATACTAAATAAGAAGAGCATTTTTTGCAGTGTAGTCAAATCTTTTGATCATTTAAAGTATAATAGGCCTTTGTTGACTGCATTCTACATAAACTACAAAAAAATATATTTCCTTTGTCCTGTTGCTCTCTCTTTTTGTCACATACCTGAAGCTCATTCATTATGCAGGTCATTATGCGGCCCATTATGCGTTCCCATTCAGTCGGTCACGTTCGACGTACGTCGGACGTACCGACGAATTGGGATCACTTCTGGGAGCCCCTATCAGCTTCGAGCTATCTAGAACCGGCCAATGAACAATTGGCGTGCGAGATTTGCATCTCGCGCTCCGCCCCGCGGGTATAAACAGGAAGCGAGAGCGAATGCACGCTGTCATTCACTTCGGAGCCAAACGGCAATCGAAGACCGCTCAATATTGAGTTCGCTGCTATCAGCAATACTAAAAGGAGTTAAGAAGAACCGGAGAAGAGGAGAAACGCATGTTGGAGAGACGGCACATTCCAGCGAGATCGCGGAAGACTCATCTGCTGCCTCTGTGGTACAGAGAAAACTGCTGTTTTCACAGCAACAAATTTCTGTTGGTCTGGTTGGGCGTTTTCCCTGTTTTGAGTACAGGCACGGGCTGCACACAATCCCGTGCGCTGTCGCGTTTCCCCCTGAGTGCTTTAGCACAGAGCGTTTCCTCACAAAAAGAGCTTCACGGGTGACGTGCCGTCTTTTTCAAGATGTCTTACCACCCGTGCGTTTCTGGATGCGGTCGTTCCCTGTCCCCTGCTGACGGTCACAATCGCTGCGGGAACATGACTATCTCGGAGCTAAGATCTAGACTCTCCTACCTCCGGGCTGGGGGAGTCCCCTTACCCATCCCACGAACTAGGTCTACCCCTAACCCGGGTGGACCTGCTTCTTTGGATGGCCAGGGTGATCTGAGGATTACGTTTAGGGCAAACCCGCCGAGCGATCCTCCGCCGGCCCCTAATCCCTCAGCTCCGCAGCCGGTAGAGCCTCCGAGAGAACCCGCTGGACCCTCCCACGGGAGACCAGTGGTGACTTTTGGAGCTCCAGCGGACGAACAGATGTTGATCGCTGCATCGGAGGGGGAGTTTCAGTACTCGGGGGATGAAGGGTCAGTCGTACTGCCTCCCTCTGGGAGAGTGGCAACGGCTGCCCCGGACCCTGAGATGGCTGCTATGCCTGCCCGGGCCGCCGAAAGGGTTGGGCTCGAGTGGAACCCTCCACCGTGTCCCGAACCCTCTAGGTTGGACGATTGGTTCCTCGGAGTGGGTCGCAATGGTTCTCAGCGTCCCGCCCCGACACCTTTCTTCCCGGAGGTGCATGAGGAGCTCACGAGGTCGTGGACGGCCCCTTTTTCTGCCAGAAACCGGCTGAGTGACTCCTCCCCCCTCACTACCCTCGACGGCGGGCCAGCCAAGGGTTACGTGGGGATCCCGCCAGTGGAGCGCGCCGTCGCGATGCAACTGTGTCCGGCGACCGCCTCTAACTGGCGCGGTGACCCACGTCTCCCGTCCCGGGCCTGTAAGTTCTCTTCCGGTCTGACCGGGAAGGCTTACAAGGCCTGCGGACAGGCTGCGTCCGCCTTGCATGGCATGGCGTTGCTTCAGGTCCACCAGGCCCAAGCACTCCTTGACATGCACAAGGGTAGGCCTGACCCAGAGCTCCTCTGGGAGCTCCGGACGGCGACGGACCTCGCCTTCCGGGCGACGAAAGTCACCGCCCGTGCCATCGGTCAGGCGATGTCCACACTTGTGGTCCAGGAGCGGCATCTCTGGCTTAACCTGGCTGATATGAGGGAGACCGATAAATATCGGTTCCTGGACTCCCCCATCTCGTCAGCTGGGTTATTCCGCGACGCGGTCGAGAGCTTCGCCCAACAGTTCTCGGCCGCCCAGAAGCAGACGGAGGCGATAAAGCACATCCTGCCCCGGCGGCCCGCTGCTGCCTCCACCCCGCCGCCGGCGGCAGCGCCTCCGACTACTCGTCGCCGAGGACGTCCACCCGCCGCCGCCTCCGCCCCCGCCAAGGCACCGCAGCAGCCTTCCACCAGCCGACGGCGTGGGGCCGGCCGTGGGAAGGATGTCCAGCCCGCTCAGGCCGCTGCCAAGCCAGGTGGCAAGCGTCGTCGCAAGCGACCCTGAGACGGGCCGCCCAGAGATGGAGGAGACTGCTCTGAGGGAGATGGCTGCAGCACCACTCCTTCCCCCGGAGGAGGGCCGGGGGAAAATCTTTTGTTTTTCTGTTCCCACCCAAAACATCAATAAAAGAGCAGTTTCCAATATCTCTGGGTGCCAAGAGAGCACGCTTGGCGGTGGTCGACGCTCCCATGCCTCGCCACCCTCAAGTACCTCTCCCTTCGCCAGCAGGGGACGCCGGCTGTCGGGACGCACACAAGCGGCCTCCCCACACTCGCACGTCCCCTCCGCGGATACAGGTAAGTGTTGCACAGCACACTCAGATCCCGCTTCGGGCCGCTCCCATGCCGTTCGAGCCGGATCCCTGCGTTCCGCCTCGCTGCCCCGCTGCGGGTACGTCTGTGGTGCCGATGGTCCCCCTTGCTCGGAGTCTGGGAGCCTGGCTAGCGCTTCCCTGCCCGTCTCGGTGGCTCATCCGTACCATCAGACTCGGCTATGCGATTCAGTTCGCCCGGGGTCCCCCCAAGTTCAGGGGCGTTCACTTCACGACTGTAGTGGAGGCGAACGCCCCCGTGCTCAGGGCGGAGATCGCTGTCCTACTGGCGAAGGACGCGATAGAGCCGGTCCCTCAAGCCGATATGAGGTCCGGGTTCTACAGCCCGTACTTCATTGTACCCAAGAAAGGCGGCGGGTTACGAACGATCTTGGACCTGTGATTCCTGAACCGGTCCCTTCACAGGCTGCCGTTCACGATGTTAACGCAGAAGCGCATCTTCAGGTGCATCCGTCCCCGAGATTGGTTTGCAGCGATCGACCTGAAGGACGCGTACTTTCATGTCTCGATTCTCCCTCGACACCGGCCCTTTCTGCGCTTCGCGTTCGAGGGACGGGCATATCAGTACCGCGTCTTACCCTTCGGCCTGTCCCTGTCGCCCCGCGTCTTTACGAAGGTTGCGGAGGCGGCCATTGCTCCCATGAGAGAGCATGGTGTTCGCATCCTCAACTACCTCGACAACTGGCTGATTCTTGCCCAGTCGCGAGAGCAGTTGTGCGAACACAGGGACAAGGTGCTCAGTCACCTCAGCCATTTGGGACTTCGGGTCAACTGGGAGAAGAGCAAACTCTGTCCCACACAGAGGATCTCTTTTCTCGGTATGGAGATAGACTCGGTCGCCATGACAGCGCGCCTCACCGTGTTGAACTGCTTGAATTCGTTCAAAGGCAGGACAGCGGTACCACTGAAACATTTTCAGAGGCTCCTGGGGCATATGGCATCCGCAGCCGCAGTAACGGCGCTCGGATTGCTTCATATGAGACCGCTTCAACGCTGGCTACACGATCGAGTCCCGAGATGGGCGTGGCACAGTGGTTCCCTCCGCGTCCAAGTGACTCCGAGGTGCCGCCAAACCTTCGGCCCGTGGTCGGACCCTCTGTTTCTCCGGGCGGGAGTCCCCCTAGAACAAGTGTCCAGGCACTCCGTTGTCTCCACGGATGCCTCATCCACGGGTTGGGGTGCCACGTACAACGGGCTTGCAGTTTCGGGTCTGTGGACGGGGCCTCAACTGCAATGGCATATCAATTGCCTCGAGTTGTTAGCAGTTCGTCTTGCACTCAGCCGCTTCAAAGTGCCGCTCAGAGGCAAGCACGTTCTGGTCCGGACGGACAACACTGCGGCCGTAGCGTACATCAACAAACAGGGTGGTCTACGCTCCCGTCGCATGTCGCAACTCGCCCGCCATCTCCTCTTATGGAGTCAGAAGCATCTGAGGTCGCTTCGTGCCGTTCACATTCCGGGCCTGCTCAATCGTGCGGCCAACGAGCTGTCACGTCAGCAGGTACTTCCGGGAGAATGGCGACTCCATCCCCAGGCGGTCCAGCTAATCTGGAGTCGTTTTGGGGCCGCACAGGTAGACCTGTTTGCCTCCCCAGAGACGACCCACTGTCAGTGGTTTTATTCCTTGACCGAGGGGACCCTCAGGTCGGATGCCCTGGCCCACAGCTGGCCCCGGGAAGAACGCAAGTATGCGTTTCCCCCAGTGAGCCTTCTTGCGCAGACACTGTGCAAAGTCAGGGAGGACGAGGAGCAGGTCCTGTTGGTCGCTCCGTATTGGCCCAACCGGACTTGGTTCCCGGAACTAGTGCTCCTTGCGACAGCACCTCCCTGGCCCATTCCTCTGAGGCAGGACCTCCTGACTCAGAGACGGGGCACCCTATGGCACCCGCGTCCGGACCTCTGGAAACTCCATGTTTGGTCCCTGGACGGGACGTTGAGGTTCTAGGTGACCTACCGCAAGCGGTAGTTGACACCATCACTTCCGCTAGAGCCCCCTCTACGAGGCGCCTCTATGCGTTGAAGTGGAACCTGTTCGTCGATTGGTGCTCTTCTCGCCGAGAAGACCCCCGAAGATGTTCGGTCGCATCTGTGCTTACCTTTCTACAGGATGAGTTAGAGCGAAGGCTGTCTCCCTCCACCCTCAAAGTCTATGTCGCTGCTATCGCCGCTAATCATGAGCTCGTAGATGCAAAATCTCTAGGTAAGCACGATCTAATCGTCAGGTTCCTTAGGGGAGCGAGGAGATTAAATCCGCCTCGTCCTCCCTCCATACCCTCTTGGGACTTAACTCTGGTGCTAACTGCACTACAGAGAGAACCTTTTGAGCCTCTGCAGTCAGCTGAGTTGAAAGTTCTGTCGTTAAAGACAATACTCCTGACTGCGTTGGCCTCCATCAAGAGGGTAGGGGACCTGCAGGCATTTTCGGTCGACGAATCGTGCCTGGAATTCGGGCCCGGTAACTCTCATGTGATCATGAGACCCCGGCCTGGATATGTGCCCAAGGTTCCCACTACTCCCTTCCGGGACCAAGTGGTGAGCCTGCAAGCGCTGCCTTCGGAGGAGGCAGACCCAGCCCTAGCTTTTCTCTGTCCCGTCCGTGCTCTCCGGACTTACGTGGACAGAACGCAAAGCTTCAGGACCTCAGAGCAGCTCTTCGTCTGTTACGGAGGACAGCAGAAGGGAATGGCTATCTCCAAGCAGAGGATGGCCCACTTGATTGTGGATGCCATCGTCTTGGCTTATCAGTCCCAAGACGTGCCCTGCCCGCTCGGGTTAAGAGCCCACTCCACTAGGGGTGTTGCCTCTTCCTGGGCGCTGGCTCGTGGCGCCTCGCTGACAGATATTTGTAGAGCTGCGGGCTGGGCGACACCTAACACGTTCGCTAGATTCTATAGCCTCCGTGTAGAGCCGGTCTCTTCCTGTGTGCTCACTTTCCATAGTCAGTAACACCGAAGTGCCCGTTCTAGTGTCGGCTTGCTGCGCCATTCCCTCCCCTATGGTAGACGGATGCGTGCGCTTATTTTGCTCCAGTCGAGTTCCCCGGAACGGCGAACCCTGTTGAGTCCTCCGCAACCCGCGGCAGTCGGACGTGGCGGAGCGTTCGACGCCAGGTCCAACACTCGTATGCATTGGTGGAACTTGTGTTAGGCTGGGTTCCATATGTAGTGACCCCCACGGCGGTCCCATATGTGTATTCTTCCACGGTACGGCTCCCTACGGCGAGCCCGTGTCTTTCCCTCGGCAGAGTTCCCTCTGCCGTCCCAGGTACGTGTTGTCTCCCTCCTAATTGGCCGGGGCCACCCCTGGGACTTCCGTATATTGTGCTGCCCACGGCCAGCCCATACGTGTATTCTCCACATGGTAACTCCCTC
The DNA here is from genome assembly GCF_949357685.1 of Gobio gobio. Lineage (NCBI taxonomy): Eukaryota > Metazoa > Chordata > Actinopteri > Cypriniformes > Gobionidae > Gobio > Gobio gobio. The sequence goes on along the minus strand of NC_137105.1, from coordinate 30,669,259 downwards.
TGGGCATTATGTGGCTTCCGCAGCTGCCTTCACAGGCACGCTTTCCCAGCGTTATCCAATACAGTCAGCTGAGTGGGTCTTGCGGAACAGCAGCTTTGACTCTCCCTGCCTGAACTTTCCCGCCCGCATCAGATCGGGGTCTGTGGGGCTCATCACTGGGCGCTGGAAGTGGTAGTAACTATGGCGTTTTCCATAGGGGATCCCAATTCGTCGGTACGTCCGACGTACGTCGAACGTGACCAACTGAATGGGAACGTCTCGGTTACGTATGGTAACCCTCGTTCCCTGAAGGAGGGAACGGAGACGTACGTCCCGTCGCCACAGTTGCTGTACCATCACTGCAGGTTGAGCCACTACGTTTGGCTCCTCAGTGAAAAACAGCGTGCATTCGCTCTCGCTTCCTGTTTATACCCGCGGCGCGGGGCGGAGCGCGAGATGCAAATCTTGCACGCCAATTGTTCATTGGCCGGTTCTAGATAGCTCGAAGCTGATAGGGGCTCCCAGAAGTGATCCCAATTCGTCGGTACGTCCGACGTACGTCTCCGTTCCCTCCTTCAGGGAACGAGGGTTACCATACGTAACCGGGACGTTCTTTTGTCTCTCCGGGGTGATACCCAGCATTATTCATGATATTTCACGCCTCCTCACATACGGCCTATGTAAAGAAAACATTTCTTACAACATGTAAATGAATATATTGTTTTATGTGAATGAGTAGGCTCAATGATTCTCACATCAGTTTGAAGCAAAAACTCTAGGCAACAACACCCATTTGTCAAAAGTCTTGTGGACACATATCTATTGTGTTTTGAGGCCTTAATAAAAATATTTTTGTTTTTGTTTTTTTTCAAAAACCACGCATAAACATTATTTTCTCAGAAATACAAGCTTGTACATACATGTTGCTTAGATATTATGGTAGCCCAGTTTGTGTTGAATACAGTGTAATTACACTTTTGCCATTAATATGTTTATAAGCAACTGAAAAAAGCACAAATGTCAGAGCATGTCAAAACTTCTAAAGGGCCCTAAAAGAGCTCAGACTTCTAGGGGTTAAATATTGGGTTGTTCAGAGAGTATGCTCTATTAAGTGTTACAGTAAGTTACGATGATTACAGAATTTTCATTTTTGGATGAACTATGAAAACCCACATTTCAAGCATACCAAAGTTGGCTTTAGAATGTTGGGAAATATAACTGTTAAGTTCACACTAGAGACCTGCACTCCCGCAGGACTACCGTGGGCAATGCAATAGAGTGTGGCGTGGGACTAGATTTCATGGCCGAGTGCGGGTGCGGGCGATAAGATACTCATCTGTGTGCAGATTGCAAAATAGAAATATCAAAAAATAAAACATCTAAAAACAAATAAATTGTTATTCCTCTGCGCAAAAGCAACAAGAACTACTAAAACAAAATAAAACCAATTTACAGGTGCAAGCATAGGCAGAGTTTCTGTTTATAACATGTTTTTGGAGCGTTGTGCAATGTAGCGGTGTATAAACTGCCCTTAACATTCTCATCACACATTAACACCTTTTCCAAGACATCTGACATGTATTATCCAAGACGGCAAATTTTTGCAAGTGCTGTAAACGCATACCAAACTTTCCAGCTCTCATTAAGGAAGGTCATGCTCTTCCACATGTGAAACCCAATGTCATCACAATGAGCATAAATTATTACAATTGAATCAACAGGCTTATGGGCAGAGCGTCAGAGAAAGGGAGATGCTTTCACGCAGTCCGCCTGCACAGCAGAGCGCTTCTGATGTGGTCTGGCTCCTAGTTCACACGCTAAACTCAATCCGCACATTACACTCATATATCTCAAAACAAGAGGGACGCAGGAAATTCAAGCACTCTGCTTTTCGTGTTGACGTACATCAAGGTCTGCCAAACGCTGTAGACCACATAAGGCATCTGTTGTGCCGTGATGCTCATCTCATCATTTCTAGGATGACTGATGGATGTGACGAGCCCAAACAAATCAATTCTCACTCACATTGCTCGCTTGGCCTCTCAGGGCTGTGAAGTTTCCATATTCTTGTAGTCTAACACTTTTGAAAAATTAGCAAAAGATTTGTTGTCACAGTCAGACTGTTGAGTTTTTCTATAGAGGCTTTAGAGGCTGTCGAGACAATGAGAGGCAGTCAAGTAACGGGGGATATAGGAAGGACGCTTCGCCATATGGTTTACATCACTCTCATTTTAATATTATTTCTGCTTCTTTTCCCTTCTATAAAGAGGGGCCTAAAAGATAGAGACCACATTTCTAATAATCAAATGTAATCAAATTTCTGACTTATTTGTTAGTACAAATGTTCAGATTTTCTTGCCTCCATTGAAGACAGTATCTGAAACATTAAGGGCCCTATTTTAACGATCTGAAACGCGAGTGTCAAAGCGCGAAGCGCAAGTAACTTTGTGGGCGGGTCTCGGCGCTGTTGCTATTTTCCCGGCGGGATAAATGGCTCTTGCGCCCGGCTCAAATCTAAAATGGGTTGGTCTGAAGTAGCTTCATTATTCATAAGTGTGGTTTGGGCGTAACGTGAATAAACCAATCCGAGCGTCATCCAACATTCCCTTTAAAAGCAGGTGCGCAAGTTCCATTATGGATTGCTATTATTATGGCGTATTTACCAGGCGCACGCCAGGAGCGGTTCACAGCCGAGGAGACTGATGTTCTTGTAAGAGCAGTGAAAGACAGAGAAGTGAAGTTGTAATGTTGTACATTATGGTAAAGGTGATTTCACAGTCTTTTTTTTTTCAGTCTTTCAGTTTTTTCAGTTTTTCAGTCGATTTTTTTTCCTGGTTCTTGACGGACAAACCAATTTGTCAGATGTCATATATATATATACATATATGTCTTGCCACTATTGGGCAAACAGGTCTTATCCTTAATTATTACAATTAGCCTGAATCATTTGTAAGCTAGATTTATGCCTATTTTTTCACATCTTCGTGGCACACCACAATGATTTCCGTCATCTCATGTGTTAATATTTTTTTAGTGTAACAATTTATGATTTGCAAAAATAACTGTTGCATCTGTGTAGATTACATGAGCAAAGTGTATGCGCGTTGTGCACGCTATAGCCTACATTATGGTCAAGCATGCGCCCTTAAAATAGCATAATGAACAACGCGCAACGCGCCACTGACTTTAGACTAGGTTTTTTCTGGTCAGTGGCGCAATTGTTTAATGGAACTGCAAAATAGCACCAGGGATTGTTTGCGCCGGAACACGCCTCCTTTTTTGCGCTGAACCGCCCAGGTAGCGCAAGTTCATTCACTAGTTTAGCGACGTGCTTCTGTGGAGGGAAAAGCGCGCTTTGCGCGGGTGCACAATAGGAATGACACATGCGTCGGTGTACAAAGTCAATTGCGCTGGGTGCAAGATAGGGCCCTAAATCATGTTGGATAACATGATCATCAGGTTCAAGCACGAGTGCTGCTTTTATTAAAGCAAAAGATTGACATTAAATACTGAGAAATTCTAAAATGTATCTTTTATTTATTTATTTTTTCACCATTCTTAATGTTTTAATGAAAATTCAATGAAATGTTGGGTTACACTTTATTTTGTATAAGTATATTCTACTTTAAGTAACTTTGCAACTACATGTGAACTAACTATTATCAACTAAGTATTAGTAGACTGTATATTATTGTATTATTACTATTTGTGTGTGTGTGTGTGTGTGTGTGTGTGTGTGTGTGTGTGTGTGTGTGTGTGTGTGTGTGTGTGTGTGTGTGTGTGTGTGTGTGTGTGTGTGTGTGTGTGTGTGTGTGTGTGTGTGTGTGTGTGTGTGTCTTGGGTTGTTGTGGCACATGTTGGAAATATTTGCACTACTTTTGCTACCATCAAAACTGCAAATGCTTAAATTTCCCACAATACTTTACAGAGCATTCCTCACTGAAACACAGACTTAAAGATATGTAAGGGTACATTCACATGACAATGATGCACTAAAACAGAAATGTTTTTAGTGTTTTTCACGTATAGACAGCAAAGTTTGTCAAATTGATTGCAATTCACACAGAAACACTACTCATCTATAGACTGAACACGTAATATGCATGACGTCACCGTTTTGGTTGTTTACACAGAGACGATAACAGTAGTGTTTTCAAAAACATGTACTTTGAATCGTGTTTTCAAAAGCTTGTTTTTTCAGGCCCCCTAAAACAGCGTTGTCGTGTAAATGAACAGCCAAAATACATACAAGTTTTTTGTTTTTCTATTTGGTGTCGTGAAAACAACCCACAAAGAGAACCTATACCAGATATCAAGACCTCAGTAGGTGATGTCTTTCATGTGTTTTATTTAATTCTTTCTGTATTTCCATTCCATTTTCTTTGGTATTTATGTTAAACCCCATTGGTCTTGTTACGTATTCATTTTCTACCTTCTTTCAGCTTCTTCCGCCACCCCACTCACGCACAGGCAGGTGTCACACCCACGCTCTGCTGTGTGGCGGAGGGCGCAGGCAGGCGGGTAGATAAAGTGAGCTCGCTTCCTGTGTGAGGTTAAACTCTGTGCCTGCATAGCACTAACCACAGCCAGTTGTCTTAAACACTGGTCTGGGAACAGTGTCACCCCAGCCAAATCCAGACTTTAACCACTACAGGCAAAACCACACAGCAGGTCACAGATCAGCATATGAGGGTGACATCTAACAACATCTCCACACGTCGGCAGAGATACGTGTGTGGTTAGACGCCCAGGTGCTCCTCAGAGCGAGATGCTTTGAGAACCTCCGTAAGTCTCTGGTCTCATGTGTAATCAGATCATATGTCATTTGAAGGGTTGAGGTATTGCCGTTGAGACAGTGGTTTTGGATTGTAATAGTTTGTGTTCCTTCGCCCCTGCAAACCCCCTGAGGTGACCTCTTATCAGTGAGCGGCTTTGTAAAAGAACGTTTCTATTTACATGACCTGTTTTGAAATTACCAAGGCGAGCTTTTATCAAGGGTTATGAAGTAATATTTAAATTACTTTTTTTTTTTTAATGCTAAGATGCTTGTGCTGAATGGAGAATTGCTTTCCATGACCATAATTGGTGAAGTTGAAGGGTTTTTCACTCTTTCAAAAACTGTCTTTATGCCATTGTGTAGCAAAGAGTCCTTTAATCCTTTCTTTCCTGCATTTTCATTTTAATTAAATGAACTGAACTTGTATCAAGAGTGTTATTGAGTTACTTAAAGCACACACACACACACACACACACAAACACAGTTCAGATGTGGGACGACTGTATCCCACCACAATGATATTAAATCCTACTAAATATCAGTAGTTTCAGGTTGAACCCCCCATTTGCCTTCAGAACTGCCTTAATTCTTCATGGCATAGATTGAACAATGAGCTGGAAACATTACTCAGAGGTTTTGGTTCATATTGACATGATAGCATCATGCAGTTGCTGCAGATTTGTCAGCTGCAAATCCATGATACGAATCTCCCATTCCTCCACATCCCAAAGGTGCTTTATTGGATTGAGATCTGGTCACTGTGGAGGTCATTTGAGTCTAGTGAACTCACTGTCATGTTCAAGAAACCAGTTTGAGATGATTTGAGCTTTGTGATGACGTGCGTTCTCCTGCTGGAAGTAGTGCTCAGAGGATGGTCCACTGTGGTCATAAAGAGATGGACATGGTCAGCAACAATACTCATGGCGTTTAAACGCTGCTCAGTTGGTACTAAGGGGCACAAAGTGTGCCAAGAAAATATCCACCACACCATTACACCAGTAGCCTGAACCGCTGATACAAGGCAAGAGCATCAGACCAAGCAATGTTTTTCCAGTCTTTTATTGTCCAGTTTTGGTGAGGCAGTGTGAATTGTAGCCTCAGTTTCCTGTTCGTAGCTTACAGGAGCGGCACCCAGTGTGTCTTCTGCTGCTGTAGCCCATCTGCTTCAAGGTCACTTAAATCCCTTTCTTCCCCATTTTGATGCTCAGTTTGAACTTCAGCAGATCATCTTGACCATGTCTAAATGCAAAAATGAGTTGGTGCCATGTGATTGGCTGATTAGATATTTGCTTTAGCAAGCAGTTGAATAGGTGTACCTAATAAAGTGTCCGGTGAGTGTATATTAGGGATGCACTGAATCCAGGATTCGGGTTCGAATTCGGCCAAACATTGGCCTTTTGACGGGGTTCGGTTTCTGCCGAACCTCAGAATTTTTTTTCACCGAACCGAACCCTAGGCTTGCACTACGCGCGCTCCGCTGGTCGAACGTAATGAGGCCGCCGTTGAAAGTGAAAATGAAACTCATGAACAGAAAACGTGGCAGTACTTTAAGTCAAAAGAAGGCGATTCAAGTCGAGCAACATGTTCAATTTGCAATGCCGATTTGTCTCGTGTTGGCAAGGACCCTAAACAACAGCCACTTTAAAACATTTGCGTATGAAACATCCGAAAGAATACGAGTTGTGCATGAAGGCATCTACAGACAGAAGCCAAAATGTATTTTATTTTACAGTGCAAACAGATAATTTAACCAGATAAATATAAATAAAAAGAATAAAATAAATAGGCCTACACTAAATATTTTTCACTTAAATAATTACCAAATTAAGATACACTGATACACTAAGATACACTTTCGTACGAAACGAAAATATACTGAATCCGTTTTAAGCTTTGAAGAACCGGAATGTTTTTTGTTTTTGTTTTTTTTTGTCAAAAAGAAATAGCAGGCCTACCTCAAGCCACACCTTGTATGTTTTTTGGTTTTTTTTTTTAAGTAACATGTCTAAGTGATGTGGGGTTAGTCTGGTGCGCAGCCTGTTGACAGTTAAAACCACGGCAGAAAACACCCTCTCAATCCTTCTGTCTCCGCTGCGCGTGAGCCTCCAATGACAGCGCACGCGCCTTCTGTGCTCTCCGTTGTGCTGTTCTTTGAAACGACAGAGGGCAACTTGGGTAATTTTTCTATAAACCATCAGGAAACAGCGGTGAGAAGAACAAACGCGACAATGTTTACTTTAGTAAACTTGACCAAAACCACACTTCAAAAAGCCTTAAACAAGGCTTCAAATGGCACTGATGTCCCGGGAATACAGAGATAACGCCTCGCTAGAGCGGCCAGCCTCGGGAAGCGCCTTTCATTTGCTTTCCACCAGTCAGGAGCTTGTACTGCTGCTGTATTTTTTATCGAAATGGTCCCACACAGTAAGCTTTTCCATTGCTTCATTTTGCGAAATGTCGTTCGACACCCATAAGACCTCCGTTCATCTTCGAAACACAAATAAAGATATTTTTGTTGAAAGCTGATGGCTGAGAACGGCTTCAGATAGGCCTCCATCGGCATTCAGTACATTTACACTCCCAAGACCCATAAAAGGCACTAAAAACGTCGTTACAAAGTCCATCTCACCACAGTGGCTCTACAATAATTTTACGATGCGACGACCAAAAAAATCTAAATAACGCCTTTATCCAACTTGTTCTTGCCTTTCGTGTAGGCCTCCATGACGCATGCGCGAGAATATGACGCAGATCCGGCATTCGGACACATGACCCAGAAGCGATTTGTTTACAAGCAGAGGAATACGCGAGTATCTAAGCTGTTGGATTCTACATTGATCGTGCTTTAGGTCTCGGCGTAGTGCTCAAATGGGACTAAAGTGTGCATTCCATGGATTCCCGAATGCCGGCGCTACGTCATATTCTCGTGCATGCGTCGTGGAGGCACACACGGAAGACAAGAAGAGGTTGAATAAAGTCGTTATTTTGATTTTTTTTTGCGCACAAAAACTATTGTCGTCGCTTCGTAAAATTATTGTAGAGCCACTGTGGTGAGATGGACTTTGTAACGACGTTTTTAGTGCCTTTTATGGGTCTTGGGAGTGTAAATGTACTGAATGCCAATGGAAGCCTATCTGAAGCCTTTCTCAGCCATCAGCTTTCAACAAAAATATCTTAATTTGTGTTCCAAAGATGAACGGAGGTCTAACGGGTGTCGAACGACATGAGGGTGAGTAATTAATGACAGAATTTTCATTTTTGGGTGAACTAACCCTTTAAACAGCAAATTAAACATACAAAATAAATAAATAATAATAACTAATTGTCAATCTTCTTTGACGATAGTGGTCCTGTCAAAAGTGGTTCTAATTATTATAATCAATGTTGAAAATATTTTTTTCTGGATACCGATAATTTTTTTAATGAAAGTTCAAAAGTGAAATATACATCTTTTGTAAGGTTATAAATGTCTTGACTGTGTCTATTGATCAATTTAATACATCCTTGCTGAATAAAGTTTGTTTTATTATTATTTAATCTTAATTACCCCGAACTTTTGAATGGTAGTGTCATTTACCATTCAGAAATCATGTTCCCTTTCAAGGGAACTCCCACTGCGTCGGAACGACGAATTTGGGGATGCTCCCTGAGCATCAGTGAATCTGAAGTCTGAATGAAAACCAAACCAATCCGATTGGCGTGCGTGATGACATAACTGTGACGGCATACCCGAGAGTATAAAAGGGGAGCCGGCGCATAGTGACGGCAGTTATTGCTCTTCAGCATAGCGCTCTCTGTCATTGTCTGTCTATTTATTTGTCTGTTTGTCCAGTTGTGAAAGCGAAAAGTGTGTGAATGATGGAAAAGATAAGAGAGTTTAAGCAGTGTGTGCATCCGTGTCCCCGTTACATGTTGGGCTCGGATACACACCTGCTGTGTGTGCAGTGTCTGGGTGTTCAGCATGCTCGGGCGGCTCTCGAGGGATCCGCTTGTGAGCACTCAGACACTGAGACACTCAGGCTGCACCGCTCTCGGCTGGCCGTGTTTTATGAGGCCGGCCAGCCTCGTGAGCCCCATGGTTCTGGACCCGCGGTCGCTGAGGCGGCTCGGCGTCGCAGATCATGGGTTTCACAGCGGGACTTGTCAGCGGGATTTGGGACTGCTGCGGCACTTTCCCAATCCTCGTCTGTCAGTTCTGAGGATCTTCCTCCCCATGTGGAAGCCCGCCTGGCGGCATCTTCCCCAGGGTTGGAAGGTCCAATGCTTATTCTCTCCGGTTCCGAGGAGCAGGAGGAGGTGGGCATCGAGGCGGGTGATGAAGCAGGAATTGTTTCATCGCTTCATCCACCCGCCCAGGAGGAGCTCGTTGAGGTGTTGACTCGGGCTGTGGCCAAATTAAAGATCGATTGGCAGGACGCAGGAAGTTCAACCACCCAGTAGGCTGGATGACCGGTTTCTTTCTCACCGAGTCCAAACACCTCGCCGGGGCTTACCATTCTTCCCGGATTTGCACACCGAGGTAGCCCTATTCTTCGCGTGTTTCTAATCCCCCAGTATTGGATTATTCTAATGTTCTGGGGGCACGCGAGGCGGGCTATGGGGCGATGCCTCGGGTGGAGGAAGCTCTCGCGAGCTATCTTTCGCCCGTTTCTGTGTCGTCCCTAAAATCCTCGGCGCTGCCCACCACACCCTGTCGGGACACCTCATCTTTGGTGGGCAAAGCTTATATGGCGGCTGGGCGGGCTGGTAGTTCCCTGCACACTCTTTCTATCTTGCAGGTCTACCAGGCTGACCTCCTAAAAGAGCTCGACGAGGGCGAGGGTCCCTCTCCGGGGGATGTACTGGAGCTCCGGAAGGCTGCAGATTTGTCTCTCCACATCACCAAGGAGACGGCCCGTGCCATCGGCCGCTCCATGGCTTCTATGGTGACTGTGGAGAGACATCTCTGGCTGAATCTGTCGGGGATAAAGCGGTTAACACCGTCGTTTCCAGACACCAGGAGGCGAAGAAGCAGTCCAGGGCCTTCCACCAGTACCTCCCTCGCCGCTCAAAGCCTGGGAAGGCTGCCCCTCAGCCGTCCGCCAGCTCCTCGTACCGGCAGGTGCAGAAAGTGAGCGTCGCCTCTAGAGCCCCTCCTCCAGGAGCTTGGCAACAGAGGCGGCGTTCTCACCAACAGTCTTCTGCTCCCAAAGGCGATCTGAGGAACATACTTCAGGCGCGGAAGGCTGCTGGGAAGAAGTCCCAGCTGCGGCTGGACTTCTAAGAGCGGTCCCCCCCCCGCGAAGGGGCAACCGAGGTTGCTTCCTTCGCGTCGCTCTGGGGAAATCGATGTGGTAATCCCGCCGTCTATGACGCCTCGGGCCACATCGATTTCCCGCGAACGCATGCTGCTCCAGCCACCTCTGGAAAGACCTGCAGCTGGGCAGCTCGCGCGTCCGCACACAGAGAATCGTTCCCAACCACTTCCTGCCAATCAGCCGCTTCAGGGGGTTGGGGACGAGGCTCGTGTAACACCCGACGCCAGCCTCGAGAGGCTGGTTCCATTAGTGGATTATCTCGGAGCATGGAAATGCCTTCCGAATATTTCTACATGGGTCCTGCGTACTGTAGAGAACAGTTACAGACTGCAGTTCGGTCATCCTCCTCCAGGGTTCAGGGGGTTGAACTGGACCGCAGTGGTACCAGAGCGGGTTCGGGTAATGGAACTAGAAGTAAAATCCTTGCTGGCGAAGGAAGCCATAGAGCGCGTTCCTCCGCTGGAGAGGGAGTCCAAGTTCTACAGCCAGTACTTTATAGTTCCCAAAAAGGATGGAGGGTTGCGTCCGATTATAGATCTGAGGTATTTGAATCGGTCTCTGAGGAGGTTCAGATTCAAAATGCTCACTGTTCCCATCATCGTGAGTCAGATCCAGTCCAAGGACTGGTTCGTCACGATAGATCTAAAGGACGCATACTTCCATATCTCCATCCTCCCATGTCACAGGAAGTTCTTGAGGTTCGCTTTCGGGGGCGAAGCGTACCAATATCGAGTGCTTCCCTTCGGCCTAGCTCTCTCCCCACGCACATTCACGAAGTGCATGGATGCAGCTCTGGCTCCAATGAGACTTCAGGGCATCCGTGTGCTGAATTATATCGACGACTGGCTCATATTGGCCCAGTCGTACGAGATGGCAGTTCGGCATCGAGATGTCGTTCTGGCCCACATAAAGTGCTTGGTGCTGAGACTCAACACAAAGAAGAGTGTGTTGAGGCCGTCCCAGAGGACTACGTTCCTGGGGATTGTATGGGACTCGACAACGATGCGGGCACAATTGTCTCCCGCGCGAGTCGAGACCATACTGGTGATGGTCTCAGGAATAAGGCTAGGCCACAGCATCACTGTGAAGCACTTTCAGAGAGTGCTGGGGCACATGGCAGCAGCGTCCAACGTGATACCTTTTGGCCTGCTGCACATGAGACCCCTCCAGTGGTGGCTGAAAACCAAGGGGTTTTCCCCCAGAGGGAATCCTTTCCGTATGATCAGGGTAACGCGCAGATGCCTTCGTTCCCTAGTCATATGGAAGAAACCTTGGTTTCTGTCCCAGGGGCCAGTGTTGGGAGCGTCCTGTTGCCGGAAATCCGTTTCAACAGACGCCTCCCTCACTGGTTGGGGCGCGGTCATGGACGGCCGCTTTGCGAGGGGCCGTCATTCCTCCTGGCACATAAATTGCATGGAGATGATGGCGGTCTACAAAGCTCTCAGGAGCTTTTTCCCGGACCTCCGCGGCCAACATGTCCTGGTACGGACAGAAAATATGGCTGTCGTAGCATACCTCAATCATCAGGGGGGTTTGAGGTCGCGCCCTCTATGCAGACTGGCGCATCAAATCCTCCTGTGGTCCCAAGGGAAACTGTTGTCCATCAGGGCAATGTATGTCCCGGGGGTCCAAAATCAGGGAGCAGACATCCTGTCGAGGCAGGGGCTGAGGCCTGGGGAGTGGCGACTCCACCCAGAGGTGGTGGAGGCCATGTGCGAGAGGTTCGGCCCAGTGGAAGTGGACCTGTTTGCGTCTCGGGAGACGTCCCACTGTCCACTGTGGTTTTCCCTCACGCATCCAGCCCCGCTGGGGTTGGATGCCATGGTTCAGATGTGGCCGAAGCTGCGTCTGTACGCATTTCCCCCGATTGCTCTGCTCCCGGGAATCCTGGAGAGGGTCCGTCGACAGGGGGTCAGCCTACGTCTGGTAGCACCCCGTTGGCCGACTCGAGTTTGGTTCTCGGATATCATAGCTCTGCTTGCAGGTCATCCGTGGCAGATTCCTCTGAGGAGGGATCTCCTATCTCAGGTGGCGGGCACAATATTTCACCCCCGGCCGGAGATTTGGAACCTTTGGGTCTGGCTCCTGAGGGGGCCGGGTACCTAGAGGCTGGCCTGTCGGCAGAGGTGATAGAGACCTTACTCAGTTCCAGGGCTCCGTCTACGAGGAGACTGTACAGCCTCAAGTGGAATGTATTTTCCACTTGGTGCAGGGAGCGTGAGGTGGACCCAGTTAACTGCCCAGTGGCTTCAGTGCTGGAGTTCCTCCAAGATCGCTTCTCTGCGGGTCTAACCCCGTCCACACTCAAGGTGTACGTGGCTGCCATTGCGGCTTTCCACACTCCTATGGGTGATGGGCCTTTGGGTAGGCACCAGCTGGTTGTACAGTTCCTCCGTGGGGCTCGGAGGATGAGGCCTGCGGCTCGTTCCAGAGTTCCAACCTGGGATCTGGCAGTGGTTCTCGAAGGGCTGGCTGAGGCCCCCTTTGAGCCATTGGAGTCGGCTGAACCAAAGAACCTGACCCTTAAGGTGGCTTTTCTCCTCGCCATTACCTCTCTTAGGAGAGTGGGAGATCTCCAGGCCTTGGCGGTAATGCCAACTTGCCTGGAGTTTGCCCCGGGCGGAGTAAAGGCCATCTTACACCCTAGGCTGGGCTATGTGCCTAAGGTCAGGTCTTTGGTTCTGCAGGCATTCCATCCTCCGCCTCACGTGACGGCGGAAGAAGGGAGACTTCACCTGCTCTGCCCGGTTAGGGCTCTTAGAGTATATTTGGCGAAGTCTGCACAGTGGAGGAGATCTCAACAACTTTTGGTGTGTTTCGGCTCACCCAAGAAAGGGTTGCCTGCGTCTACTCAGACAATCAGTAACTGGATTGTCCAGGCAATAACCATGGCCTATCAGGTGCGCAGTTTGCCTTCACCTATGGCCATGAGAGCTCATTCCACCAGAGGCATGGCCTCTTCGGTGGCCCTCCTTTCTGGGGTCCCCATGCAGGATATCTGCGAGGCGGCTGGGTGGGCTACCCCACACACCTTTATCAGGTTTTATAGCCTGCATCTCCCATACGACGCCTGGCGCTAGGGTGCTCCAGTCCTAGTTGTGCCCGGTCTCCGGCTTTACACTAGGGCAGGCGCTACCCTCGGTGTGGCCTAGTGGGTACTCGTTCCCCAAATTCGCCGTTCCGACGCAGTGGGAGTTCCCTCAAAAGGGAACGGCTCGGGTTATGTATATAACCCTTGTTCCCTGAGAAAGGGAACGAGCACTGCGTGGCGTCGCCACACCTCGGCACGCCTGGAGCGCATGCTTCAGAGCAATAGCTGCCGTCACTATGCGCCGGCTCCCCTTTTATACTTCTGGGTATGCCGTCACAGTTACGTCATCACGCACGGCAATCGGATTGGTTTAGTTTTCATTCAGACTTCAGATTTGCTGATGCTTAGGGAGCATCCCCAAATTCGTCGTTCCGACACAGTGCTCGTTCCCTTTCTCAGGGAACAAGGGTTATATACATAACCCGAGCCGGTTTCCCCAAAGATTTAAAGCAACAAAACTGTTTTTAAAATTGATATTAATAATACATGTTTGAGCATCAAATCAGCATATTAGAATGATTTCTGAAGGATCATGTGACACTGAAGACTGGAGTAATGATGCTGAAAATTCAGTTTTGATCACATTACATTTTAATATGTAGAAAGTAAACTGTTATTTTAAATTGACATAATATTTCAAAGTATTACTGTTTTACTAACATAGTAGACTTCAATCGATTTTTGACTGTAAAAAGTTGTAAGTTAAGTTAAGTTGTAGTCAGAAATAGTAACGAACAGCAGCATATGAAAGAACCACATAAGTGGTAGAGTATATGAATTGTCCAGTTCATTTTAAGGAATCAGAATTCCAACTTCATAAATGGGAGAATGGACAGTCTAGGAATTTGATCGGCTATAAAGCTACAAACACTGTACAGTGTGACATAATGTTGGAAAAAGTAGTTTGTTAAGCTATTTTCAAATACAGCTGAATTACGATCATGCTTCTAAAATTTTTGTAAAATTATCAGCGTGGCTACTTTCAGTTAGCTACTCCCAAATACTGATAACTACATTTCTGTCGAAAAAACAAAGCAACCGTTTAGATGGGGGTGGGTGCATGTAAGACTTCTGTATCGTAATGAATAATAGCTTCCCCTTTGGACGGGACTTCACAGACCGCAATCAAACCTTTGAAAGACCCTGCAATTATGGAAAATCAAGTCAGCATCTATTAATAATTTTTCCAGGGTGCCTTTTGGCAGAGGTGCGCGTTCGTCTGCTGTCAGGGAGTGCATGATAGAGCGTCATCTTCATCCGAGCCAGGGCAGGCGTCTGTCACCTTGATAAACAATTCTTACAGTAATCTGAATAAAGATCTTCATTTTAGACCTCTGGCTGACTAGCTTTTCTTTATCGCCGTCTTCTCTTTTTCATAGGTGTCTTTATTGCAATGGTCTTTTGTTCTGAGGTTTGTGGGGAGGTTTTTAGTATGTAATTACTTGGATTACCTGGATGTTTAAGGTATGTAGCTGTTTATTTACATAATGGTACATGTAAATAAAAGTGAGTAAATATAGTCCTTAAATTTTATGTATGTTAAAAATAATCTTTCTGTTAATTTAGTGAAAGAACAATGTTTAAAGTGTTTTAATCTAATTGGCTATAGCTATAAATATATAAATGTAAAAATGCTGAAAACAAATCTTATCATTTCAATATTTTTACTTTCAATATTTAGTGCTTGATTTCGGGCCATGACTTAAAGCTTTATAAAATGAATAAATAATATTTGGTTACACCTTATTTTAAGGTGACAGTTACATTGTTCTTACTTAAATAGTAAAATTAATTAAAAACATGTACTTACTATAGAGTAATGGTTAGGGTTAGGGTTTTGTTTAGGGTTAGTTACTTGTAATTATGCGTAATTTACTGTTATTACTGTAGTAATTACATGTAGTAATTTAAAACTACATCACCTTAAAATGAAGTGTTACCTAACATTATAATCAAATAATATTCCACTCTCACTCAATTTTTAAAAGCAAAAAAAAAAAAGGTAGATACAGTTCTGTGGAAGCAGATAACAGTCATGTAATTAATGATCTGCAAATAAAGCAGATACAGATGTGTCAGTAGGTGGTAAAATGGTAATTAAATGGTAATAGAGACAGTAAGATGAGTGTACAGTAAGGGGCCATTTACACAACATCTTTTTCAACCATTCAACTAAAAACATAAAACGTTTTATGCGTTTTGGCCAGTCATTTACATGTCAACAATGTTAAGGGGCCTGGAAATGTAACTTTTGAAAACGGCATTCAAAGGGCAAGTTTTTGAACACAATACCGTTATCGGCTCTGTGTAAACTACAAAAACATGAATTTGTGAAAACAGTGACATCATGCGCATGTGTATTATGTGTTCAGTCTATAGGTGCATAGTGTTTCTTTTCAAGTGACATCGCCAACTACTGGCTTGGCATGAATAATACAGCATTTTTAGTAGTTTTCCCGGCTCTGTGTGAACGGGGATCGTTTTGACTCTCGTCTGTATGCGAAAAGCGCAAAGGAAAAGCTTTTAAATTTTTAGAACATTGTTGTCGTGTAAAAGTACCCTTAATATCAGAAAAAAGCAGGGAAATGGAATTCTCTTCTTTGGACCAGCAGGCATGGGAAATGTGTGGCAGCAGCTGTAGCAGAAGGCTGGAATGGGACAAGACTGTGGCAGGAGAAGCTTTGCTCTGACAAACCCGGCAGAGTGAGAAATGTGCGGCACACAACCGAATGCCACAAAACATGCCAGCTCGCTCCGCCCCACCTCTAGCTCTGCCACTGTATCATTTCCTCTCCATTTGCGTCTCTCTTTCTTTTTGTTTTTGTCTGTATCCTTTTTTCTCTGTTTATATGTAATATATATGTTATATGTAAGTATTAACAAGACAATGGATTAAATATATATGCGCACACAACACACACATTCCATTGTCTTGTTCCCCACTTTTCCCTGATGCACAAGTGCAAACTACAAAATTGCATAATGGTATAAGAAAACACACACATTTTCCAGTGCTGCCCATTTTAGCTCAAAGCAATAATAATAAAGAACAGATGTTTTAATATAACTGACTCTACTCATGGCATCCCATATGCAATTCTGTTCAACATGCAAAAAGTCAATGGACAAAATATAGAAATTGCTTTATGCATATTAAAGACACTTGTTATATGTATGTAATAATAAGACAATGGAATACACACACACACACACACACACACACACACACACATATTCCATTGTCTTGTTCCCCACTTTTCCCTGGCGCACAAGCTCAAACTACAAAACTGCATAATGCTATAAGAAAACACATACATTTCATTTTCCAGTGCTGCCCATTTTAGCTCAAAAAGCAATAATCATAAAGAACAGATGTTTTAATATAACTGACTCTACTCATGGCATCCCATATGCAATTCTGTTCAACATGCAAAAAGTCAATGGACAAAATATAGAAATTGCTTTATGCATATTAAAGACACTTGTCATCAGGATGTCACATAAAACGTGGAAGGACAAGAGGCAGCGTCCCTCTGAGGCCTTTTTCCTCTCAAAAGTATCAAATTAGATTGAGGGAAATGGCCCTGCGTCGGCATGCAAAGCAGAGCGTTTTGGTGTGCTGTTTTGCATATAAAAAAATGGGGGACCATGTAAATGGCGTACGACATACAGACAAATTGGTCATTCAGGATCGGAATGAAAATGACACTTTAGCGCAAACAGGAAATGGAGCCGTGCACCGTGAGAATTAGAGCCGTTAAAATGTCACGCCTTTCAGGTGTCCAGATGTATGGTTGAAGGAGATGCTGAAAAAAATGGAAAATGTTGATGAAGGTGACATATTATCGGTCGGGAAAACACGCATGGCCGGAATACATTGTCTTTCAGAAATGCGTTAGGTGGTCTACGATCTGTACCCAATCAGCTACGTCGCTAAACAAGAGGAGGTGGTGCAGAGGGGAAGGCCGCACAGGGATTGCTGTGTGGAAGTGTTTGAATTGGTTCCATATTTTTAAAAATCACTCTCACCTCTCATTTAAAGGGTTCATGGCAATCATTCCAACTCAAGTCATAATTCATGAGTCTGTTTTCCTTTTTGGCATGTGTTCGTCTTTGTGTGGAAGTAAATGATAGCCATTCTCCAGACAGGAGACTAAATGACCCCTAACACCTACTTTGTGTTTTAAATGAGTCACTGTGGCAATTTGCCTGTTCAAATGGACATTACTGCGATGTAATGCCAAGCTCAACAACACTGGCTGCCCCGTTCATGCTGAGCCAATCATCATTTGGACGTTCAGGGGCCGTAGAACGGAACAGGGCGAAATAGAGATATTATTCGCAGGCGGTGCGTGTGTTCTGCCTGTATGCAAGCGAGGCGGAAATAAAGGGCTTCTAAATGTAATAATCCATATTCAGTGCATTTTAAAGTGTGTCAGCACAACATTGGCAAATCTGGGAGACTGAGTGCAGGTCTATGGTCTGATAATCTCACGGGTCCACCCATTCTGAGACCACAGCCCGAGGGCTGACAAATGACCTTAATGAAATTGGACAATTCAGCACACATGCATAAAAAGGGACCTTAAATATTGATGGGGTAGATTAACCTAGTCCTGGATATTCTGACGTTTAATATTTTAAGTACCTGACCGTCTCTATCTGATAAATGGAGCTGAGTATAATTGTCTGGTTTAAGTTTTTGTTAACTGCGGTTAGTGGACGAGGTGTACATTATAGTATGTTGATATGTAACAAGATTCATCTCTTTGACAAAAAAAAATGAGCATTTGGTTCTATGATAATTCCTTAAATTCACCGCTAGGCATTTTGGATTAAATTAAAGCAATAGATTTGCACCAGAACAAGAGCGTTTTATTACAGACCTTCATCAACTGATCCACATACAAGCAAGATCATTTTAACATTCAAGATGATTTACTTGCAGTCCTTCATAACAAAGATCCATAAGCCTTGTGATCTTCAGCTACTACTTCAGCTGCAGTACCTTTGATGGAAAACCTATTCATTTTATACAAATACTATATACTCATTTCTTTAGATATTTGCAGTTATTTACTCATTTTCTAAAGTAATTAACAGTACATTCACAGTTAACGTACATTTATATGGAGGCATCTTCAATGAATAGGGTTCAAAACAGCTCTTAACTCATAAGATTTTTATTCTTTTCTGACAAATAATTAAAGGAATAGCTCAGGCAACAAGAAAAATTCCTTGGTCACATCTTTTTTCTGTGAAACACAGACAAAAACACACGTTTGTTTTTGTGAAATGTGAGGACATTCCATAGGCGTAATGGTTTTTATACCGTACAAACCGTATTTTTTATCCCCTTACACTGCCCCTGCCCCTAAACCTACCCATCACAGGAGACCGTGCAGTTTACTTTCTGTGAAAAAAAACTTGTTCTGTATGATTTATAAGCATTTTGAAAAGTGAGGACATGGGGAACGTCCTCATATTTCACCCTCTTTTTGTAATACCTATGTCATACCCATGTCATTATACACATTTGAGTCCTGATATTTAGGACTTCAATTTAGGGACCTCAATTTAGGTCTCTACAGTGACACAAGTCCCCATAAGTCTGTGTGCATTCAGGTTGAAGTCCCCACTGGGATAGAAAAACATGAACACACACACACACACACACACACACACACACACACACACACACACACACACACACACACACACACACACACACACACACACACACACACACACACACACACACACACACACACACACAGTTTTAAATAATCTCCTGGTAGTTGTTCTCCATGCAATAACAATCAATGAACTGGAGCTTTTAAGCTTCAACAAAACAACATCAAAGTACATAAAAGCAAATGCATTCCAGAGTCATATGCTATAGTTTTATATGAGGAAACATTTTATTTTACATTCATTTTATATGAGGTCAGCCCTGTTACTAGAACCTATGATGTGTCTGAATACAATACAAAACAATACAGTACAATACAATACAATGTAACATGTTATTTACTCTCAACAAATATTAGATAAACATGGTTGAAATCCTTGGTTGAAAAATATAAAATTATATAACATTACCCAAAATTACCTGGTACAGTCTTGCTACTGTCATTTAAGACCACATTTTGAGTTTGTGGCTATTGACAAACTTCACATTAATTAATTATTTAAAGCCACACTATGTAACTTTTCCGTCCAATAGAGGTCGCCAGTTCAAAACAAAGGCGTAGTGTGATGACGCCACGTTTGAGCGCAGAATCTTGGGACATGTGGTCTTCACCTCACAGCCGTTGGAAAAGAGTCAGGATAGGACTCGGGCAGAAATCATGTTCATGGATGCGATTATTAACATTACTGTAGTATGAAGCAGAGCAGGACCGAGTGTTGTGGAGCTGAGCAAGGCCGCAGGAGCGATTGAAGAGCGGGACTGTTATTATGGCATAGTCGCCGGCGGGACTTTTATTATGAAACGCTCGCCGGCGCCACTTCCTCTTTTCCAGTCATGAGTATGAGGTAACGCAACTCTGTTTATCGTATTAGATACATCTGAGTGTGTTGAAAAGGAAGTTATGACGTTCGCTCAGCGGCTGCTATGACACTTATTCACACTGCAGTGAGAGTATAGCGTTTCTGCTAAATAAAACCGGAAACCGAGAGTGACGCAGATATGACGCAATCGACAGGGGACTCCCTCAAACGCATAGCTCACACGTCCCGGTTCCTTTGTTAAAATAGCAATTTCTCACGATTTACAAATAGTTGGAAACATTTGGGATATTCTAAGTACTCAACTGAACAAAATATATAACACTGGCCTAGTGGTTTTTGGATATTTTACTGCAAAAATCTTACATAGTTCACCTTTAATGTCTTTACTGCTTTTTAAAAAAGTACTTCCCCACCCTATTCATGCAACAAAAACAAAAAAACCTTCATGTGACAGAAATATTCAGTATTAAGAGTAATAAACAGCTACTCTTCGTTTATTCATCTAATATGTTATTTTTAAACCAAAGAAACATTTACTTTTCCAGTGCAGTGAGGGATCAGGCTTTATTTTTGTTAGACTGTCCCTTTAGTAAGTAAATTAATATTTTTCCATTGAAATGCATAACACAAAAATATGAATACAGTGAAATCCTATAAAGTAAATAATACTGAAAATTAAAATAATGGGAAACATGAAAAGTGATTCTCCTGCACCTCCCGTCACGGCCCCATAAAAATGACATGAATAACAATTATTCAAATTCACTCTGATCTGCGTACTCACAGCAATCAGTTAATGTCTTAAAAATCAATTTCAGTCCCGCACGGACTGACGTTGAATGCCCTCAGAGCAGGCAATTATTAAACACACACACAGACCAAAGGCATAATTAGCAGGAAATCGTAATAAAGCTTATGCACTGAGAGCGACTGATGCTAATAAGTGAACATGGAGCGGGACGCAAGGGAGGTGCAGACAGGTCTCTGCCTACCACTGAGACAAGGGTTGTGTGAAACAGACAGCCTAATAAAACAAGTCCATAGTACTAAAACATATTCATCTTCATTGCAGACCCACTACATTGTTAGCAGAATTAAGTGTTATTATTTTGTCCATACTAAAACTATACTGGACCCCACTGACTATCATTGTATTGAGAGAGAGAGAGAAAGAAACAAACATGTTTAAAACATTTGATTTAAAAAAAAATATTTTGTTTTCCACAGAAGAAATTATAGAAATTCATACAGGTTTGGAACAACAAGATGGGGTAAGTAAAATAAATTTCTGTTTTTGGTAAGTTTGGTAAGTTCTGTCATGAAACTCTAGATGGTGCAGGCTGATCCTTAACGCAACATGATGACGTTTACATTGTTTACTACATGGCACAAGCTGATTGGTTCCTGTCGCACCTGCAGCAATGAGCTGCTCAACATTTGAATAGCTGGTTAGCATTTGCTTTAGCAGTTTGCAGCGCACTTTCAAAGTTCCTCTGAAACCCACCACCTTCCCCAGCTACACCTGTATAGATCTGCTATGGGTAATTTTATATATGCAGCAGCAGTATGTCTTACTTGCTCACAGCAGTGTATTGGTGTTTGTATTGGCAGTAGCAAGTTCCTGTACTTGCTCTGCAGCAGCAATAATCCTCAACAACACCAATAATCAATAGCAGCAGCGCAGTAGATCTATTCTGCCAAGACCAAATATATTAAAGGGGGGATGAATTGAGAAATCAACTTTCCTTTGAGCCTTTGATATATAAAAGTTAATCGTGATATAAGAATATCAAATACAAAGAAAAGCTTTTATTGACACCAGGCCCAGCAAACGCTCGATCTCAGAATATGTCGACCATTGACATCATAGAATGCAGAAGCGGCGCCTCAAGCCCAGCCACCAACTTGAGATTCAAACGGATCGTGCTACCGAGCAATAAACATACCGGATCCAGCTCACGTGCGTAAGACATTGTGCGTTTGTTCGCTTCATTTCACAGCGGAATCGATTGCAAACAAGATACAGGTCGAGACTGGATTTGCAGACATATTGAGATTAAAAAACAATGCTTTGCCTTCTATATTGGATCCCATAGGAATGGTGCTGCGCACTTATGTGAGTAAAACATGTTTTATATATGTTAGAATTGCATTGTTACAGATCGTTTGATATCTATTGATTACATACCTTAGCATACTGTCAGGCTGGAAAATCCTTTATTTGAGGTGTAGGACTTCAGACTAGCAAAGCCCAACATCCCGGGGCAATGTGTTTTTTCAGACGGGCTACCAAAACGTATCACCAGCCTGCTGACGGGCTATCTTAAATAGTGAAATAGCATTCCTTTCTTGTGCGCGCGAAAAACCGGGCGTTTCTTCAGAGCGCCTCAAAACCAAGGCAGAAAATAGCCTATTACTTATTCATTATGATGTTTTTGAATGTAAAAACCACGCAAACGTCATAAGTTGACCTCAGACAACAGTATAAAAAAAATTAAAAAGCCAGTTCATTACCCCTTTAACATTATCATATCCATACCATGTAAAAAATCTTCTGAGAGTTGTCATAATAGAAATACATTTTTATTAAGGCAGGATACGCTTTTATATTCTATTATTGCCAAGAGTGACCTGTTTAGTTGCCTAATCTGCCAGTTTCCATAAAAAAAAACAGTATCTGATCTCATTAGAAGAGTTAAGTATTTTACCAGGTCCATCCTTAACCCCACCCCTAGGCCTAAGCAGATGGTACGAATTCATATGAAGTATAGCCACCAATTAGGCAAGATGTAAACTAGTTATGGACTGCAAAAGACTGTTTTGGTTTGTCAAAATACTTCAGGACTGTCTTTCCACAAACTTCAGATAAAAAAAGCAATGTTGATTTCGTATGAATTTGTATGATGTGATTTGGTGGGATTAAGGTCCACCCCTAAACCTAACCATCAGTGGGGTGTAAGCAGATCTTACGAAAACATATGAATGAGATTTTACAAATTACCAGTAATAAATTCATATGAATTAGCCACTAATTCAGCAAAACGTAAAACATTTACCAATTACTAAGATATTGTGTTGATTTTTACTTGGCGGCTATTGGCTGGTCAAAAAATTAGCATTCAAACTAAATTTGTGTAATAGGTAAATCAAAAATAAACACAACAACAGTTGACCACTGTGCTTTACAAAGTAAAAGTCTAGGATACATGAGAGAGCGAGAGAAAGATAAACCACAAACAAATAGTGAGATAAAATCTCATGAAATGTGAAATGCGATTTATACGAAAATGTATGACTACGATTTTTTGAAAAAAACCTAACCGTCAGTGAGGCGTAAACAGATCATATGGAAATAAATGAATTAGCAACCAATTCTGCAGAACATAAAATAATCATGAATTTATAATTGAGATTGTGATGATTTTGACTTGACTTGGTTGTTGGTTCGTCAAAATACTTGCATCCGAATGTTGAGGTTCTTGTGGTTGTGGTTCTTCTCAGTCCTGGTCCTGGAGGACCGCCAACACTGCACATTTTTGATGTCTCTAATCTAACACACATATCTGAAGTTTTGAGCTGTGTTTAAAATCACCCCCATACCCACTATTCCCTACATTACTCCACAAATATGGTTCACTTGAAGGAGTGAATGAATAATAATAAAAAGATGTTTCTTGAACTCTCATGGAAATTAGCATGTAAAAACCTTAATCAAACATAATCAATTAAAAAGGAATACCTGTGTGATATTACACTGTAGTCAGATTGGACCAGCAGTTTGGAAAAGGGTTGGATGGATGATTCAGCTGCGGGCACCATTCATCCGGTGCGACCATCACAGTGTATTATGGGTATTCTCTAGCTGTTGAGTGTAGATTGGTTGTACACTCATTATTGCAGTGCATTATGAGAATGAGTGCACTCGATAATGTCCACTATAGTTTCAGACACAACTACAAATGGCTGTCCCCTCAAATAGTGCCATGTTTAAGGGTATGGGGGGCGATGTCGGACACAGCCTTGGAGTCTTTACTTATGGACTGAATCAGGTGTGTTTGTTTAGGAAGAAATCTAAAATGTGCAGTGCTGGGGGTACTTCAGGATCAGGATTGGGAATCACTGGTGTAAAAATGTCAAACCCTCAAACCTCATAACGAAAATAAATAAGTAAATAAAAATCAACCCACGGCAATAGTTTACAAGAGACCCAATTCCATGAAAACCACAGATTTGGCAACCCCGGCCATCAAGTCTTTCTGGGCACAACTTGTGGGCACCTCCCCCTGCCCCGCCACTCCTGCAACCCCCACCCCCGAAGACCGCCACACTATAATGCGGTGACACTCAGGAGGGATGACCCTGAGAATCTCATTATGCATGTACCCAAAGAAGCCTCGGGCATCTGCATACAAAAGACAGACCAAATAAGGTCATAAATCAGCATCCCATATTCAAATGAATTTGGGGTGGGTGAGAGAGACCCCTGGCTTGCACTTAAAAGACCTATATGTGCGAGAACCTCATTCTCATTAAGAGCCGAAGCCCGTCTGACCAGCAAGCTTGTATATATCCTTCTCATTGCATTGCCCAGGGACAAGCCATCACCCCTAAACATCAATATTCAAACCCAGATGCGATGCAGTACTTTCATTGGCTTCTCTGTCTTCTCCTGTGAAGGTCATGTCTTGTTGTGCAGAGGAAAACACTTTAGACCTCTTATGTTTTGTATTCACATTGGAGCTGAAATAAGCAGCATGTGTTTCGAGTCACGCTGAATATGATGAGAATCATTTTACAGGGAGCACAGTTGTGATTACAGTACATTTCAGCTAAAGTCAAGGCAAATGCCGTTGCCACACGCATTCCTATCACTAAAACAAAACACTGAAGCTGTGGTAGTGAAAGGCAAGAAATTATCAGTGCTCGTTTTAAGATGCATAAACGCAAAAGGATCACGTTCAAACACGGTTTTTATTCACAAGAGTGTAAAGTAAGACAGATTCAGCTGTCAGCTAACTGCAGATAAAAGTGGGCATGTTTACAGTTTACAGACAAGACAATGACAATGAGAATTTCCAGAAGAAAATAAATCTCTTTAATAACACCTTCCCCTTGTCTCTGTTCCATTTTTCTATGTGGGGGAGGTGGGGAAGGGCTTCATTTTTTTAGTTATATGCAAATAACTATCCATCAATCAATTTGCCAGTCCCACATCTACCATCAGCTGGGCAGAGGCTGTGAATCGTAAGATTCTACACCAACAAAGCAATATTCTCCCCAAATGAATCCAAAACCTTCTTCTATTACTTGGTTTGTTTAACTCATCTTGAAAGCAAAGGCAAGATACCCCGCACACAATTTACTTGTTTGACACGGCTGGTCTTCTTGATCCTTTGGAAAACAGGAGGCAATGGAATCCGTCTGTTTTATTGCCAGCCTTGCAAGGGCTGACAGTGCCATTATTTCTTTCTGGACACATCGTGATGCAAATGTGCTGGCTAATAATGCAGGTTGTAGAGGAAGATCACTTTATCTAGATGCGAAAGAATAAACGGAGGAGAAACTGTAACAGCAGGTCATGTAAATACTAGGGAACTGCACTATAAGAAAAACATCCATAGAAAAACAGAAAAGGTATTGGTAAATTTCTGCTAGGACTGTATAGTTTACAGTCATTTCCTTTAACCTTAAAACACTTAAGAAAATCGTTTCATATTTACACAGTACAGGCCTTATTTTTCACAGACTTTTCTTGGAGTGTGATTTTCTTTGCAAAATATGTTCCATATCCATATGTTGCTGTCACAGAATGTGTTGTTAAATACAATTATGATGGGTTCCAAATAAATCTTGTTCAACTCTCAAGAGATTCACATGCGATATTCACAATACATTTATTTGGAGTCTGACAGCAATGAGAATACATTTTGTACAAATGTTCCTAACCTTAAATCTAACCCTTTCCGCAGGATGGGTACCACCAAACCATGACAAAATATAATTCAGTATATTGGCTTTAAAGTATTTTTCTTGTCGATCCATTGCATTTTATTTTACTGGGGCAGTACATGTTAGATGTACCATAAAATGTAAAAGTCATTATTTAGTCACCCTTTTGTTGGTCAACACCCATTTCTCTGATATTTTTCGTGGAACAAATTCTGGACATTCTTCGCAAAGCTCTTTTCCATGGTGACAGCATTTGTGTTTTCTAGTCCAAGTCACATAACAGTTTTTTGTAAGGAACAGACCAACACAAGTCTTTAAGTCATTGTTCACAGTGACTTTTCAAAGTATTTGTGTTTATTTTTATTGAAGAATACAGTTAATATAATATAATATAATATAATATAATATAATATAATATAATATAATATAATATAATATAATATAATATAATATAATATAATATAATATAATATAATAATATAATATAGTATAATTAATATAATATAATTGTCTATATAGCACTAAAAAAGGTTCCCCTCTGATTACGAGCCAAGAACCATTTTTGGTGCCATAGAGAACCTTTTTTTTAGAGTGTATAATATGGACTACTTTTGATTGATTGATTGATTGATTGATTGATTGATTGATTGATTGATTGATTGATTGATTGATTGATTGATTGATTGATTGACTGATTGATTGATTGATTGATTGATTGATTGATTGATTGATTGATTGGTTGGTTGGTTGATTGGTTGATTGATTGATTGATTGGTTGATTGATTGATTGATTGATTGATTGGTTGATTGATTGATTGATTGATTGATTGATTGATTGATTGATTGATTGATTGATTGATTGATTGATTGATTGATTGATTGATTGATTGATTGATTGATTGATTGATTGATTGATTGATTGATTGATTGATTGATTGATTGATTGATTGATCACTAAGAGCTGCATTAAGCTTTTCAGAATTTCCCTTTTGTGTTGCACAGAAAAAAAGGAGAACTGCTCCTTTAAAAAGAAAGGAATAGAGGCATCTTTTCAACACTGGTGTTTCAAATAATATTCTCTGCAGAAGTTTAAAGTTTAAACACAGAATACCGATTTCACAGGAGGTTCCCAATTATATCTTGGTAAACACAATCATGGCTGCAAAAATATATGTAGAGCCCTGAAGTTTACTCAAAACCTTGAACTACGTTTTTGGAGAGAACTAAATGAAAATGAGTCAGAGTAAACAAAACATGATTAAATTTCCCTCTGGTGTAAAAAGTCAATTGTGAGGAAATTCTTCCTCAACCCTAAAAAATAAAGAAAACTTTAGTCTTTTGAGTTAATAATAATAACCAGTAACAGAGAGCAACTCAAACAAAAGATCAGTCCAGAGTTCATTTGAATATTCCAATCCTCTCTATTAAAACCCAGTGTGATCCATAAATCTTTTCTCTGATTTGAATTTTAGAGGGGATATTTATGGATGCAAAGGTTGCAAGCAGTTAAAACCTTTGCATGTTTGGTCTATTTAAGAAGTTCTTTTGTGTCAGGACAGATCAGCAGATCATCGGAGAGCAGCCTAGCACCAACTGGGAATGTAATATCTGGCGTGTCTCAAATCTGAGGAACGGTTTAATTATTTTTGCAGGGAAGAGCCGGGATGGGGAACATTGGCCTGACAACAGACGCACACAGTTTATTTAGGGTGGATTTTTTGGAACGCAGGGCCAACCATTCAAACCAATGTGCAACTTAACCAATGGTCCTTGGCTAAAACAATTAAACTCGTTAAGTGGTGGGGTTGTCGACTAGATCCCCTGTGTGCGCTGAAAGGTATCATCTCTCAGATGACTGGCTTTCAGTGGTTTGGATGTTTAACTGTGCAAACACTGAGCATGTACGCATGTATCTCCCTCCCTCATGTCCTGTTTAACAGTTCATTTATCCATCAGATGTTCATGGCTAAACTTCTGTCACTAATAGCAAAATAAGTCTACATGAGCTGGGTTTTCAGAGATGTCTTGCTTTCAGCAGTGGTTTATTTTCTTTATCCCATAATAACCTGAGAAATGATGGATATCTCAAAGGATTAGGTCGCCCTAAATCAAAATTCTGTCATTATTACTCACCTCCATGTCATTCCAATCCCACATGCTGTTATTTTGTTGCGTTCCTCTAGCTTAAACATTAGCGACTACTAGCGCTAACAATACCTAAGGTCACAGTTTTAAATCCAAAAGCTTCCAATCTATTACTTGTGATTCATTTCTTCCAAGTAGTTCCTATGTACTGTTTGAGAAAATAAGCTAAGCTTAGTCGTAGAGGGCAACATAACTGTCATTACACATTATATAGGGCTTTTTTGCACTTTATAATAAAGAGACAGTCTTTTTTTTTTTACAGTTAAGGATGATAGTTGTAGAACTGTGATAAGTGGAGGAATTGTTATCTCTAGTGACCTTTTTTTACACAGCACTCACGAAATTCAACAATAGAGGCAATCGTCAAACATAATTTTAGATTTTAAAAAATCATTCTAAACATTGCAAAACAAGTAACTAAAAGTAACATCAAAAACAACAACAGGCAAATAGATTATTTTTTTCTTCTTTAAAAAAAAAGGCAAACATAAATTATTCATGCTGCAGTGCATGTTGGGACTTCTTACTAACTTAGTTAATCTGTAAATATGCAAAATATTATTGTAATGCAGACACGTAATCATTGTAATTCTGCAACCCAGTGCTGCTACATTACAGCTATTTTCTGGCCCTGTCAAAAACATTTAATTGTGATTCAATATAATAACAATACTACAGTAAAAACAACAAAAATTACCTCAACATTCACATAAAATTATTTTTCAGTTTTTTATATTGTGGTATAGTAAGACAAATCATGGAAGGTAGCAATTATGGGATGATTTTGCAATAATGGGATGATTTTGTGATAACTTTTAAATAGAACCTACTTGTGTTGGATACGATAGTATTGTATCATAAGTGATCTGCTATTAAACTGTAGCTTCAGTACCCTCAAGGCTTTGGTACTCATAAACAAATGATTTATCTGAAGTTTCCGCATCAAAAATCTACTACTTAATTATTCGGCGGGGCGGGAAGATTCATCTTGAGCTGAGTTATGGAGTGGCTCCTTTATGAGTGAAGTTGATGGAATATCCAGCGAAGAGTCTCGCCATAAATCCTCAATAACGCAAACGTTTGAAGAATCTCTCAAAATAAAAATGCAAATGTGATTAAGAAACGGTTACCTTGCACTGATACGGCAGCTCATTTTCAAACCCCCGCTGCCTCATACGCCCCTGGCACCGAGGAGCAGCGGCGTGTATATATAGCATCAGCCGCGCGATAACATCTGCTTTTACTATGCGTAGAAGAGAGGGCTTGCTGAAAATAAAAGTGTCCCGCATTTTTAATCTTAGACGAGTGCTTCGTCTAATAAGGGGGCATAAACTTTTAGAGGGGTTGCGATAGAGTGCAGCCTTGGAGATGCAAATGGAGGGCGTTTGAAAATGGCATCTGTACAATGTGGCGGCTTGTTAGCAAGCGAGAGCCAAACACTGAGGACAATCAAGACACCTCGTCACTTCCTTTTTATCTCTCGTCACTCGCCAGATGAAAAATCACTATGAATCCGCTACATCCCTCTACATTAGCATAACAAAGCCCCAGAGGGGAGAGAGAGGGAGAGGGAGAGAGAGAGAGAGAGAGAGAGAGAGAGAGAGAGAGAGAGAGAGAGAGAGAGAGAGAGAGAGAGAGAGAGAGAGAGAAGACAGAAAACCTGTCTTTTTCAAATCTCCCAAAAGTCCCACCGACATGCTTGAAATGCACAAACTCTCTCTATTTGCTGCCTTGCTTTCTCTCAAACGCACACACACAGTCACAAACGTGTAGAGAAAGTGCAGCTGTCTGCCAGGCACCTCGACATCTCCCATTGCAGCATCTCACCAGTGCTACGCTGTCAGCACAATAGATTAGAAGCATTAAAGACAGTCGTTCTTGAAGAGCAAGAGAAAAAGAGAGTAAAACACAAAAAAGCTCTTTCCATTTTTCTTTCCCTCCCACCCCAACCCCGTTTTCATCTCCTGCAAAGACACTGGATGAAGAAACATTATGCATATGAAAATGTGCTGTGATTTATGTATGCATGCCGCGCTGATTCCATTACGGGACACTGTGGCTCTGTTCCAAAACCTAGTGAGCTGCCTTGCAGTCTACTGCCTACATAGGCCCCTACCTTCTAAAATAGCATCCCAATTAAAAAAGAACCTCATAAAAAAGAACCGGTCGGGTCGCCACCGCTGCGGAGTAACCCAGTAACTGCGTACGAGTAAACCTCATTCCCCTGGCCTCAAGAGGCACACCTTGTTAAGGCCCGGGTATACTTCGGCCGTCCGCGTTCGTGCACCGCCCGCATGACGTAATTTTCATCATTCGGAGGGCTCGCGGCCGGCCGCACACCCCGTCCGCACGCAGCCCAAATTTTGAGACCGCGCGGACGGTCCGCGTGCAACAGCGCATGCGCCAGCAGTACAGAAGAGTCCACTAGGTGGCAATACACACAGTATAGAGCACAGTGTTCAGCCGTCGAAGAAGAGTGTGCAAAGACCGGTTTAAAAACAACACGCTTGAAAAAAAAGAGAGAATTTTTGATTCTTCAGTGTTTCTTCCAAACTATGTAGCAATGGTGGATGCACTACAGTTCTTCTCCGATCATGCCCAGCGAATGTCCCGTTGATGACAGGACTCAGTGCTGCCCTCCGATGTCTGGTGGAGCATAGACACTTTTTTACTGCGCATGTGTCGAACGCGATCTTCCGCGCGCATCCGTTGTGTAGTATACTTTGAAAGACCCGCGGACAGGGCTGCGCGCGTGACGCGTCCGGGCGCGGTAAGTGAAGTATACCCGGGCCTTTAGCGCACCCTCCTTCCATGCTGGAAACGTTGGTTCAAATACTGCTTTGAGCGGAGTGAGTACAACTGGAGGGGTTACATTGGTGCCGTGACCCAGATGGGAGTGAGGTTTAGGGGGGTGAATGTAACAGAAGCCAGTTAGTAAGAACTGTGCAAGTAAACCTCAAGAGGCGCACTAGAGGCTGCGGTCTTTAGCGCACCTGCCTCCCATGCCAAAACTCTGGTTCGAATCCCAATCAGAGCGGTGTGAGTAGAAGCAGAGGGGTTACACTATGCATATAATGTGTCCAAAGTTTCTTAGAAGGAAGTGCAATTACCTTTTGTAACAACCTGTTTCAGTGCACATGATGCCTTAAAATTATGCCTCTAAATTTTCAACTAAATATTCAAATACATTTTTTAACTAAATTACGGATCTGCCCGCTTTGTCACTATATGATAATTGAAATGAGCTAGATGACATCACAGTTTTCTCTAGAGCGTCTTTACAGCCGAATCAAATTCTGTTGCATTATTTTCCTGTTCAACACTGTGAAGCTGCTTTGAAACAATCGGCATTGTAAAAAGCGTATAAATAAAGGTGACTTGACTTGACTTGACTACAATATTGTCTTAGACTCTGTTCCAAATGCATTAGCTCCGCTCTCGCAGTCTTCCTACAAGTCTAAACAAATCTAATGTTTGATAATTGTCCGTTGTGTAGTCTGCACCAACACAGGCTTGGCAAAAGGTCACATTGAGTATGCACAGCAGCCACCATAGAGGCTTTGTGTGTAGGGGTTACTTTTTGAAAACCTAAAATTCCAAATAAGACACCCTACGGTCTTGTGGACTTCATTGACATGAACAAGCAAATACCACAAGACCACAAGTCTAGACTAAGTGCATTTGGGACATAGCCCAAGACTCTTTTTGCTTCTTTCTTTCTTCTTTGATAACTTGGCCACCCTGATGCAACCAGCCCTCATTATTACTCAAAGACATCTTAAAACTAAGGGGCAAACAGATGAAAAAGATCAGTTTATATACAAGCCTTAACACATTTCATCCTCAGGGGATATGCTCCAATCTGGCCAGGTTTAAACACGCATTATTACGTCTGTACATAAAAGCGTGACCAGCCAACAAGACTCGTATCATTCTCTAATTCCCATGCACACAGACTTACTGACATGTTTGGTTTGTTAATCACGTTATTGTGAAGATGAGGGACAGGTGGTTTAGGCAGGGAAAATGTAGTACCTCTCCTGTCTCTCTTCTCCAGCCTCCAGTGATTGAGGTCAGACAGCCGTTTCCTTTCTGGCCAGCTAATGTGATTGCATCTGAGCAATCCTCCTAAACCACATCCTGCTCTGATCTGCATAGTAATTGGCTGTGCTCTCCTTGGACGTGACCTTGGTGAGGTGCTCTGTCACTTTCCCCCACACCGCCAATCATGCAGAG
Source organism: Gobio gobio (assembly GCF_949357685.1). Taxonomy (NCBI): domain Eukaryota; kingdom Metazoa; phylum Chordata; class Actinopteri; order Cypriniformes; family Gobionidae; genus Gobio; species Gobio gobio. Next base: position 30,637,272 of record NC_137105.1, on the reverse strand, counting down.
ACGCCCGGCGCTCTCTCCATCTCGCGTCATCTCATTTTTGCTCGCTTCTTCTTCACCCCCCCCCCCCCCTTCCATCCCATCCCAGAATTCACCTCAGTATCCAGACCATCAGGCGGACAGATAGGTCCTGGTCAGTAAGACAAAATCCTCAAATCTTTAGCTGGAATTGGAGGCCAGTAGCAGTAGCAACTCTTTTTATATATCCAATGTGGTCATTGAATGAACAATATTTAGATTTACATATATTTAGTCATGCAAATGCTATTAAAATACATACAAAAGCATCAAAATCAAGCATGATCCTTTTGGACACGTGGTATAGCAGGTAGTGTATGTGCTGCGATGGTGCAAATGTGTGAAGTTCAAATCCTATTTGGGTCATTTCATGACAAAATTCTGGTCCTTTCTATTAAAAAGCCAAAAATTATAATTGTCATATTTTTTCAAATTATTGCCAAAACAAAACAAATATGTTACTTTATAAATGTATAAACTAGTGTAAAACCTTCCAAGTTCTTCAACTTTGACAGTCGGAGCTGTGGTACATTGGTAGTGCATGTACTGTTCTAGTCTGGCCTGCAACAGTCTCTCCACTTTCCTTAAAGACATAAAAATGTCCATAAACAAATACAACTGTCAGGTCTTTGCTTTCTACAATCCACAGCAGAAGACTGGTCAATCCCGCAACATAATTCCTCAGAGCAACTTTTCTCATCTTCTCCGAGAAATAGTTTTTCATGATGAATCTTTAGGAGATTCAGCAGTCATATTTATGTTTTATGAATGTGAGCCTCTAGATGTCTTACAGACACCACCTCCCCTCCCTCCTTCCCCAAGTCACACATTTGAAACAAAGACCCCCAGATTCATACGTCCCCAGATGTCACTGACGAGGTATGTGGCGGCTTTTTTTTTTCCTGATTTGATGTGCATTTCAAACGGAGAACTTCACAATGCCAATGCTGATTTGCAATGGAGATTCTGCTTTTTTTCATTATTCTCTCTTTTGGAAGCAAAACAGACTGTCAAGTGAGTGACAAGTTTGTTTTCCTGTAAAGATTCCTACAAACTCTCAGCCCGTTATGTTTTGTTCCTTCCGTCAGTTTGACCTAGTTGTAGTCGAATGCAGAGCCTTTATTCCTCTTTCTCCTTCTTACGCCTTGTTGGGTCCCCAGTGCTTACTTCTATTGTTTATCAGAATATAGATGACTGCCAAACAAACAAACAAATGACTCTGTACCAGCGAAAGTGATGAGGAATACATTAAATCAATATCCAAAAGATTTCCGGCAACTAAGCCAACAACAACTAATTTTTCGTCTTTGGTCTATCCTCCTTTTGTGTTTTTAGTTTTAATTGTGTACAAACAACATCCAATTTTATTGTAAACATTATGCATGAATGTGTTTATTAGGTCCCTGAGAAAGTTGCAGCTGCCAGGGGACGCACACGCCCTGCACGCCCAGCGGATTTAGCTGGAATGTTCTCAACCGTATTCAAAATGGAGGAACGCTTTGTTATGGGAGCAAACTGCATCCCCTGGGCTGTCTCTCAGCATAAGCCAAAGGCTGTGATGACTTTTCTCACACCAAAGCAGCACCCCCCTCTCTCCTGTTCTTTATCTCTCTCTCTTCCTCCGTCTATCGCTCACACTCAGAGCAATGGTGGCATAATTGTGCCACAGGGCTTTAGGCGCTGACATATTTGTCACCTGGAGATGTGCCACTGCATTCTCAAAACAAGGCCCTCCTTCCTGTTTGGGTTCTCAAAGATAGAGTCTTCTTCTTGACTCTCTCGCTCGCTTTCCCTTTCTCTTTTGTCAGAGCTCTGAGGAAAGTTTTCCTCCAACTACTTCCTCACAAGCACGGGAAGTGTCAGAAGAAGACCTGTTCCTCAGAGACCCAGCAGGGTGTTAGTTACGTTTAAAGTGTCTACATCTGTTATTGCATCACTGTCTTGAAAAATGTGTTGTTACATACTTGTACATTGATTGAAATGATTCAAATATCTTCCAAATACCTCCTTTTTAATGTAGATTTAAATAGATTTAATTATTTGCTTTTAAATCAAAATCTAATAGAAGAAATCCAAATGTAATATATATATTTATTAGTGCTGGGGAAAAATGAATCGTGATTAATCGCATCCAAAATAAACGTTTGTGTTTACATAATATATGTGTGTGTGTGCTGTGTATAATTATATAAATATACACACATGCATTTATATATTTAAGAAATATTTGCATGTATATCCTGTATATATAATGTATCTTATATATAAATATATTTTTTTTTACAAAAATATATTTCTTAAATAGATACATGCATGTGTGGGTATTTATATATACATAATAATTATACACAGTACACACACATATATTATGTAAACACAAACGTTTATTTTGGATGCGATTAGTCACGATTCATTTTTCCCCAGCACTAATATTTATATAGTATTTTTATTATACATTATATTATCTGCCGAAAAATCTAAGTGAAAAGGTGAAATTAAGTGAAAAATGTATGAGAATTTCTTGGGGTGCTCCCCTTGTGTTCTCTATTTTTGGTGCCCTTTTTCTTTAACAACAGCACTCAATCTTACATGAAATCCACAAGATCAAAACCTGATGATCTGTGTTATTCAGAATAATTTGAGAATGTAAAAAAAAAGCATCTTGTGCTTAAGTGTAAGCAAGTAAATATGAAGGTGTGAACACAAATTCTTTCATCATAGGTCTTTGTATATTTTTGTTTATATCCCCACAAAATCCTACAAGTTTATTTCCAGGTCTAATTTAAATTTTGAATCCCATATTTTCCAATTTTGTCGCAGACTTTTGGATCCCAAGTATATTGCAACCATATCTAATTTATTACTGGTGCAGTTATTTGTAGCTCAGCGCAGACCAAACAGTTCAATACACCAGAAAGTGGGTGGCATTTCAAATTGTCAAACTGGAAACTCTTCAGGATTCAACCCACATATCAGCCCACAAAATCCCATTTGTTCAGAGATGGATAGGAAATATTGTTGGCCAGGTTTGTCTAATTTTAATTACTTTTTAATTTGTCTCTCATTTTATGTTTACTTATACCCCCATTACTGTTTTTCTCAATTTCAGTCAGTCACTCACAATAAATATTAAAGTTGTAATTCAACAAGCTATACCTGAAACTAACTATCTACTTAAGCCATGGACTCTTTTCACAGACTGTGATGACGCATTTCCACAACAAGTAATCCTAATTCTGGATGAAGATTTTCATATTTTCAGCTAAAAATGAATTTTGATGGTCCACTTTAGACACTCTACTACATGTCAACTAACTCTCATCAGAGTATTAGTAGACTGTATTAGATTGTTTGGTTATGGTTAGGTGGGTTTGGGTTAGTAGAATAAGTTAAGTACTTGCAAAGTTACTTATGGTCACAAGAATATCTGTTGGAGCATCAAAATAAAGTGTTAGCAGATATTAAGCAGACAATCTACTAATACCATATGAGAGTTAGATGACATTTAGCTGCAAAGTTACTTATAGGTAGAAGAACGAATTAAAGTCTTACCGTTTATCAGTTAATCTGTCCCCTTTTTAAAAGACAACATCTGCATTTATATCACCTTACTTTGGGGAGACTTTTCCAAGGACCCAAATTTATACAACAGTTTATAGAACAGTTGTTTAAGGCCCTGTTTACACGTACATGGTTATTTTGAAAAACGGAGACATTTCCCTTCTTTTGCGCCCTTCGTTTACACGCAAACTGAGAATTCGCCTCTGAAAACGAGTCTTTCTAAAAACTCCGGCCAGAGTGGAGATTTTGAAAATCTTCGTTTGCACGTTTGTATGTAAACTGAAACAAACGGGTGTTTAGGCAGCCAACGTCACAGTATTCGCCAGAGCTCGCACCTACGTCAAAAGTGCAAACTATGTTTACATGTGATCAGAGTAGCAGTCGCATTTATGTTGGTGCAAACTCTTCTCGTGTGTTTGCATTTGCAAATACAGCTGCTCCATTATGTCGAGGAGCAGAGACGAATGAGTGCTCGGAGTTCAGCAATTTTGCAACAACTTCTCCCTCCAACACGAAGAACCAGTCCGCGTCACCGCCAGCGGCGCCGGTTTTGGGTCCGACCTGGGCGAACTGCTGTCTATTTTCGGGATTCTGATTGGCTTACGTGGGCTTGAGCTTCTCATTACACCGCCACCTACAGGTTTGGCATGCTCTTGACGGCATATATACACGGGTACGTGTAAATTAACACTTTTCTGAAAACTGACGTGTGCACGATGTTATTTTTGAAAACGGAGAGGTTGAAATGTCCGTTTATGAAAATAGCCGCCCACGTGTAAACGTAGCCTAAAGCCATTATCACAATCGCTATCTTACCTGTGTCTTTACTACTTACTTCATAGACAACCACAATCATGTGCCGCACATTACAGCATCAATTATAGTCAAATGCACCCGAAAACATGGAGCTAACTATCAAATGATTCACTATCATTTGCTAGAAGTCGATTTCTGGATGCACAGGAACACCCAGAGATTCAGGTTCATCTGCTTGGATTTGTGTCACTGAACAATGGCAAAACTGACCGCAATCTACAATAGCGGCACCCTCCAGATTCTCCTTGCAGTAAGATGGAGAACTCAATGGAGAAGGTTTAAGCTGTTCTGTCTGGTGACCTAATTGTATCCAGTTTTATCCTCCTGTTTGTGCTGTGTGCGATCACTTCACATGGCTTCATTTCTTCATTCAAATTATTCATCAGGCAAGCATTTGGGTTTATTTCTTTACAGCTCTTTTGCTTTTTGATACCTTTGGTGTGCTCTGGTGGGATTTCAGCAGAAGAAAAAAGTGGTTCTTTTTTTCCCTCCTGCGGTACGTTATTGTTGAAACACCTTAAGTCCCAGGTGTGAGGGGGTGCGAGCAGGACTGACAGACACGCCTGGCCTATTTAAATGCTTCAAAGGAGGCGAGCAAGGAGCATCTGTGCGCTATAACCCTCAGGATCGTCATACATGTGATTCCTTTTCTCTTTATTTCTTTATGAAAGTTTTAGTTGTTACTGAATTGAGTAAAATATGGCAAGTCCTTTGGAGACACCCTGGAAACTTTTTGTTAGCAATTAGCTTAATGACTATTGACATGCAGGTGTTTAGAAAAATAAACATGAGGGAAAGCAGAGAGGATTGTATTTTGCTTATTTATTTAGAAATGTATTTTTCCTCAAACATCTTTGATATAAGAAGTCAGTCTGTTAATTAATTTTAATTGTACACAAACAAAGTAGAAGTATACAAAGACTGATGTTACATTCACAACACTCATGCTGTGTAATGGTTGTATGCGATAAATGTAGAAATATTTCGCCACCTTGGAATTATAAGGTTCTATTTGCATTCTGACCGGTTTTGAGATATTGAGCTTTAACGTTTTTGCATTCCATTCGACTGTGTAGATAGAACATTTTTATTTTCTAAATAAAAAGTTCAAAAATTTACACAACTTCATATAATGTAAATAAGTCGTCACAGAATAAGAATATGTGAATAACTACATTTTGACAAAAATGTCAGAACTTTCTAATTCCAAGGGGATGATTTATAGTTTATGTGTACACTTATGTTAATATATTACCTATTAAGTTTTATGGATTTAAGAATATAAGATTATGAACTTTTATAGATAAACAACAGATAATAGATAACTTCACAGTTATTAATACACTTTAATCATTTAATGACATCAGACTGTAAATAAACAGCAAGCCAGACGAAAAAGTTGCAATGAAAAGTAACACTTTTTAATAGATAAACACATCAGTGAAATACACTACACTTTTGTTCAATTCAATTCACATGTATTTGTATAGCTCTTTTCACAATACATTGTTTCAAAGCAGCTTCACAGAAAAAGCTGTCCTTGTTACACGTTACATGTAGTTACTATATTAATAACTATAAATGATGCATAATTACATGCAACTAACCCTAAACCAAACCCTAATCCTATAGTAAGCATATGCAGTTAATTAATTATTGAGGTTTGATTGAGGGTTAGTTACATGCAATTATGCATCATTTACTGTTATTACTATGCTAAGTACATGTAACATATGTAACAATGACTCTGTAAAATAAAGTGTTGCCCACTTTATTTTAATGTGCCATTGTTACAGTGTAATTATACAAATGAGTATATATTCATTAAAAACCTGTGCTTACTACATTAGGGATATTAGGGTTATGATTGAGGTTTTCTTTAGAGTTAATTGCTTGTAATTATGCATAATTGAATGTTATTACTAAAGTAAGTAATTTGTAACAGGGATGATGTAAAATAAAGTGTTACTAAATAAAGTGTAACCACACTTTTATAAATAACAGCTGTTACATTCATATAATCAAGGAACAATGCTGATGTTTTGTAATACTGATACCCAACACATTTTCAAAGAGATAACTTTTTAAAATGATGTATTGCACTTACAATGTCGACAAATAAAAACGTAAATAAAAACCTTCCAACAAAGGCAATAATTGAGTAAGGAAGGTGTGTTTAATTCACTTTACCAAAACCAGTTTTGGTGCTGTTATTTTGGGATGAGGTACAGGAAAGATTGATACGTATTGATAATCATTTTGTGCGGTTACACTTTATTTTAAGGTGTCATTGTTATTTAAAGTACTGAATAATATTTAGTAACTACATGTGCTTACTATAGGGTTAGGGTAGGATTAGGTTTTGGTTGAGGGTAAGTTGCATGTAATTATGCATAATTTACTGTTATTACTATGGTATGTACATGTAACATATGTGACAAGACACTGTAAAATAAAGTGTGACTGTTTCTGCTTTATTGAGCGTTACATGTGTCTGCCTGCAAACATGATGGCAATAATTAATACTGTTTTTATTCGATCATATGTATACAATTATCATAGAGCAGGTACACATATGCACATATGGAAAATGTCACAGACATAAAACAGTCACATGCAGTCATAAGTAATGGTGGGAGAATAATGTGACGTACTCTGCAGCATGTTTGGTTATTAGTATGCAGCCTATTTATTGCCACACTGGTTCGGGGTTGGGCTTGGCACTGCGACCCCGCAGGGGGTTCTGGGAGAGCGAAGCTCACAGCGAGGCGGGTGACAACAGCTGTTGTGTGGCAGGGGACGCATGTAGCACTGCTCATCAAATCCTGTCACTCACATTTTCCCCTAATTAACGAGCATCTGCTTTCCTGCTTCATTTACACGCTTCTCTGCGACCCCTGACCCCGGCAAAGGCAACGGCCGCAAACAGCACTCTGCATCAAGAGAGAGCTAAAAACAACTTTACATCAAACTCCTCAACAAGGGCCACAAAACCACAGGCTCCAATGGGAGTTTGTTTTTTAATGGAGTACTTGCATAGGTGTGACAGATTATGCTTAGATGTATCTGTCTTCATTTTTGATATGACGTCTTTTATTATGGTGGTTATCTTAAAAAAGGATGCACTGTTTTGAGGTGATGCCGAAATCACAGATATCTTTAAAATTAGTTTAAAAAATAATTAAATGCAATTCAATTCCATCAGCATGGTATAGCTTCACACATTTTCACAAACCTCATTCAAACTGCAGAAATTCAAAGGGTCCCTCTGTATATTTATTAATAATTTGCACATGCTCTTGGATATTTCTACTGCAGTGTAATTAATAAGCAATACCTCTGATGTATTAAGACTGACAATAACTAAGACATTAATGTCATGTTTCAAAAAAGCAAAGGTGGCGTTTGAGTTTTATTTTATTTGAAGTAAAAAAAAATACTCGAAAGCATTGTTCTTTTTTTTTCATTCGTCAAAATTGTTTCACAGCCAAAAAGTGACTTGATTGAAGCTAGGATTCATTAAAACTTAATTAATATGCATCATTATGTAAATGAGGGTGCCGTTAATGAGTTTTTAAAAGAAGCATTCCTTAATTAGTTCACTTTTAATGGCATCATCATTTATCTTCCTCTTCTTTGAAGCAAAATGATGAGCCAGACCAGACAGTATCAAAATGCTAATCTATATTTTATCATTTGGATATCTCTGATTTTATTTATTTATTTTTTGCACAATTGGAGTATGCACATTTGCAAGCCTGTACTTGAAACATACCTAATTAGACAGACAGACAGATAGACAGATAGATATAGATAGATAGATAGATAGATAGATAGATAGATAGATAGATAGATAGATAGATAGATAGATAGATAGATAGATAGATAGATAGATAGATAGATAGATAGATAGATAGATAGATAGATAGATAGATAGATAGATAGATAGATAGATAGATAGATAGATAGATAGATAGATAGATAGATAGATAGATGTTTGTGGTGTTTCTGCTGAGGTGTAGCTAAAGCTAATTAATGAGCCACTGCCACTAATGAACATCAAGAAAACAATTAAAAACACATGTACATGCACTCGCATCCCGATGACTGTGAAAAGTCATCAACAGCTTCCTTTTAAGCGAAAGTTGAGACAAAATAAGAGAAAGAATTTCACTTATGCTGTGCCAATAGCCCTACTGAGAGAGTTGGTGATTTCCCCCATCATATCACACCATGACTACCTGCACCCCGTCTTCCTGTGAGAGCCCACTTCGTCTCTGAAAAACACATGGTGAGAGCTCTTAGTGTTGATTGCTGGAGTAAGATCTGTTCTGATCTTTGTTAATTCTGCTCTTTGTGCATCAGTCACTATACACATTAATCTGAGAACATGTCAGAAGTTTTCATTGTCAGACCCATAAATGCTGAACAGACTTACAACCAGTTAATGACCATCGATTACAGACATATTCTTACTTCAGAGAGATTTTCTGCATGTGACATATTCTTACTTCAGAGAGATTTTCTGCATGTTAGATTATTGCTTTTAGTAGGTAAGCCTATTTTGAGGAGTTTATGAATTGGTTTAAAATATTATTATTATTAGTAGTATTATTATTATTATTATTATTATTGTTAAATTCCACCACAAGCAGTTTAGCTTTCATTATTTACATGTGCACGGCTGCAGAACCTATTCTCTGCGACACATATAAATTACTGTTTAACGAGAAGCCATATTCCATAAATTATTCAAAACACCTGGGATTACAATATGAGATCAAATGATGGTAGAAGAGCAGCTCTCTGCTGGGGGCTGCATCCTTTCTGCTTCATATCCTTCTTTTCATCTTAAATAAGGCGAGAGCTCCGTGAGACATGCTCAGGCCAGACGAACGAACGACACGCTCACACCTTCACAGCACTTTCCACAAGACCACAGTTACTTGGGCTTTAGTCCCACCTGCGATTGTTTCCTTTTGTTTTTTTATACCACATTTAGCCAGTTTTAGGCTGCAGCCATCAGTCAATGGTATTTCTTTCACTAAAGGCATTTTTATATCCCAGTGGGTTTTAAAACAGACCTTTTGTGGTATGTGAAGGTCACATTTCTTGGAAATGTTTTTTAAATCATATTTATCAAATGTATTTTATGTATAGATTTTACCTATGTCCCAGATCCATTTCTAATAAAAAAAAAAATTCAAAAGTTCCAAATTCAAAAATTTTTACAACTATAATAATATAAAATAATAAAATAAACTGTTTAATTGTTTGTATTTACATTTGTACATCAATTATGACTGTTTCTTTGACTATATTTTATCCCAAATAAAGTGCTTTACAAAAATTAGTAGACCAAAAACTGTGTCTGTAAAGTGTGTTTTGGATGAAATATAAGTGTGATGTGTGAAAAAACATGGAAAATATCGCTTGAATTGCAAAGACTATTTTTATTGGCTGTCATTTCAAATCAAATTATGCAAAAAGTCTTTACAGTGTGTATTTAAGATATATACATTTATTCTAGCTATGAAATTCGACTAAGTAAGACAAACAGGTTTGTTATTTTATACCAGAAATGTAAAATGTTTAAAATGTAATTTCCACCTCAGAATGTTATCAAATACACTACATTACATAATTTCAGATTATTTCAGAAATAGTGAGAGAATTATTGATGCATGTTTGTTGGATATAGATGGTGGAAAAAATTTATAAATTGAGATTGTAAAAATATTTTAAAATATTCTTATTTTCTTAAGTCCCCTAGAAACACCCAATAAACTGGTTTCTAGTTTGTATATTATATAATAGTATATTATATTATATTATATTATATTATATTATATTATATTATATTATATTATATTATAATATTATATTATATTATATATTATATTATATTATATTATATTATATTATATTATATTATATTATATTATATTATATTATATTATGTTATGTTATGTTATATTATATTATATTATATTATATTATATTATATTATATTCATTATATTATATTATATTATATTCATGTTTATTACAATATTGTCATTTAGACTTTTCATATTGAAATAATTGTTTTAAAAAATATTGCAAAGATATGGTTATGGAATTGTTCTCATCTTTGTGCTAGTTTGTGCAGATGTGCCAGTACATTCAAACAGAAAGCTAGATAAATATATATATATATTTTATATATATATATATATATATATATATATATATATATATATATATATATATATATATATATATATATATATATATATATTCAATTAAATAAAAAATAAAAAAATATGAATTTGCATGGTTTTTCTTTTTTTTTTCTTTTTTTTTTCTAGAACCTTTTAAGATCTAGAAATACTCTTTAACCAGTATTCAAAAACAAATAAAAATGAATAGATGATTCCTCTTTTTGTAAGGAAAAAAAGCTAACTGTCATTTTCTTACAATGGCTCAAATGTCAAGTATATATATATATATATATATATATATATATATATATATATATATATATATATATATATATATATATATATATATATATATATATATATATATATATATATATATATATATATATATATATATATATATATATAAATAAGTACATAAATAAAACCAGAGATAAGCAACAAGAAAAGGCACAAGTTGTACATAAAATCATTATTTGGTAAATATGGCACATTACCAATGGATGAGCATTTAAATGAGCATAAAGGTCTTCAAATAAAGTACAATAAGCTTACTTTTACAACTGTAACTGTATAGAGAACATCTTCTCACCTGATGACGGGCCATGTAGAGTTTGATTATGAGAAGGGAAGCATAAATCAGTGTTTTTTAAGAGGAGGATATATTTACGTGTGTGTGTATGATTGTGTCTTCTGTACAATACAAACTAAATCAACTGTTCTGCAAGATTCACCTCATAGCTCAAATGGTGTACTCTAGCGCCCCCCATAGACCACAACATCCTCTCCTCATCACCATTGCATTTGCCAGTGCAGATAGGAGAGTTCCTGCAAGTTTCAGAGATTGTCCCCAGTTGTGCCATCTCCGATCAGAGACCCACAGACACAGCACGCCGTCTACGCCCGCCTTGAAAAGCTACCTCTCCCCATGAGTGCAGAAACCCTGCGTCGGGAACGAAGTAGTACACCATGTAAAGATGCCCCTCTATTGTATTATTCATCCCAGTGACAAGTTACTCACTTCCTGCAGGCCAATGCACTCCCCCAATGACATGCCGGGGGACTGCACATGACACTGAGAGTGAATTAGCGGTGCTGCATTAGCCATCTGCATATGCGAAGGGGCCCACTTCCATGGCCCTCCAAGGACGACACTGACAGTAATGTTAAACTGATTTCCCCTGGGACAAGCAGGAGCGCAGTTTACAGAAAGCCAATGAGAAAATTGTGGAGATGGGACACTACGGCGGCCGAGCTGAGGAAGGATCGCGTTAGCAGTCATTTCGGTGTGTTTGGTTTGTTCCAGACTAGCCCCCGGTTTCACAGACAAGGCTTAAGTCTAGTCCCAGACTAAAATACATATTTGAGCTGTTTTAACTTAAAGTACCAAAATATGTCAGTGCCATTGGTTTGTTTTAAGATGCACACCAGTAATGTTTTTCCAAGGCATGTTTATAAAAGCTAATTGAACTAAGGCATAATCCTGGCTTAATCTAAGCCCTGTCTGTGAAACCAGGCCTAGTATAGACCAGAGCTTTACATGAATAGCCAAATATTTAGTTTCGTGAAGATGTTTAAATACATTGAAAATCAAGTGCATTTGTTAGATGTTCAACTAAACTTCAAGGAACACAAATTAAAATCTTTTTAATTAAATCTGAGAGCTTTCTCTCTCCATTGACAGTCGCAACTACCAATTTGATGATTTAAAAAGTTTATAAAGAGGTTGTAAAACTAATCTGTATGAATTGAGTGGTTTAATGATGAACAGATTGAATGTAGGCTTTTATTCACATATAAACATTAATCAACTCAGATCAGTTGTGGTAAATGGAAGCTCAAGCATGAGCTCTTGATGTTTGACAACCAATGAGGTTCATTCTCGTGTTACGCAGCACGTTTGAACTTCGTGAGAACCAATAAGGTTCATTCTTGTGTGTACTGCAGCATGTTTGAGCTTCCTCAAAAACCAATAAGGTTCATTCTTGTGTGTACTGCAGCATGTTTGAGCTTCCTCAAAAACCAATGAGGTTCATTCTTGTGTGTTATAACGTTTGAGCTTCTGTTCTGCACGAACCAATGAGGTTCATTCTCGTGTGTTACGTAAAACGTTTGAGCTTCTGAAAGAACCAATGAGGTTCATTTTCATGTTACGCAGCACATTTGAGCTTTCACAAGAACCAATGAGGTTCATTCTCGTGTTACGCGGTACATTTGAGCATCCACAAGAACCAATGAGGTTCATTCTCGTGTTACGCAGCACATTTGAGCTTCCACAAGAACCAATGAGGTTCATTCTCGTATTACACAGCACATTTGACCTTCCACAAGAACCAATGAGGTTCATTCTCGTATTACACAGCACATTTGACCTTCCACAAGAACCAGTGAGGTTCATTCTTGTTTTACGCAGCATGTTTGAGCTTCCACAAGAACCAATGAGGTTCATTCTTGTGTTACGCAAAATGTTTGAGCTTCTGTTCTGCACCAACCAATGAGGGTCATTCTCATGTGTTACGTAGAACGTTTGAGCTTCTGCAAGAACCAATGAGGTTAATTCTTGTGTGTTACGCAGAATTTTTGAGTTTCTGCAAGAACCAATAAGGTTCATTCTTGTGTGTTACGCAGCTCATTTGACCTTCCACAAGAACCAAAGAGGTTCATTATCGTGTGTTACGCAGAATTTTTGACTTTCTGCAAGAACTAATGAGGTTCATTCTTGTGTGTTACGCAGCACATTTGACCTTCCACAAGAACCAATTAGGTTCATTCTTGTGTTACGCAGCACGTTTGAGCTTCCACAAGAACCAATGAGGTTCATTCTCTTGTTACGGGGCACATTTGACCTTCCACAAGAACCAATGAGGTTCATTCTCGTGTTACACAGAACCAATGAGGTTCATTCTTGTGTTACGCAGCACGTTTGAGCTTCCGCAAGAACCATTGAGATTCATTCTCGTGTGTCATGCAGCACGTTTGAGCTTCCGCAAGAACCAATGAGGTTTGCTCTCGCGAGTTAAGCAGGTTCGGTTGAGCTTCTGTTTACGTTCGCTGATCAATGTTTATGTATGTGAATAAAAGCCTAAATTCAACCTTTCATCAAATAAAGCGATCAGGTCTCTTCAGAAAATTTGGATTAGTTAATATAGATTAGTTCAGTTCATATGGATTAGTTTTACGATCTCTTTATGAACTTTTTGAAGCATCAAAATGGTAGTTGTGTAGCAGTCAACGGAGGGACAGAAAGGTCTCCGATTTCACAAAAAGATCTTCATTTGTGTTCCGAAGGTGAACGAAATTCGTAGGGTTTTGGAACAACATTAATGACAGAATTTTCACTTTTGTGTACATTTTCGCAAAAGGTTTGGCACTTAAAATGATTAACATGAAAAGTTGTTGCTTTAAAAAGTTCATAAAGAGGTTGTAAAACGAATCTGTATGAATTGAGCGATTTCGGAAGAGACACAGTCACATTATATGATGAACAGATTGAATATAGGCTTTTATTCACAAATAAACATTAATCAACTCACATCAGTTGTGGTAAATGGAAGCTCAAGCATGTTCGCTTGATGTTTGAGAACCAATGAGATTCATTCTCGTGTTACGCAGCACGTTTGAACTTCGTGAGAACCAATAAGGTTAATTCTCGTGTTACGCAGCACGTTTGAACTTCATGAGAACCAATTAGGTTCATTTTTGTGTATTCTGCAACATGTTTGAACTTCCTCAAGAACCAATGAGGTTCATTCTTGTGTGTTACGTAGAACGTTTGAGCTTCTGTTCTGCAAGAACCAATGAGGTTCATTCTTGTGTGTTATGTAGAACGTTTGAGCTTCTGCAAGAACCAATGAGGTTCATTCTTGTGTTACGCAGCACATTTGAGCTTCCGCAAAAAACAATGAGGTTCATTCTTGTGTCACGCAGCACGTTTGAACTTCCACAAGAACCAATGAGGTTCATTCTTGTGTTACGCAGCATGTTTGAGCTTCCACAAGAACCAATGAGGTTCATTCTTGTGTTACGCAGCATGTTTGAGCTTCCACAAGAACCAATGAGGTTCATTCCTGTGTTATGCAGCACATTTGAGCTTCTACAAGAACCAATGAGGTTCATTCTCTTGTTACTCAGCACGTTTGAGCTTCCGCAAGTACCACTGAGGTTAATTCTCGTGTGTCATGCAGCACATTTGAGCTTCCGCAAGAACCAATGAGGTTTGCTCTCGCGAGTTAAGCAGGTTTGGTTGAGCTTCTGTTTATGTTCGCCGATCAATGTTTATGTACGTGAATAAAAGCCTAAATTCAACCTTTCATCAAATAAAGCGATCAGGTCTCTTCAGAAAATTTGGACTAGTTCATATAGATTAGTTAATTTCATATGGATTAGTTTTACGATCTCCTTATGAACTATTTGAAGCATCAAAGTGGTAGTTGCGTAGCAGTCAACGGAGGGACAAAAAGCTCTCCGATTTCACTAAAAAGATTTTCACTTGTGTTCCGAAGGTGAACAAAATTCTTAGGGGTTTCTTAGGGGTCTTAGGGAACAACATTAATGACAGAATTTTCACTTTTGTGTGAATTATCGCAAAAGGTTTGGCACTTAAAATGATTAACATGAAAAGTTAAAAAGTATGTTGTACATAGTATCCTTCGGATGAGACGTTAAACCGAGGTCCTGACTCTCTGTGGTCATTAAATATCCGAGGATGTCCTTCGATAAAGAGTAGGGGTGTAACCCCGGCATCCTGGCCAAATTTGCCAATTGGCCTCTGTCCATCATGGCCTCCTAATCATCCCCATATGATTGGCTTCATCACTCTGTCTCCTCTCCACCAATCAGCTGGTGTGTGGTGAGCATTCTGGCGCAATATGGCTGCCGTCGCATCATCCAGGTGGATGCTGCACATTGGTGGTGGTTGAGGAGATTCCCCCCTTCTATGTAAAGCGCTTTGAGTGCCTAGAAAAGCGCTATATAAATGTAACAAATTATTATTATTATTAGTATGAATGAAATCTGGACATACTATATTCACCATGTTGTCATTTTCATATGCCTTATGGCTTCAGTTTTTGTCGCTTCACTGCCATTCACAACTTCTCTCCTCTGGCCTCATGGGATAGTAAAGTGTGAGTGCTGCAGGGATTACATGTTTTTGTAGGCCAAAACCCAGAAATGAGTTAACATTTTAGCAATTCTGGTTTCATTATGCCAAAGTCAATGGGTTTTTTTAATAGGTTTTTGGTTAAATGCCTGAAATAAGGTCTGTGGTGAACACAAGCTCAATATATTTTTACATTTTATTCTACAACATAAAATACATCAGTAATACTCCCTTGTGATTTTTTAAAAAGCTTTTACTAAGCTAAATGGGACTACAGAGGTTATTAGTGACATTAAACATCCCGCTGAACAGGCACATTCATCTACTCACTAGTCCACTTTTACGGAATGTATGAGTTAGAATAGTTGTAGAATAGTAGTGATGGTAACGTTGAAGTCATGCAACAGTTTTATAGTTTGTTTATAGAATATGTTTAGGCTATGTTTTCTTGAGGGAACACAGGTGATGCTATCTTTGGTTGGCCTACAAAAATACTGTGGCAAGCAGGGCGGGGCAGAGAGCTGTGAGAACAGTGTGAGGCCGGTGGCGTAATTGCTAATGAGCATCACCTGCGCGCCACACCGGTCTCGAGTGTCTCACGGAGGAGCTCCGGATTGATAAAAGGAGGAGTGACGACAGTGAAGGACGAGAGAGAACCAGGCCTGGAATTTACATTATGTTTTGTTTATGTGTGTGTGGCAGTCGTCCGTGAGGGTCTCCTGCTTTTACTTTTGTTTTGTGTTTAAAACGTTCACTGATTCCTGCCTCTTTCTTCCCTGAATAACAAACCTTGTTACAAATACATAATCACTGCAGCACTCTATCCACTTAAATCTGACGCCACAATTCACAGTTTTTGGGTCCAAAACGCTCTATTAGCAAACAACAAACGGTGCTAATATACACTCAAAGTGCGCTGAAATACTAATGAAAAATTACCCTAACCTTAATCTACTTACCAAAATCTCAGATGGCCAGTGATTCATCTTTTATGAATTGTTAAACATCTTGGTGTTGGGACGCCATCAGCCCTGAAGACCGTAGTGTACACCATGAGTTTTAAGAGCTTGTGTGTGATATGAATAAAAAGTGCTCATAAACAACTGTTGAATGCATTCTCAATTAAAATGAATAGAGGCTTGGACCCGGAAACAGTACCCTACTTTCATCAAGACTTAACAAGCAGATTGAATGCACACTTCAGAATCTTGCAGGAAATAGTAGGTCATCACCCACTGTTTTATGAATAAGCCAACTATGAATTCGGACATACTCAAGACTACTCATTTCATTTGTTTTTCATTCACTATGCAGTAAGGATATTTGGCTTAAGCCTTGTCTGTGAAACCGGGGGCAGGTTTATTTTTGACTATTTATCAGGATTTTTATTTACACACATAATATGCTTTAAATGATTATTCATATGCGTAAATATGCACTACTTTAATGACAAGACAAGGCGATGTAGCTGTTGTGGAAAAAACTAACAAAGAATACCAGTTACAGAGGCTTTTTTTTCTGTGTATTAACTAGCACGGATTAATTGTTCACCCTAATACCAGTAATGTTCGCTTACAAAGTAAATAAGGGTGATTTTGATTTCATGAGGGCTTAAAAGTTAATGGCGCGCCAAACTCTGGAACTAAATTATCAAAATTATCCACTACTTATTATGGACTACTTGTGACTTCTTCATGATTCTTCATGTGACTTCCTCTTTCACCACCTGCATTATTATGGTGTTTGTCAGTATATGTTAAAGGTAACAAATAGATTTTAGAGCAGTGTGTTTTTGGATTTACCAATTTTTTTCTTGTTTGTAAATTACAGATTTATACTGTACTGTATGTATAGGTTGTTCTGTAAATATGTTTAGATTTTACTGTATTTTTTACAGAATTATTCTTGCACCCACAGCTGACTGTTATATGTAGACAGGAGGCAGACACAGGTGTTAACAGGAATGGTAGTTTATTGACCACAGTAGAGCATGGGAAGTGGAGCAGGTGAGTTAAGCGGTTGATGGTAGTTAGGAAGGTGATATGAGTGAGAGAGTTACTGTCTTTTGCATAGAAGGTAGAATGACGCTGGAGCCTGGAGATTGCTGGAGACTGTAGATCGCTGGAGGTCAGAGGGACGGACAGGAACACACCCACACAGCAGACAGGAAACACGGAAGGAGGGATACACGCTGGAGACAGGTAGTATCGCTGGGAGAGTCCTTGAGGTAAGCATAGGTAGCAGTATATGCGAACGAGACCGGACGTGGAGTGCTGTGTGCGTGTGCTTCTTATGGTGCTGGTGATGAGTGCCATGATGAGGTGCAGGTGATAGTGATCAGTACTCTGGGGATGGAGTGCGCTGTGATTGGTGAAGGGTGGAACCTGACGTGTCTGTGACACTGACATGATTTTTTTGTAAAAACAACAGGATTTTACAGTGTGATTATATTGATTTATAGACAACAGTTCCAATTCTATAATCTAATTGGCCAAGCGATGTTCAAGACAGTTGTTGTTGTTTTTTATTATAAATGCACTAGAATATTTTGTTGTGTGTATCACTAACCTGTGTTTGTGACGTTTAGAACCACAGTGTGTGAACGGTATATAGAAAGTGGAGTAGTTGTGTGATTTTGCCTGGAGCAAGAAGCAGTGTTTTTTTTAACAGAGCATCATTTTTGTCTTCCTATAGGATCACTTAAGGAAAACACTGAATGGATCTGGAAAAGCTGTTGATTACAGAATGCTTTGAGTAGAAATGGGATATTGCTCTACTCCACTCATGCTGTTCCAGACCCGCTTTTCAGTCGCCGTGTTTTGGTTAACATTTTTGCTTTGTTTTGGAGGTAAATGTCTTTGTTGTCACTTGATCAATTTAATGCACCCTTGCTGAATAAAAGTTAATGTCTTAAAAAAGAAATCTTACCCCAAACTTTTGTACAGAAGTTTATAATCAACACTAAATTATGTTTTATTAAAAAAGTTTGCAAGGAGCACGTTGAGATATCTGTGGAGAACGCTCAGCCAATCAAGCTATATAAGAGGTATATATTCAGCAGTCTTACCTCTGTGTGTTGACAGTTTATCAGCATCCCTCCACCACTCCTTCTCCACACTTCTTGTTCTAACCACTTACATACACAGGGTGAGTACTCTCCCAGCAGGCACCAGAACGTCAATATGACGTCAGTTTGACGTTGGACCCCAACGTCGGACACGTTGCATTTTGGTTGAAAATGAAAATCGGGTTGACGTCAGAACACAACATCAGATTGACGTTGGGTTCTGATGTCAACCCGATTTTCATTCTCAACCAAATTGCAACGTCCGTCCAACGTTGGATATTGATGTCAATCTGACGTTGGGTTCTGACGTCAATCTGACGTTGGGTTCTGATGTCAACCCGATTTTCATTCTCAACCAAATTGCAACGTCCGTCCAACGTTGGATGTTGACGTCAATCTGACGTTGGGTTCTGCCGTCAACCCGATTTTCATTCTCAACCGAATTGCAACGTCCGTCCAACGTTGGATGTTGATGTCAATCTGACGTTGGGTTCTGACGTCAACCCGATTATCATTCTCAAACAAATTGCAACGTCCTTCCAACGTTGGATGTTGACGTCAATCTGACGTTGGGTTCTGACATCAATCTGACGTTGGGTTCTGACGTCAACCCGATTTTCATTCTCAACCGAATTGCAACGTCCGTCCAACATTGGATGTTGACGTCAATCTGACGTTGGGTTCTGACGTCAATCTGACGTTGGGTTCTGACATCAACCTGATTTTCATTCTCAACCAAATGGCAATGTCCGTCCAACGTTGGATGTTGACGTCAATCTGACATTGGGTTCTGACGTCAATCTGACGTTGGGTTCTGACGTCAACCAGATTTTCATTTTCAACCAAAATGCAACGACCTTCCAACGTTGGATGTTGACATCAGTCTGACGTTGGGTTCTGACGTCAATCTGACGTTGGGTTCTTAACCAAATTGCAACGTCTGTCCATTGTTGGATGTTAACGTCAATCTGACGTTGGGTTCTAACGTCAACCCGATTTTCATTTTCAACCAAAGTGCAACGTCCGTCCAACGTTGGATGTTGACATCCGTCTGACGATGGGTTCTGACGTCAACCCGATTTTCATTTTCAACCAAAATGCAATTATTGGCTTGCAATTAATGCAATTATTAGATGGAACCAAAAGCAAGGGTTTAGGATATTTCACACTATGAATTCTGTGATATCACCAGTCTGTAATCTTTGTCGTTGCTGCTTCTTCTTCTTCAACTGTTTTAAGAGATACAGCAAGAGATGCTGTACTCGTTCAGGAGATGTGTAATAGCGCCCCCTACCGTATAACATGGAAAGTGGAAAATATCGTAGAGATAACAAAAGACAGAAAAAAAAATCACTCGCGACTCGACGGAATAACTTTTAATAAGGGTTAATCCATATGTATATGCAGTGATATATAATTTAATGCAGACTATGCAGTAATATTTTAAATTTGATTACTATTTGTGTACCTGAAAATCTAGTTGAGACCTATATTAGCCTACATCATTTGTACGTTTGTTCTGCTGTATTGATTTGTGCTGTTGCTCGTAATTTAATTTTGTTCTTATTTTATTACTGATTGTAATATTACTGATTACTGATTAAAATATTTAAAATATACATTAGATAGTCTAGTAGTTTTTGGGAATCATAACCTTATTTATTAAGGTTACATGGATCAAAAACAACAAAAACAATACTGGGCTTATTTTATTTTATTTATTACTTTTTTTGTAGTGGGGCCAGTGAACATTTTGGCAGGGCAGTAGAAAAAAATCCTTATATAAAAAATGAGTCCTTATATAAAAAAATTTAAATAAAAAAACAACGGACATGTGAGCTCCGGAAAAGGTGACAATACTAAACAGACAAAATTAGGATTTGTTTTCTTAAAAACAACAAAATCCGGAGAAACAACTCAAGCAAAGCCTCCTTGGTTGTGTTGTAAATAGTTGTGTGATGAATAAATGTTGTTTTATATTTATTTACCAAATGTGCACTCTTGTCATTTCAGCTCACTGTAGAAATGCACCAATACAAACATCCGCCTACTGCGTGCCGCGTCTGACAACACCACGTATCCGTATTACTCCCGCTCCGCGACACTAGTAGTTTCGGGAAGTCTACCACCCCCCCTGAAAGGGGAAACACTGATATGAGACAAATGTGTTAAAACTAACAAAATATCAGTGTCTAATGATGTTAGAGTTTCCTGTTTCATGATAGAGTTTCACAACCTAAAACTAATAAAATATCAACGTCTAATGATGTTAGAATCTGACGTCAATATGATGTTGGCTTGAGACGTTGGTTCAACGTTAGACTTTGGTTAGTTAATACCACAACCTAAAACCAACAAAGGATCAACGTCTAATGATGTTAGAATCTGACATCAATATGATGTTGGCTTGAGACGTTGGTTCAACGTTAGATTTTGGTTAGTTAATATCGCAACCTAAAAGCAACAAATGATCAACGTCTAATCATGTTCGAATCTGACGTCAATATGATGTTGGCTTGAGACGTTGGTTCAACGTTAGATTTTGGTTAGTTAAAGGAACTGTATGTAAGAAATGTATTTCAATTAATCATAAAATGGCCCTGATATGTCACTAGACATTAAGAAATCATGTTAATTTCAAATATTTATATCACTGACAACGGTTGTCCGGCCAAGATATTGTCATTTTAAAAGTGAAGTTGCAGCCCTCAACTGATGTTGATGTTGACATGTTGTGTCATGCCTGAAGCGCCACCCTCCACCTATCGACCAATCACGAAGTCAGTAGTGTTTCGGCATCGGGTTGCCAGCTCTGCTCTAGTTACCACAGCTGCAGCTACAAACTTTTTGGATAAACAATGTCTAACTTTACGAAACCTAAACGACCTCGTTATGAATCAGAAAAACGTTGTGACAGTGTCCGAAATAAAACAAGGATTTGTATAAGAGATGCCTTTGAAAGATAGAGACGGCTGAAAACGGAGAATAATTTGAAGACGGATGCCAACGTTGCTAATTTTCTCCTGGACAGGTAAGGTTCATCTATGTTTGGCTAACTTGTACTTAATGTAAATGGACATTTCAAATATTCATGACAGTCGAACAAAGATATGCATGTTCGTGCAAAGTAACGTTAGGTTAGTGCAGATGGAGGAGGTGGGTCATTGAATTGAAAAGGTAACGTTAAGGAATTGTTTGGTAAATAAAAACGGCGAGTCGTCATTGCTAACATTAGAAATGCATTATCAGAGCCCGTTTCTCTGTCATTATGCTGGGACGCTGAGGAAAACAACATTAGCACGCCATTATGGCAATGTGAAAACGTATTTGAGACAGTAGCCTAACGTTACCTCGGTAAAAATTATTCCTCATTCGTTCTTCGCATATATAGTGGACAAAACATGCTGCAAGTTGACCTGTATGACCATTGCTAATGTTATTTAGCTTTGCTGTAATTTTACTATAGTATTTTTTCATGTGGGAATGTACTGTCACATACGAGCGTTCATATTTACGATTATATTTGGCTAATCGCCATTAGTATATTTTTGCGATTCATAATTACTTCACAAAACATCGCTCTTAAAGCATAAACATAATTAACAGAAAGAAAAAAATCTTACTGTGTACGACTCGTCACTTGCCATTGAAAGCTCCGTGTAGCAGCCTACGTTCCTGCTGGATCCTGCAGCCTAGCTGGCAACCTCGAGTCAGGGGAGGGGGAGAGGGGATCCACCGCTCTACAGTCATTTGAAAGTGATTGCAGTACCAGTTTTGGCCACAGTCCTACATACAGCTCCTTTAATACCACAACCTAAAACCAACAAAGGATCAACGTCTAATGATGTTAGAATCTGACGTCAATTTGATGTTGACTTGAGACGTTGGCTCGATGTTGGATTTTGGTTACTTTACAACACAACCTGAAAACAACAAAATATCAACATCAGCTGACGTTGGTATTGGACGTAAAATTAACGTTGGCATTAGACGTTGAGCTGACGTTGAATTTTGGTCACCTGACGTCACAACCAAAATGTAACCAAATATCAACGTCTTATGACGTTGTGTGCCTGCTGGGCTGGGTTCGGGCCAAATACGCATTTAAACTTTACTCCCTATAAATTATATGCAAGTGTGAACTCGTGAACTGGTTAAAATCTGTCTAAAGTTAATCTGTCTTTAAATTACTCAATATTAACTTAACGAGTGCTGTTATATATGTTGCTACATACAGCATCGTCCTTCAGGCTAAATCACAGCTTTTCTTAGATTCACTTCAACAACACTCTCGCTTGTGTGATATTGCTTAAATGATAAGTGATTTGCTGAACCAATCAGAGCTAAATGCTAAATAATGTCCTCTGGTATAAAAGAATCAAACAGCCTACTATGAGATCATGCAAAATAACATACTGTATAAGTCGTATTTATGCATTGATGTAAAATAACTGTCTTTAATAAAACAATTCCACGTAGTTAAGAATTTCCTAAAATATGTGAAAAACAAGGCACAGACTGAGAGAGGAGGGTAAGAGAGCTGTGGCACGCCAGCAACTGACAAAATAACTGCAGATAATTAGAAGCTTTTGTAGCGTGAGCATCTTTCAACAAAGACACCTGCATTTCCTGCAAAGGGAGGCGACACACACGGTGATTGTCATTTTTAATCTGGTTCTCCTGCGGGGCTCTCTGAGTGGCTGCGGGGAGCCCGGTGGGTGTGTGAGTGCTGGGACGAGAATTCACACAGCGTTCCCGAACTGTTTCACTCTGACAGGGCCCCTGCTGATGGATTAATCTGCGCTTGTGCACAGTCCACGACAACATTTGAAAGTCTCTGGGAAAAAAACGGTAGGGTCAGCTGTTAAACTGTAATTTGAATGTCTTTTATTTTAGCGTAACAAATTCAATTAGCATGGAACTATCAGAGGAAAGGAGCGCATTAGCACTCTCCCAGAGGCAAAGGCGGTGGTTGAGTAGGTGGATACCTGGGAATGTACAGCTTTTCCTGAAGATGTCATGTAATTCCATGTAATGAGCCATCAATAACAAAAACATTTTGTATACATAATGGGCAAGTAATCTTGTTCTTTGCAAACACAATATGTTGGTAAGGAAAAGCAGTTCCACCCGTTGGTAATGAGAGGTGAGTTCTCGTTCACGGCCCGGCCCGGAGCACTCTCTCTACCCCAGCGAGCTCATCGGGTTAGGGAAATTAGTGCAGCTTGCTCCCTTTCATCTCTGTTCCTGAATGGAGCTCCATGTCTGATCGCCAAGCCAATTTGCCAGCCCATGTGGCACCCAACCCATCAGGCCCAGGCAGCGCGCCTCCTGCTTTCTGGCAACGCATGCTGAATTATTTCCTCCCTTCCCCCTCCCCCCAAAAAATGTGGCGATATGCACGGCTGAATCCGAATGCCCGTCTCTGGCATTGTCGGGATCATTTTGGCTCGATGCCAAACGTATTATATTGATCTCTCTTTTCTATGCAGTTCAATGGCTCCACACAATGCAGATTTCGAGCAGAACATATTAGGCAAATAACATGAGCCCAGAGGCCTGCGCTCAGAGACCGATGTCGTTAATATCAATGCCTCTGTCTCAGCCCGCAGCTCAGGAGCAATCAAGACTCTTTCCACTCAATCCCATCCCCTCTCTCGGCAGAATCTCAACTCCAAATCATGCCATGTGCCGTAAAAGTCTATTTACTTGGGTGTTTCTTCACCTATATTCTTAAAAAATAAATGTTCCAAAAGAGAGGTTTGCATCAATGCTGTCGAAGAACCATTTTGGGTTCCCCAAAGAACCTTTTCTTAAAAGAACCATTATTTTCTTAGTGTGAAGAACATTTTAATAATCTTTTCCAAAATAAAGAATTGTTTGTGTGTGTGTCATGGATGTTAAAGTTTCTTCTTTATATATGCCAATAAAGAAACTTTGTTTTTTAAGAGTGTATGGATACGAGTCCTGTGAACTTTAAACTTTAAAGATTAAAAAAATAAATAAACTGGTCTAGTGTCTAGGGTACAGATACTTTTTGGCCCTTTGCACACTAAGAAATAAACTTGGTTACACTTTATTTTGATGGTCCACTTTAGAAATTCTACTACCTATAAGTAACTTTGCAACTACATGTCAACTAACTCTCATTAGAATATTAGACTGTTAGGTTATGGTTGGGTGTTAGTGTTTGAGTTAGTAGAAGGTGCTGGCGTAGTTGCAAAGTTGCTTAGTAGAATGTCTGTTGGAGGACCATCAAAATAAAGTGTTAGCAAACATTAAGTTGACATTCTAATACTCTAATGACTGGTAGTTGACATGTAGTTGCAAAGTTACTTATAGGTAGTAGAATGTCTAAAGTGGACCATCGAAATAAAGTGTTAAACTCTCTTAAAACCTACTTTTCACACTCTCAATAGATAATTTAATTTATCTACTAACAACGACCAAGTGTATATACTGTACATACATCACAGGAGAAATCTGTCAAATTATGCATTTTGTTTGATAACATTCTGTGATGCATATGGCTTTTAAAAAAAAAATGTAATCAATGACTGACTGCTTTGTCTTGCCAAAGCTAATTTCGTATCTAACATTTTATGCATCCTAAATAAACACAATTAAATAATACTTTGCATAATATGACAAAATTACACCTTGATTGGAAATGACGCACTATAAAAATATTTTGTATACAAGTGACACTTATCATTATTTTCCTCACACATCATGTTTAATATTTCAACTTGGGTAAGCTCTATACTGTTGTCCCTTTGGTAAACAAGTACATTAGCTTTTGCAAAAATATTTGTATGCGCTAAAATGTTGGTTGTATTGAAAATAAGGCTCTCCTAATTTGTGGGGGGGGGGGGGGGGAATGTCACACTATAAATATCAAAATGGTTTATTTGACTCTTGTTTAGATTAATATAGTTTTTAAAATGTACTATGATGGATTTCATAGTTTAAAATTGACCAAGTCTTGGCATGGCAAAAGATAATATTAAAAGCATTGGAAAAGTTGCAAAAATACATGTCAAAGGCAATTTAAACGTGACCTTCATAAAAGAGAAGCAAGTTAGCTTTAATAAAACATAAACCCTTGGAAAATAAAAGACCTGTAGCTGAAGAAACATTTGTTTGATGGAATTTTTCCACACTGTTTACAGGCATTCTGATGCTTCAGTTGCCTTTTAATGACTCTTATCGGTTTCTATCCGCGTGCAGGTCCGTTGGGCCTCCAGTTGGCATGGTTCTATTTGCTTCTTTTGGCACGCTCCACTCTTCAGTGCTTTCCAAAGCTAACGTGGCTGGGCACAATACAACCGTTAATGGGCTCGTCTATGAGATGATCCCCCCATTTCCTGAGATGGGAATCAGGGTAAACATTTCAATGGGAATCCTCTACAGACTTGGCTTGCCAACCTGGCAGCTAGTTAAACTCGTGTCTCACACTCACCGCCTGCAAATGTGAAATGACTAAGCGTCTGAGTCTTTTTGACATCTCTAACGAGTGTCATATGGCTGTGACGGGCAGGGCTGTGATGAATTTGCTGCAGGCTAAGAGGCCAGGCGTTCACTATCATCAAGGATTATGAGTCTTTCATGACATGCATGTCACAGTCAGTGCTGTTGATTCTATTCTGTGCATTTCCTTGAATTGAACTTTGATTTCAGTGATATTACAGTTAGCTCTTCTTAATATGGGTTGGTTACAGAATGAGCAAATTAGAATTAGGTGTTTTAAATCTGAATTTGATGCAGAATGTCTTTGTTGTAAAATGAATATAATGAGTTGGTTATAGTAATATGAGTTTGGTATAGACTTAGCTGGTATTTAGTTTGATTATAATGATCTGTTTATAATCTGATTTGGTTTTAGAATGAGCTAGTTATAAAATGAGCAAAGTATAGAATTATCAGGTTATAATCTGGGTTGGATATAGAATGATCTGGTTATAATCGAGATTGTTGGCTGGTTATAATATGAGTTATAGAATTAGCTGGTATTTGGTTTGGTTATATAATGATTTATAATCTACAGGTAAGTTGGTTTTAAAATAAGATGGTTATAAAATGATATGAGTATAGAATTATTGGGTTATAATCTGGGGTGGAAATAAAATTTCCTTTTGGCTTGCTCAATTGGGGACCCTAAATATTCAACTATATTACTGATCCGCCCGCATTGACACTATATGATAATTAAAATGAGCTGGATGACATCACCGTTTTCTCCAGAGCGGCTGTACAGCCGAATCAGATTCTGTTGCATTATTTTCCTGTTTAACTCTGTGAAGCTGCTTTGAAACAATCGGCATTGTAAAAAGCGCTATATAAATAAAGGTGACTTGACTTGACTAGAATGAGCTGGTTATAAAATGGGTTGGTTATTTATTAAGCAGGTTTTAGAATGAACTGGTTATAATCTGGATTGGTTAAATAATGGACTTGTTGTAATATGAGTTGGTTATAGAATGAGATGAGTATAGAATTATTTGGTTATAATCTTGGTTTGATATGAGCTGGTAATAAATGGGTTGATTATAATATGAGCTGGGTGTAGAAAGGACTGGTTATAATATGATTTGGGAATAGAATTGGATGGTTAAAATAGGAGTTTGGTATTAGCTGCATGGTTCATATCTGATTTGGTTATATAATTTGTTATAAAGTTGTTTATAGTTATAGAATGAGCTGGTTGAGTTGCGTATGGAATTCTGTTTATGATCTTGGTTAGATATAGAATAAACTGGTTATAATATGGGTTGGTTATAATTAACTTGTTAATTAACCCAAGAATCTGGGTTGTTTGTAGAAGGATTATAATCTGAGTTGGGTAAAATAAACTGGTTATACTGTAGTTTGAGTTGAGTATAGAATGAGCTGCTTTAAAATGTTGTATAACCTAAATGTTTTGAATTCTGAGATAGAGAAAATTGTATTGGGATATAATTTAAATTAGATATCCTTACATCATTTGAATAGTCTGATTATGTGCAGTAATTAGATTAATGTAATCTTGAAAGAAAACATTAATAGAAGTGGACATGTCTTAATTTGGTTTAGGTTAAATTAAGTGTTTGTGTGAGTCATTATCTGTTTGATTTAAAGTGTCTTTTTAGTCATTAAGACATCTGTCTGCTGTAAAAATGTCTGTCCAAAATAAATGAATTTATCAATTAACTAATCTTTGTAGGAATCAATCACTACCTCATTAGACAGAGGTTTCCTTGTGTAGGTCTCCATGGTCAACACATCTATGACTTCACAGAGGACACACATGTGGGATTTTAATTTCAAATTCATTTGTGCCGCCACCGACCCCCTATTCGCTCAGCGGCTGCTAAGGGGACTCTGGGGAGCCCTATCGCAGTTCTATATGCAAATGTCCTTGCACCTGGGCAGCGGTGCAGGCATGCTGGGAGGTTATTTATGCAAATCTGATAGAGAGTGAACACACATCCCAGCCACAGTCACCACGGTATGATTTTAGATGAACAGTCTTCTGCTCGGACAGGACGGTAAGAAAGAAGTAAAGGCAAATAAGAAAACAATTGTTACCAAAAATTGACAGCCACTAGTAAAATCTGCATTAAAATATAATTAAATGTTTGTGCATTAGATGTTGCTTAGAAAAATAAATGTTTCTTGTCGTGGTCGTGGAATGGTGGTGTAGTTACAGAATCTATCAGAAGGGGTTAACCAACCAAACCCTGACCTACTGCACTCTTATGCCGAGTTCACACTGCCCGATTTTAGGCCCGATTTTGTCTCGCCGACAGGTTTTGCGTAAATCGTTTTTACTCGTCATAGTCATGATGTTGCACATTACAATTCGGTACAGGCATCAAAACTGCATCTCCTCGCAGCATATCTTTGTTTGTGTGTGTGACAGAGGGATTCCTGGCGCTCTTTTGACTCCTTTACACATTTTATGAGCTCTTTACGAGTTCTCAGCTGGTCAAAATACCATCATATGAAGGCTACGCACATACAACGAGCGCTTTTAGCCCAGCACACAGCATTGTTTTGGATGTTCGGTAAGTTATATCTCAAAATATACGTAATAAAAGCCGACCAGTCAGGTTTTAAACAATTAACATATCCCTGTGCTTTTAGGTTTGGTATCTTTAGGTGTGGTGTTAAAATGCCAATGTCATTGCTGAGCGGTCCAGGACTGAATGTTTTAGTTTTTTAGTCCAGACCAAACAAACCAAACTACAAATGTAAACACACCCTTAAAAACATAATCATTAACATCAATGCATGGAACCTTTCCATTGCACAAACAGTGGCAAAGGATTCTTTAGATTATTAAAACGTTCACCAAACCAAGAAAAAAAATGCGAATGCTAAGCCGTCCAGGACTGAATGTTTTTGTTTTTTGGTCCAGACCAAACAAACCAAACTACAAATGTAAACACACCCTTAAAAACATAATCAATAACATCAATGCATGGAACCTTTCCATTGCACAAACAGTGGAAAGGGGTTATTTAGATTATTAAAACGTTCATCAAACCAAGAAAAAAAAACATTATTTTAAACCGTTTTGTTCACTGAAATGTTATATGGGAAACCCAGAATGTTTCTTGGCAGAGGTGTCCAAACCTGCTCCTAGCTTCAGCTTGACTCAACACACCCAGAGATTTCTAATACGCCTAGTAAGACCTTGATTAGCTGGTTCAGGTGTATTTAATTGGGGTTGGAGCTAAACTTTGCAGGACAGTGGCCCTCCAGGAGTAGGATTGGACAGAGGTCCTGCAAAGTTTAGCTCAAACCACAATTAAACACACCTGAACCGGCTAGTGCTGATTTTCTGGCATCGCTGTGAAAATCCCCCTTTGGAACCATTATTAAACAGCACACAGCCACAGTTTGCAGAGAATCAACCTACAGGTGGCTACTTATTCTGGATTTTGAACTAGAATGGGCAAAACTATTTTTGCATAAAAAATATACATCTCCTTTAATGAACCAAATATATTACCAATTTGATTGACTGTATAACTGACAAAATTACTCACTAACTACCCTGAACTGCAGTGATCACTGAAGTTATCATTTGCCTCGGAGTAGATTTCTCTCTCCCTCTCTCTCTCTCTCTCTCTCTTTTTGATGTGGCCGTGAATGTGTTAAAGCAGTGGGTTGTAAATGAGGACAAAACAAATGATCAGCACGCGCAGTTGGAACGCCACCCAACCGCGCTCCACTCCTGTGAAAAACATCACACAGGAAATCTCTTTTTAAAATAAACAAGCTCTCACAGCAGACAATGGGCAAAATTAATGTGCAAATGTATGCAAGAAATTAAAAGGCTGAATTAGGCAGGCAAATGAGGAAGCTACTCTCTCGAATTGTTGGAATTATGAATAATTGCGGCAAATTCGCTGCTTCTAATATGACTTTTTGGTGTAAACAAAGGCTTAATTGTGGAAATTCATAGGTGAATGTGAACGGCCTTGAATTTTCTTTTATTATGTTTTATAAGGTTACAATCAACTCATCTTTGAGGGTACAACAGGAAGTTATCAAGCTGTCTTAGTTGTCACTCCTTTCCAAGGTCAATGTGGGCGTTTTACTTCATGGGACTAATGTCAGTTGGTTAAAGTGGTCCAGAATCTCACATAAATCTTAGCTTCTTGACTACCGCCTGTGGGTGGACCAGCAGCTTTGATTCCACCATCAGCAGGGCGTTTCATCTCAGTACTGATGCCTTTCAAAGGTAAAAGGGAGGACTGTACCTCTCCCCGTGTTTTGGTTGACTGCGTGAGCTAACAAACTCATTGTTGCAGGAGTGGTTGTCTCAGAACAGATCGGAAGAGTGAACATTAGAGGAGATGAAAAAAACTCTGTCTCTCCGTACCTTGGACTGGGAAGAGGTGTCGTGGAATTCCCCGGAGACTATGAGATTCAGGTTTGTTTTGATGTGGTGCTTGACAGACCTTAGAAGTGCTCACAACACGGCAAACCAGAGAAAAAGGAAAGGCTGTTCTATATGCATACGTACAGTACTCAAGTATATTGCCCTGCTCTGTTGAGAATTATCATTATTGTGTGCCCAGATAACACAATCAACACAAATATGAAATTATATGTTGCTTACGCCCCACCTAAGGTTAGGTTTAGGGGTGGAGCTTCATGTTTTTTTTTTTTTATCTTACACACACAAATTCATATGGAATCACCACCTCATAAAATAGCTACATTTACTCGATCGGGTTGGTCCATAAGATTATATGACCAAATCAAGCCAATAGCATTGTCATATGGGAATTTCACTATATAACCAAGCAGTAAAAGAGTGATGTTTTATTAATGACTGCTTAAGTGGAGTGAGGGTTGGGGTAGGGTATGACAAGAACATAATTTTTCTTTATGTCCAATCAGTTACATACTTTAGGTGTTGTCCCCACTTTGACCATACAGGTTTGCTTGTTTTTTTTTCTTCTCCTCTTTACTAAACTTTGAAATGGCTATACTCTTTGAAACAGTAGCTACAATAACATTCAAAAGTTTGGGGTTAGTAAGATGATAGTTTTTTTAAAAACACTACTGGGTGAATATCGGATAAAAGCCAACCCTATCCCACGAGAAAACAAGTAAAAATTTAATTTTCATAAGAATTCATACAATGGTATTCATAAAAAAACATAAGATTTGCCATTTTAAAAATGTAAGCAAGTATTACCTTACCTTCAGCTTACCTTGGGTTATAAGCAGGTCATAAAAAAGATATTATTGAGATTACAAATTCATAGACATTCAACAGTTATTTGCTAAAGTGTAAAATTGTTACGGACTGTCATGAGACTGTGTTGCCCCATGCAAGTTGGGTTTCTTAGATAACCCAACAAGCTGAGTTGCATATTTAATCTAAATGGTAGCTTGTGCTTCTACTTAAAGTGATAGTTAACCCAAAAATGAAAATTTTATTTTATCCCCAGGGCATCCAAGATATAGGTGACTTTGTTTCTTCAGTAGAACACAAATTAAGATTTTTAACTCCAACCGTTGCAGTCTGTCAGTCGTATAATCAAGGGTGCACATAACTGGTACGCAGGTACGCATGCGCAACAAAAATTAGAAATGCGTAGGCCCACTTGTGTTACTACGCGCCTTTGCATACTTAACCGATCTTCTCAACTAACCGTACACATGACATGTTGATTGTCAACTACTGACAGAGATGTCCAAAAAGCAACAGACATTGAGCAGCTTCTTTGGCGTTTCGCCACCAACAACGAAACGCCAACTGGAGCCCGAGCCAAAGAAAAAAAAAATTCTGGAAAAGTGGCTTCAAGATGTGCAGTGGCTTGAAGCTAACAATGAGCGCCCTGAAATGTGGTGCAAGATTTGCCACTCAAATCCACATCTAGCAGACAAAACAGGTGCGTTTTATAAAGGCTCAAATAATTTCAACCATCCTTTATTTGACAAACATGAAAAGAGCAAGGAGCACACGAATGTGGCTCAAGCCATTGCGAATGAACAAGCTACCAGAGAAGAAATGTCCAGTCGTCCACTTGTCGGATGGCGAGACAAGCTGAATGAAGAACAGCGGCAAGCTCTGGTTAATATTTTTCTCCTTGCCTTCCATAAAGCTAAACACGCACGTCCCATGTCTTCCTATTCTAAGGATGTTCATTTACTGAAGCAGCTAGGAGTAAATGTCGGAGGTGCATATCATTCACCTGAAGGGGGCACAAGGATCATGCAGAGCATCGCTCACACCAACACCGGGGAGTTACGAGCCAAGTTGCAGTCTGCTGAATTTTGGGAGCTGCTTTTTGATGGATCTGAGGACATCACAAAAACTGAGCAGGAAATTGTTTACATTGTGTCTGTGTCCAGCAACGGAGAGTTTACCTCAGACTTTATTGGACTGATTGAATTGGGTGCTGACCGAATCACGCAGGCCATAACAGATGGACTTGTGAGACTTTTCCAAGACACAGGCTTGGATGATTGGACAACAAAGTTAGTCGCTGTGTGCATAGACAGGGCTGCTGTCAACGTCGGTATGTACAACGGCGTTGTGCCAAAACTCTGGCAACTTGCTGCAGTTGGAGAGTCCCTTGTGCACATTCTGTGCACCGCACACACACTGAAGAATTGCGCAAAATCAGCTGATTGCAACGTTCCTTACTGTGAGACGTTTAATCGCTCTGTGGTCAAGCTGCTGCAGTTTTATTTACAAATAAGTGGAGCAAAAAAAACCTGCTGCATTGAAGAAGCTCTGAGAAAATGGGATCTTTGTTAAACTGGGTAAGTTTTATAATATCAGATGGTCTGCATGAAGGCATGAAACACTGTTAAAAATATCAAGACTATTGCCAGCCATTAAAATGCAACTGGCTACGAGTGATAACAGTGACTTGCAGCATATCTGCACAGAGCGTTTTCAGTGATTTCTGTCAAACATGCTTGACATTGGCAACATTTTGAAGACCACATCCATTAGGTTTCAGAAGGAAAAGCTGACCATTGGAGAATGTAAGTGTGGCAGGATGGGCTATTATCCCCTCCCAATTGTCTGTAATTTGAGGTTTGGCCAATAGGCTGTGACTATGGGTGTATAAGAGTACGGACTGCCAGTTGTAGGGGTGTGTGTCACTTTCGAGGGCCGTGACGTCACCGATGCGCCGCTTGTGTTGACATGTGAGTGCGGGTCGTAGAGACCGCTGAAGCTGCTGGGCCACTGACTTTATTGCTTACTGGTGTGTGCTGGCTGAGGGATCAAATGTGGACATTTGAGACGCCCAAAGTTCATCTGTATTCTCCACCGAGTCTTATCTGGATATCATGCTCCATGCATTGTTGGAATTCGGGATTCTAACCCCGGTGCAGTGTGTTCTATCGCGCGTGATGAGGTCAATGGCTGCGTTCTAGTCAAGTGCTGTAGTCTCCGATGCTCTGTGCCTCAAAGTTGCTGTTCTGTTTCCTATACGGGACTGTTTTGTGTTTAGCACGGGCCTGAAGTGCTTTCTATGTACTGTCTATGTTATTGTTTTTAAATGGAGAATTGCTGTGCTGTTGAGCTGTGTGTGTGCATTAGCGACATACTTTAAGTGCCCTTTTTGTTTCCTTTTCTGGTTTATTTCTTTAAATCGGTTTCGACCGGTTTTGTATTTCTAAATTTATATTTTTGATTTATATTTATTTACTGTGATTTAACTTGCGTTTATTTATGGTTGGGTTTTTTTGTTATTTGTATTTTTGATTTGTGCAGACCCAGGTGGAACTGAGTAGTTGGGTCTTGCCGGAGCTGCTTTTTTTGAGTTTATTTCTTATATTGTCAAATTATTGTTTTGCTCCTGCATATTGTTATTCCATTATTAATCTCTCTCTCTCTCTCGTTGGTGGCAGGACCTGGGCACTGGGGGCAGATGAATGATCTTCTTTGTGTGGTGGCATCCTTCACTGTGTGTCGTGCTCTTCACTGACATTGAGTTGGTGTGTGAGTGTGCTAGTGTGTGTGTGCACTGTGATCTGAGTGATTTTCACGATTTAAGGGTGATTATTCTAACTGAGACTGCCCCTGTCGGTAAGCCCCAGCTCCTTTGCCAAAGATACTTTAACCTTTAATGAGATGAGTGTGGCAGTCTTTTAATGCCCTTTTTGTACCGAATAAAATATTTTTGTATGATTCCATATGTCTCTGGCTCAATGGTGATTCGAACCTGTGCGTGCCTTTAGAGGGCGCACTTAATTCCTTGGGTGAAATTCCCAAGGTGGCGTAGTCGGAAAGTGATATCAACTTGAGTTTACTGAGCATGCGTATACTTAGTGCTCCGCCCCACCTTATAACACCCGCTCCGCCACAAAGTGGCGTAGTCGGCAGGGTCACCTGATTGGGTCAGAGACTATAGGTTTTTTTGTGTGTGGTTGTATTGTTTGTAGTGTTTTGATTTTTTTCCCCCCTTCTTTGGAAACAGAACAGCAGCATGGTGAAAGGGCAGGTTACTCCTTCTCCGGGGGGTAAGTCCATTTCTTTTGTTCGAAATGGAGGACGAATTATAGGAGTTGCGGGAATTAGTGGCTCAGCTAAGAGCTGATAATGCCAGGATGCAGCAGCTAGAGGCGCCAGCTGGTGTTCCTGGGGGTGCTGTAGCCTTGTCAGATGTTTCTACTGCTCCACCTGTCGTGCCCCAACCTTCTGGTGCTAGTGCACCAGAACGATTGGTTTTTGTGCCCCGTGAGCGCCGGTGCCCGAAATTTAACGGTAAATCCGGTTTAAATATCGATGAATGGGTCGAGGAGGCACGGGCGTGTATGAGAGCACGGTATATGGGGATTGCCGAACAAGCTTTCTTTTTATTTGACCACCTGGAGGGGGAGGCCCGAGAGGAGATTCGATATCGTCCTGAGGTGGAGCGCGGAGATCCCAGTGAAATTATTAAAGCGTTGCAAGAGCTTTATGGATGTTCGCAGTCGTACGTTGCGTTGCAAGAGGCTTTCTTTTCAAGGAAGCAACAGGAAGGTGAGACCCTGTTAGAATTCTCCCTTGCGCTTATGGCTCTCTTAGAGAGGGTTAAGTCCCAAGCACCCAATGCTATTACGAATACTGAAATTGTATTGCGGGATCAATTCGTGGAGCATGTGTCTGATAACACTTTACGGCGTGAGCTTAAACAGTTGGTTCGTCGCCAGCCCACAGCTACGCTATTGGAAGTTAGTGGAGAGGCAATTAGGTGGGAGCGTGAGGGGATGCCAGGGGGAGCGAGGGGGCGTAGTCAGTCCGTCCCAGTGGCCTACGTCTTCAGTATGGGGTACGGGGAGGGACCTCAGCTGATAGGGAAAAGTCTCCACGACAGTCGGAGATGAGCGAATTGCGAGAAATGTTTCGACAGCAACAGCAACAATTAAATCAGCTTACGCAGACCATTGCTCGTTTCCAAACCCTGTACATGCATAATCGCTCGCCCCGGTCGGGTCCAGTTATATGTAGACGGTGTCAGCGTCCAGGTCATTTTGCTCGAGAGTGCGATGGGGGACGGGCTCCCCCGCGCCCTCCCCAGCCTGTAGCTGGTCCCTCTAATATTACAAATGGACAATCACGTTCTCCTCGGCCGGCGGAAAACTAGCTCCCGCCAGGTCGCAGAGCCACGACCTAGGTGGGGAGATAGTTGGCTCCCGTCCAGCAGACACGCATGACCCGCTCTCCCGATTGATCTCTTCTTGTCCACATTTGATTGTCTCTATAGGAGGAGTGTCAGTACCCTGTTTAGTGGACACCGGGTCAATGGTGTCGACTATTACAGAAAGTTGTTTCCGGCAATACTTTGAGCCCTGGGGGCGGGACCGGTTGCAGGACTGTCAGTGGTTGCAGCTTCGAGCGGCTAATGGGCTGGCGATTCCTTATATCGGTTACTTGGAGTTGGACGTAGAACTATGCGGTAGGTTGGTTGTTGGGTGTGGTGTCCTGGTGGTTAGGGATCCTCCTGGTGGTCTGAGTGCAGATGTCCCTGGAGTGCTAGGGATGAATATACTTAGCCGGTGTTACCAGGAGCTCTTTGGCCAGCACGGCGCCGCACTCTTCAATCTCCCTATGGTTATGCAACTTCCAGATGTATCGAGGGCTTTTCAATATTGTCAACACGTGAGCGTAAAGGACCACTCCAAACAGGTGGGTGGAGTGCGGATGCGCGGGCGCAGAGGGCAACGCATCCCCGGAGGCACTATTAAGTGGGTGGCCACAACCTGTTCAGCCCAATATGAGGGTAGAACCGTATTGTTTGAGCCCCCTGAGTCAGGCCTTCCTGCCGGGCTTTTGGCCTCACCGGCCTTGGTACAGGTCGATCGAGGTACCGTATATGTGCCCGTGGTAAACGTTGGCACAGCGGATGTTATGCTCCGCCCTACCACGGTGGTGGGAAATGTGAAAGAAGTCTATTTAGTTAGCCTGCCACAAGGGGTTGTTGAAGTTAAGGCAACAGTTGCCACCGTACAGTCCCAAAGTGTAGGGGGGGAGCTTCCCTTGCTTAACCAGATTGACTCTCTCGATCTATCCGTGTTGCCTATTGCAGAGCAGGACCAGGTTAGGGTTTTTTTACGGAAGTATCAAGCAGTGTTTTCATGTCATGAGGGAGATCTAGGTTGTACTCGTCTAATTTCCCATGATATACCGGTGCTGGATGATGTCCCTGTGCGCCAGCGATATAGGCGTATTCCTCCTTTAGAATATGAGGTAGTAAAAACCCATATTAACCAATTACTGGAGGCTGGCATAGTTCGTGAGAGCAGTAGTCCATATGCATCGCCTATCGTGCTGGTTAAGAAGAAGGACGGTAGTCTACGCATGTGCGTAGACTACCGTCACCTGAACGCTAAAACTAGGAAGGATGCCTTTCCCCTTCCCCGCATTGAGGAGTCCTTAGAGTCATTGTCTGGGGCCCGTTGGTTCTTCACGTTGGATTTAGCCCGTGGGTACCTGCAGGTTCCAGTGTCAGAGCATGATAGGTCAAAAACTGCATTCTGTACGCCCTTTGGGCTATTCGAATTTAACCGTATGCCATTCGGTCTCTGCAACGCGCCAAGCACGTTCCAGAGGTTGATGGAGCGCTTATTCGGTGACCAGCAATGTCAGTCACTGTTGTTATATCTTGATGACATTGTTGTGTTCTCCGCTTCGGTAGCCCAACATTTAGAGCGGTTAGAACTGGTCTTGGACCGTCTGGAGAGAGAAGGGCTCAAGGTGCAATTGCAGAAATGCGCCTTTTTCAAACAGGAGGTAAGATACTTGGGGCATGTCATATCGACACAGGGGGTGGCGACCGATCCGGGCAAAATTGAGGCCGTGGCACAGTGGCGTTGCCCAACAACCGTCTCTGAGTTGAGGACATTCTTGGGGTTCACGAGCTATTACAGGCGTTTTGTCAAGGGTTTCGCCAAATTGGCAGCTCCTCTACATAGACTGGTAGCTGAAGTTGCTGGAGGTAAGTCAGGCCGAAGGAAGGGGCAGAGCTTAGATCAGGGGTGGACACAACAATGTCATGAGGCATTTGAGGCACTGAAGAATAAATTAATCTCTGCACCTGTACTGGCTTATGCCGATTTTTCTCGAACCTTCATTTTGGAGGTAGATGCTAGTCATGGAGGCTTGGGCGCGGTACTCTCCCAAGAGTGCGACGGGAAGGTGCGACCAATAGCATATGCCAGCCGAAGCTTGAGACCCACTGAGCGTAACATGGACAATTACAGTTCCATGAAATTGGAGTTTCTGGCACTCAAGTGGGCCATGGTGGAAAAATTCACGGAGTATCTGTTGGGACATAAGTGCCTCGTGTTTACCGATAATAACCTCCTGAGTCACTTGACCACAGCCAAGCTGGGGGCTACTGAACAGCGCTGGGCTGCTGAGTTGGCTGCCTTTGACTTCGAGGTGAGATATAGGTCAGGGAGGAGTAATGGCAATGCGGACGCTCTGTCCCGGCAGAACCCCGCCTCTCTGGATGATATCGAGGGTTTGGCCACTGGCAGCTCGGTACCTGAGTCGCTACAGCAAGCCGTGAGTACAGGTGGTTTTGTCCAGGCCATGGCGAATGAGATGAGCGCCTTACCTGGTTATTCTGCCTCCGACTTGCGCGTTATGCAGGAGGTTGATCCCATCATTGGTCCGGTGTTGCAGTTCTGGGGACGGGGTAAGCGTCCTATGCCCAACGAGCGGCGTCAGCTGTCTAAGCCAGTTCTTACCCTACTGCAACAGTGGGACCGATTGGTGGAGAAGGAAGGAGTACTGTATCGTCAAATCTTTCGCCCTGATGTGGGAGAAGATTGTTATCAGTTAGTATTGCCTGATTTGATGAAGCAGGAAGTTTTAGAGCAGCTGCATCAACATCATGGTCACCAGGGAGTCGAACGTACTAGCGAGTTGATTAGACGTCGGTGTTATTGGCCAAGTATGTTCGCAGACATTGCTCGTTGGTGTAAGGAGTGCGAACGTTGCCAGCTTGCTAAGGAGAGTCAACCAGTGGCACGGGGTTACATGGGCCATTTGCTTGCTTCTAGACCTAATGAGGTCCTTGCCATCGATTTCACGGTACTCGAACCTTCTCAGTCGGGGCACGAGAACATTTTGGTCATGACCGACGTATTCAGCAAGTTCTCCATGGCGATACCTACCCGTGACCAGCGAGCCGAGACGGTGGTTCAAAAGTGGTACAAAGTTCAGACGGTGGCTCGGGTCCTGGTTGAGGAGTGGTTTTTCAAGTTTGGGGTCCCGGGCCGTATCCATTCCGACCAGGGTCGCAATTTTGAATCTGCTCTGATTCGGCAGCTCTGTGAGCTTTACCAAATTAAAAAGTCCCGTACTACACCTTACCATCCGGCTGGAAATGGCCAGTGCGAGCGATTTAATCGCACATTGTACACCTTGTTGCGAACTCTGCCTGGCCCAAGGAAGAGAGATTGGGCCTCATGTTTATCACAGGTACTCTTCTGTTATAACACCACACCTCACCAGGGGACGGGAGAATCTCCACACTACCTGATGTTCGGTCAGGAGCCTAGGCTGCCGGTGGATTTTCTGCTTGGTAATGTGTTAGAGCCAGCGGCAGGTAGTGTGCAGAGTTGGGTTGTAGAACATCGAAGGCGGTTACAGGTTGCCTTTGAGGGAGCAAGGGGGCGCCTGAAGGCAGCCGCGGATCGTCGGAAGGAACGACATGATTTACATGTTCGTGACCTACCCTTGTCAGAAGGTCAGCTTGTTTATTTGCGAGATCATTCGTTTAGGGGGCGTCATAAGATCAAAGACTTATGGAGCCCGGTGGTGTTCCAAGTGGTTCATCCTCCTGAGGCGGGATGTGTGGTGTATACTATCGCTCCTGTGGATGATCTGAGCAAAGTCCGCTGTGTTCACCGTTGTTGAAGGCTTGTGGCCGGAAGGAGATCCTGCCGAACGGTCAGTTTAGTGTTGGGGTAAAAGATCAGGAAGAACCCCAGGTATATGAGGAGGGAGATGAGGTTGACTTGGTTATGCTTGTACCAGAGACTCCTTGTGTTGCTCAAGGGACCAGTCACCCGACCCTAGCCAACTTTGGTATGGACCGGTTGCCATCAGATCTTCCCTTTATAGGCGCAGTTGGAGGAGATTCAGGTGAACAGAACAGGGGACCGGTGGTGAGGGAACCCGCAGTGTCTTCTAACTCTCAAGGTGATGGGGTTGTTGCCCCTCGGCGGACAGGCCGAATTGGTGCTGGCCGTCATACAAACTTGCACCATCTTCCCCGGACGGTAGGGGAGATGGGAAGCAGAGTAGCAGCTGGCCCTGAGGTAACCGCTGCTATGTCGGTCTTGTTTAGGCCGTGGTCATAAGTGGCGTTGGTGGCTCCGTATCGAGTCCATCGTCGGGGCGCCGATGCAAAAGGGAGGGATAGATGTGGCAGGATGGGCTATTATCCCCTCCCAATTGTCTGTAATTTGAGGTTTGGCCAATAGGCTGTGACTATGGGTGTATAAGAGTACGGACTGCCAGTTGTAGGGGTGTGTGTCACTTTCGAGGGCCGTGACGTCACCGATGCGCCGCTTGTGTTGACATGTGAGTGCGGGTCGTAGAGACCGCTGAAGCTGCTGGGCCACTGACTTTATTGCTTACTGGTGTGTGCTGGCTGAGGGATCAAATGTGGACATTTGAGACGCCCAAAGTTCATCTGTATTCTCCACCGAGTCTTATCTGGATATCATGCTCCATGCATTGTTGGAATTCGGGATTCTAACCCCGGTGCAGTGTGTTCTATCGCGCGTGATGAGGTCAATGGCTGCGTTCTAGTCAAGTGCTGTAGTCTCCGATGCTCTGTGCCTCAAAGTTGCTGTTCTGTTTCCTATACGGGACTGTTTTGTGTTTAGCACGGGCCTGAAGTGCTTTCTATGTACTGTCTATGTTATTGTTTTTAATTGGAGAATTGCTGTGCTGTTGAGCTGTGTGTGTGCATTAGCGACATACTTTAAGTGCCCTTTTTGTTTCCTTTTCTGGTTTATTTCTTTAAATCGGTTTCGACCGGTTTTGTATTTCTAAATTTATATTTTTGATTTATATTCATTTACTGTGATTTAACTTGCGTTTATTTATGGTTGGTTTTTTTGTTATTTGTATTTTTGATTTGTGCAGACCCGGGTGGAACTGAGTAGTTGGGTCTTGCCGGAGCTGCTTTTTTTGAGTTTATTTCTTATATTGTCAAATTATTGTTTTGCTCCGGCATATTGTTATTCCATTATTAATCTCTCTCTCTCTCTCGTTGGTGGCAGGACCTGGGCACCAGGGGCAGACGAATGACCTTCTTTGTGTGGTGGCATCCTTCACTGTGTGTCGTGCTCTTCACTGACATTGAGTTGGTGTGTGAGTGTGCTAGTGTGTGTGTGCACTGTGATCTGAGTGATTTTCACGATTTAAGGGTGATTATTCTAACTGAGACTGCCCCTGTCGGTAAGCCCCAGCTCCTTTGCCAAAGATACTTTAACCTTTAATGAGATGAGTGTGGCTGTCTTTTAATGCCCTTTTTGTACCGAATAAAATATTTTTGTATGATTCCTTATGTCTCTGGCTCAGTGGTGATTCGAACCTGTGCGTGCCTTTAGAGGGCGCACTTAATTCCTTGGGTGAAATTCCCAAGGTGGCGTAGTCGGAAAGTGATATCAACTTGAGTTTACTGAGCACGCGTATACTTAGTGCTCCGCCCCACCTTATAACACCCGCTCCGCCACATAAGGATGAACTCATGGTGGCCATTGGACAGTTTGAAGCCGTCATTGGACACACTTCTGCTTGATGGTGAAGGCCACAGGGCACACACTCGAATGTTTCGAATGCTGATGCTGACAGATACAAGATAAACTTACTATGGGGGTTAATCGAAGAGTTTAAAATCAGATATGACTGACAGATGTGATCCTTCAACGTGGCCTCAGGAAATGCAAGACCTCCACAGTTTTGAAAACACAACAGTTTGCAGCATTCTCAAGAAATATGAGGCCACCTTGCAGCTTGACAAAGACACCACTGTGACACAATGGAT
This sequence comes from Gobio gobio, assembly GCF_949357685.1. Classification (NCBI taxonomy): domain Eukaryota; kingdom Metazoa; phylum Chordata; class Actinopteri; order Cypriniformes; family Gobionidae; genus Gobio; species Gobio gobio. Next base: position 30,595,492 of record NC_137105.1, on the reverse strand, counting down.
GCGCTTAAAGCAGGTAGGAAATTTGCCTGGGAGCCTCTTCTGTGTATGACTTGGTCCAAATAGTAAATACAAGTAACCCAGATGCTTACTCCAACATCAACAAGGTGGTTAAGCTGTCTCTTACACTGCCTTTAAGCAGTGCAGCTTGTGAGAGGGGATTTTCACATCTCAGCATTAGAGGTCGACCGATAGTGGATTTTACCGATACCGATAACTAGGTTGGACCGCACTTGCCGATAACCGATTAATCGACCGATAGTTTTTAAATGTATACTGGATTAAAAAACATAAGTAAAACAGTGCTGAACTTTATAACAAGAAATAAAAAAACAGTACTGATTCATGAAAATGTGCTAAATTAAAAACATATAAATATGAATATTAAAATAAGAGGTTCTAACAGAACAAATCCTTCAGAAAATAATTTAAACATTAAATATTACAGGTCGAATTTGTTTCTTTACCTATAACCTAGAAATATGCATGTACATATCATAGGTAACCCTATACAAGTCCCTATGCATCAAGGATGAGGAAGGTAGCTTACATGAACTATATGCATTATGCATACATTTTTAAAGCACTTAATATGAGCAATATTGTACCTTGATCATTCATGTTAGTTCATAGTGCATTAACCAAGGTTACCAGATAAAATAATAATTCAAACTCAATTTAATGTTGAAATTAACATACTAACAATGCATTTACAAATACTTCCATAGCATTTATTAACCTTAGTTAATGTAACAAATGGAATCTTGTAGTTTTACCATTTCACATAAATCCAAACAGTCTGCTTTTTTAGAAGGCGTGTATCTGATAAAAAACGAATGCGTTTCTGCTTTGTCATATGTTTCTGTCGGCAGCATGATGATACATTTTGCTTTCTCACATCACTCATTTTATATATGCAACATTTGGGTCATACTTGCATGTGTTTTTATCACATTGTTTTAACTGCTTGAGGTATTGCTAATGTTAGCGTCCTCTCAGCCTCGACGACAAACATACACACTGCAGTTATTTACCTGTTAATGCAGCATCTAGTCAAGAAATGAATTACTTTATAATGATTTGGCAACAAGTACTGTAGTGTTCTTTATTCATTCCGTTTTGCTGTCGTGTTTTAAACGCGCATCTGATGTGTCAGTGGGCGCTCTCCGTGCAGCATATGCTTTCCGTGCAGCCTCACATGTGAATGTAAACACAAGGCGTCAGTGAGGGGGGTTTTTTCGCCTCTAGAGGCCGCTCTCGTGCTTTATAATGGCAGCAGACCCTTCTCAGAGCTCTCGTACTGTGTAATGACAGCGCACCCGTCTCAGCCGCTCCAGCAAAGGACGCATCACGGAAAAACTATCGGTGTGGATTTTTGCCGATAACCGATTGTTCCACCAATCAGCCAGTCGACCTCTACTCCGCATAATAAAAACCAAGGACAAATCTCGTCTTACCAAATCACTGGTTAAGATTCTGCCGAATGCGAAACCGAATACCGAATCCTACTCCCATCCTCCGTCCATTATCACAGTAAACACATTAATGACGTAAACAACGTCCACAGCAGTGTAGGGATGCTAATATTGACCGTTTAACCGTTACTTCCATGATCACATGGTCGTACTTTTGACATAGGTGCGAGCTCTGGCGCATACTGTGACGTTGGCTGCCTAAACACCCGTTTGTCTCAGTTTACATACAAACGTGCAAACAAAGATTTTCAAAATCTCCACTCTGGCCGGAGTTTTTAGAAAGACTCGTTTTCAGAGGCGAATTCTCCGTTTGCGTGTAAACGAAGGGCACAAACAAAGGGAAATGTCTCAATTTTTCAAAATTACCATGTACCGGGGCCATAGTTGTTGTAATAATTCCGTCTTTGTGGAAGCCCTGGATCTCCTCATCTCTGCTGTACCACACCACCATAACACAGACTGCAACGGTTGGAGTTAAAAATCTTAATTTGTGTTCTACTGAAGAAACAAAGTCACCTATATCTTGGATGCCCTGGGGGTAAGCAAATAAACATCATATTATCATTTTTGGGTGAACTATCCCTTTAATACAATGATTATTGTTGTTTTTCTTACTACAAAATATGTAAATGTAACTACAAAAAGATTTACTATAAACCTGAATTATTTACTACAGAGCCTCTAAGGGACATGGTGAAGGGGGAAACACTTTTTGCAAGGAACGCAAAAGCATTGACCTGTAATTTTTCCTCCCATATCATATTTTTTCCAATAACCAGGTCCCATTAGTGACTCTGTAATTTACTGTAAATTACATGTAATATTTAGAATGAAATACTGGCTTTTGAGTGTAAAGACATAAAGACTGGAGCAAGAAAAAGTGGCAAAATATTCTGATGATTATATAGTCATGCAACAAAGTTCACTGCTGTCAAATAAGTAATATGTAATATTTCTAATGTTATAGGGTTCATACTACGCATGTACAAAAATATATAGTAATAAATGTAATCTGTGATTTCTGCTCAAAACAAATCATTAAACTTAAACTAGTGATTTTTAGATGTGTTTTTTCCCATAATCCATACACTGCTAATTGCATGCCCGGTTTCACAGACAGATCTTAGATTAAGCCAGGATTAGGCCTTAATTCAAATAGGGAATTTAAGTAGCTTTTATAAATGTACCTTAAAAAAACATTACTGGTGTGCATCTTCAGACAAAACAATGGCACAGACATATTTTACAATATGTCAGTACTAATTGCTTTCAGTTAAAACAGCTCAATCAAGCTTTTTAGTCTGTCACTAGACTTAAAGGGCACCTATTATGCAAAATTCACTTTTACATGGTGTTGGAACATAAATGTGTGTTGGCAGTGTGCGTACACAACCACCCTATAATGGTAAAAATCCACCCACTCCTTTTTTTGTAATCCCCATAAATCATAAGCAGTGTCTCAGAACAAGCCGTTTGCAGAATCCTGGTAAAGTGACGTCACATTTCACAGGCCCCGGCCACGAGTGTTTGACGGACACTGCCGTATTAGCATAGACCCCGTCCTCAGAGAGCTGTATACAGTCAGCCATGTTTATCGCCTCGCCAGAGCATTCAACAGCAGCATTCAAGTAAGAAATGTGTTCTTAATAAAGCTACTAAAGTTCATTTATTCAAGAGCAATGAGTGATTTTCTGATTTCTTCTGTTGTTTGATTCATTTTAACAGCAGATATAGAAGTAGGTACTTGGTATTTTACACTGCTTTCACTTTAGTAACGTTACACAGATATAATATACACACAGAATTTTTGTACTTGCTGCATAAGTGCACAGACATAACCAACTGTGTCCATGTGAACTTTGTGTGTTTCTGACATTACCTTGTGTGCATTTGACAGTTCGCAATTACACATGAAAAAGAACTAATAGCCTACTCACTCGCCGATATCCAGCTCTCTGTGCGCATGCGTTGAGTGTGTGTGCTCAAGGTGAGAGTAATAAGGCTTTAAAACGCATGCAGATGATAATATTTCATGATGATGAAGAACTGCAATGTCACATGAGCGTGTCTGCGATAGAGATGATCATCAAAACAAACAGATGTATCATCAGGGTTGCCAACTTTTAAGTTCAGGTTGGAGTGGGATTTTTTTGGGGGGAGGGGTGATATCGATTGCGATCTTGATTCAGTATCAATTCATATGTATATAGCCTACTGTACATATCAGGAAACATAAGTTTGCCATAGCACTATTTTAAACGGTTCTTGGGTTAAATTAGATGTGCTTGCATTCATTAATATTCACTTGTGTGTGCTTATAAGTATCATTAACAGGGGCGTAGCAAAAAATCCCGGGCCCTATGCATAGGCAGTCCTGATGGGCCCCCATATTCCATGTTCAAATATATTCCAGATTTTTCAAGGGCCCTCTCTGCCCTTAGGGCCCTGGTAATCAGTACTGGTTTTACCCTCAGTCCGATGCCCCTGATCACTAAAAATATTAGGAAGTTATTAATGTTTTAAAATTTCACATTTAAAGAAATCTAGTGTTTGATCATATCTAAATATTTATTAAAATGCAAAACTGCAATACTTATTTGAGCAACTAGATTAGATACATGTATATTTATTAAAGAGCCATACAGGCACCTGGTGGATAATGGCTTTAAATTATTATTTTTCCAGCCACAAAATGACTCTAATTTGCCTCTTTGAATTGAAATTCTCTATTTTAACCTTAATTACTACACTAATTGTAATATAAATACTAAAAATATTAGAAGAAAAATATTTTAAGTGGTCATTAATTGACAATAATTATTGCACAAATAGTATTTAGTATCAAAAGATCTCCTCAAAATATTAAAGGTCCCATGGCATGAAATTTTCATTTTATGAGGTTTTTCAACATTAATATGAGTTCCCCTAGCCTGAATATTGTCCCCAAGTGGATAGAAATGTTGATCGGTGTAAACCCGAGTTCTGGCTGTCTTTCTCTGCCTTTGAGAAAATGACAGGCCAGACGAGCCAATCCTGAAGTCTCCTGGTTTGACGTCCAAGCAGGAACGGTTACCTCTCTTTCCTCCACCCAGAGAATCTGGCACGCCCATGCAAGCGCTCGAGAGATCATTGCTTGTGAACGAGTGAACGCTGGCAGTTTCTCAGTGTTTGGATGTACAAATGAAAACAGAAGTCTTTTTTCAGTTCCTTCTGATCTGTGATCAGTGATTTCTTATGTGTAGCTAATTATTTATTATTCGTGCACACGCTGCGGCTTCTCTCTCTCCCGACAGAACGGTGTTTTCGTGTTTTCTATCTTGTGAGTCAGTGTTTTTGTACGTCCTCGTCGCGTCTATCTGTTCTACAATGTGCATACAGTCGTTTCTGCTCAACATCAGCAGAGTAACATCTTTAGAGATAAACCTCACACACGCCGAGGCTCGGGCTGCACTGACCAGTCGGCCTCCAACATCCCCGACCCCCAGTACTGCATCTGGCCCACAGCGGAGGCACCAAACGTGGCGCGAGATTAAGCAGAAGGGGGGTAAGCGTGAGGGTATCTGGGCTAGGCTAGCCAGCTATTCCCACAATAAACTGGATTACATTCGATTACTGCTGTTGTCTTTGTTTGCGCTGTGTACTCAATGCGCGTCACTGACGCTTTCCATATGATAGGAACATATCTAAAAATAATGGTATTATCAACACTTACTCATAACTCGTTCATCTCGACAGCTGTAATGGTACTTTGCATGTGTTACAAAGTTGGTAATAATGATGAAGACGGACTCGGCGTGACTGGGACTCGTGTTTATTCAGAACTCTCAAATACAAGCACAATAAACTCGTGCTGACTGGCAGCGCTCTCATAACTCAGTAGTTACTATAAATAACTTTGTTAGCAATCGCTGAGCTCAGTCTCTGGTACATTAGTGATGTCCGGTTCGCGAACGATCTTTCTTTTGAACCGGTTCTTTTTAGTGAACCGAATCAGTTCACCAAATCGGACTGAATCGTTCTAAACGGTTCGCGTCTCCAGTCAGCGCTGATCCATAATTTACTAAAGTTACTAACTTTTTGACATGAGTGACAGCCCCTCCGACTAGAAATAGACTAATAACCTGAAGTATATGCTGTAACTAAAACAGTTCACTGAACTGAGACTGACAGAACCGATGTGAAGTGAACTCCGGTCCATCCATCTCTCTGGCAGCAGCTCGTGCCTGCTCGTGCCTCGTAGACCTCGTTAAACCACGCCCCCTCCGCTCATATCAAATGCAAAGATGTCAGCCAATCACAACAGTTGGCGTTTTTACTGAAGTCTCACAGCAGACACGCCTCTTGTAACAGGGCCTTCAGCCACAGGGCAAACAGCAGTATAGAAAAAATGCCTTTTATTTCTAAATTATGACATTTTATGATGTAAAAATCATACTAACAATATAAGTACACCTGGAAAAATGCCATGCCATGGGACCTTTAAATAAATATTATTGAACTAAAATATAGAACATTTATTTAATTGAAAAATAGTTAAGGTGTATGGTCACTTTGACCATCAATGAGTAGGCCTATGAGTGTGACCAATTAGTAAGGAATACCTGAGGGCTAAATACAAGAAAAACATTATTAATGTTAACAATGTTGCATCTCCATCACTCTCCAGTATAAAACGATCCTGTAAATATGGTTGACTTATAATCAATGCACACTATGCTGGAAGTATTGAGCGCTCCATGAACCACGTGACCACGCGCGCCACCGGGAGATGAGAGCATGTTGCGACTTCATTTTCAACGCCTCTGGCTTTAACTGTTATGCCACATTAGCGCCAAAACGCTATTTATTGTTTGAATTTCGCATAAAAAAAAAGACTTTTTTTTTTATTAGACTTTGTTTAATATCAAAAGCAGGTTTGGCAATTTGGCATGAGATTAAGTTGGGCAGAGTGAGACCGTGAGAAAGAGCCTGAAAGCGTGTGTCTCACACCAAATGCGTGAGAATTGGCAACCCTGGTATCATGTTTCAGTTTTCAAAATGTTCAGGAGCTGTGGAATGCATAGCTGATATAAAACATTGGATGACCGGTAATTTCCAGCAACTCAATTCAGAAAAAACTTAATTTTTAATTATTGGACAAAAAAGCTCCACAAGTAGTAACCTAGAATACTGTCTAACACTTGATGGCTGCTCTGTCAAGTCCTCGTCGTCAGTGAGGAACCTGGGTGTGCTCTTTGATACCAATCTTTCGTTTGAAAGCCACGTTTCTAGCATCTGTAAAACTGCATTCTACCATCTTAAAAATATATCTAAATTACGGCACATGCTCTCAATGCAAAATGCTGAACAGTTAGTTCATGTGTTCATGACCTCAAGGCTAGATTATTGTAATGCTCTACTGGGTGGTTGCCCTGCTCGCTTAATAAATAAACTCCAGCTGGTCCAAAGCGCAGCAGCTCGAGTTCTTACTAGAACCAGGAAGTATGACCATATTAGCCCAGTTCTGTCAACACTGCACTGGCTGCCTATTAAACATCGCATACATTTTAAAATCTTGCTTATTACTTACAAAGCACTAAATGGTTTAGCTCCCCAATACTTGAGCGAGCTCTTAACATATTATACTCCATCACGTCTACTGCGGTCTCAAAATTCTGGCCAGTTGATAATACAGAGAATGTCCAAATCAACTGCAGGCGGTTGATCCTTTTCCTATTTAGCTCCGAAACTCTGGAACAGTCTTCCTAACATTGTTCGGGAAGCAGACACACTCTGTCAGTTTAAACCTAGACTAAAAACACATCTCTTTACTGTGGCATACACATAAAACACTTTTTCAATGAAATGATTGTTAGGCTGCATTAACTAGGTCATCCGGAACCGGGAACACTTCCCATAATCCGGGCCGGATCCAGTTCAGATGGTGGACCTGCGCCCAGAGAAGACCAATACAGGACCCCGAAGCTGACCTCTGAGCTGTAAAGCTGCCAGAATAATAATAATAATAATAATAATAATAATAATAATACGCTGTTTGTTAATTGGCCAGAGGAGAACTGGCACCCTGACTGAGCCTGGTTTCTCCCAAGGTTTATTTTTCTCCATTAGGTCACCTAATGGGGTTTTGGTTTCCTTGCCACTGTTGCCTCTGGCTTGGCGTGCTCAGTTGGGGACACTAAATTTTTCAACTAAACATCGAAATAAATCTAATTAATAAACTAAATTAACCATTTAAACTAAATTACTGATCTAATTATTGATCCAAAGCCCACACTGTCACTGTATGATAATTGAAATGAACTGATGACATCAGCGTTTTTTCCAGAATGGCTATACAGCTGAATAAAATTATGTTGCATTATTTTCCTGTTTAACACTGTAAAGCTGCTTTGAAACAATCTACATTGTTAAAAGCGCTATATAAATAAAGTTGACTTGACTTGACTATGAAGGCTCCGCCCTCTGGGAAGGGGAGCAGCAGCTCTTTCGCATTTAAAGGAGACACACAGAAAACAGCTAATTTTTCTCAAACTCAAAAAATGCCATTTTCAAAATGGTATTAAATGATCTGTTAGGAATTTTGATCTGAAACTTCACAGACACGCGATGCAGCCACACATCAGTGAGCGGTAATGTTGCACACGCACACACACACACACACACACACACACACACACACATGACACACACACACAACTTGTTTGTATATATTAGTATTTCGGTATTTCGATGATTTCTTAATTCATATCATATTAGATTAGATTAGATTAGATTAGATTCAACTTTATTGTCATTACACAAGTACAAGTACAAGGCAACGAAATGCAGTTTAGGTCTAACCAGAAGTGCAATAGCAGCAAGTGCAGGATATACAATGGATGCGTAAGTGCAGGACATGGATATGTACTGAATATGTATAAATATGTATAAATAGAGAGACATTATTACTATAAACAGAACTGAATTTACAGGTGAATATGTACAGTGAATAAATATACAGATGGCTATTACTATAAACAGAATTTACAGGTGAATATGTACTATGAATACAATATACAGATGGCTATTACTATAAACAGAATTTTACAGATAGAGGTATACAATAATATGTTAGGCTAATATGAGGAATAGCAGTGGATTAGGGTAGTGCAATAAATTATGGACAGAGCTATCCGGAAAAAAAAGTGTAAAGTGCAGTGGAAAGTGGTTGCATATTACATTTAGAAGTACAGTGCAAAAATGCAAATGTAAACATTGGTACTATAAATACAGTCGGCAGTGCAAATGAGCATAATCCAGTTAAGATATGGCAGTGCAAGATGCATATGTAAACAGTTGTTACTGTGATAAACAGTCGGTAGTGCAAATAACAAAGTGAAGGAAGATGTGAGGTAGGAGAGTTATCAGTTTATGAGGGAAGTGGATCAGCGGGGGTTTGAGTTCAGTAAAGAGACAGCTCTGGGGAAAAAACTGTTCTTAAGTCTGCTGGTCCTGGTCCGGAGGATCCTGAAACGCCTGCCGGAGGGCAGGAGAGAAAACAGTCTGTGGGCTGGGTGAGAGGAGTCCTTGAGGATGCTGCGAGCTCGATGCAGACAGCGTTTCCTCTGGATGTGCTCGATGGCAGGCAGTGGAGTCCCTGTGATGCGCTGGGCAGTTTTCACCACCCGCTGCAGTGCCTTGCGCTCCGCAACAGAGCAGCTCCCATACCACACTGCCACACAGTTGGTCAGGATGCTTTCTATTGCGCAGCGATAGAAGTTCACCAGGATAGCCGAGGAGAGCTGATTCTTCCTCAGTGTCCTCAGGAAGAAGAGGCGCTGGTGAGCCTTCTTGACCAGGCTGGAGGTGTTTGTTGTCCACGACATGTCCGCCGAGATGTGGGTCCCCAGGAACTTGAAACTGGAGACACGTTCAACAGCCATTCCATTGATGTGGATGGTGTCGTGTGTGCCTCTTGACTCTTTCCTGAAGTCCACGATGAGCTCCTTCGTTTTGGTGGTGTTGAGGAGCAGGTTATTATCAGCGCACCATGTGGCCAGGTGCTGGATCTCTTCCCTGTAGGCAGTCTCATCGTTGTTGCTGATGAGCCCGATCACCGTAGTGTCGTCCGCAAACTTGACGATAGAATTAGATCCATACACAGGCTTGCAGTCGGCGGTGAAGAGGGAGTAGAGAAACGGACTTAGCACACAGCCCTGTGGTACACCAGTGTTGAGAGTGATGGATGTGGAGCAGGTGAATCCTGAACGAACATTCTGGGGTCTGTCAGTTAGGAAGTCCAAAATCCAGTTACACATTGAAGTGTTGATGCCCAGGTCTCCAAGTTTGGCTATTAACTTGGATGGGATGACAGTGTTGAATGCGGAGCTGAAGTCAACAAACAGCATGCGTGCATACGTGTTCTTATGGTCCAGGTGAGTGAGCACAGAGTGCAGTGCCATGGAAACAGCATCCTCTGTGCTCCTATTGCTGCGGTAGGCAAACTGGTGTGAGTCCAATGTGGATGGTAGAGAGTCTTTTAGGTGTTCCAGGACCAGCCGCTCAAAGCACTTCATGACGATGGGTGTGAGTGCTACAGGGCGGTAGTCATTAGGGCACCTCGGGTTAGAGTGTTTTGGCACTGGCACAATGGAAGTGCGTTTAAAGCATGTCGGTACAGCTGCTTGGGCAAGAGACAGGTTGAAAATGTCTGTAAAAACCCCAGCGAGCTGCTCCGCACATGCCCTGAGCACACGTCCAGGGATGTTGTCTGGTCCAGCAGCCTTGTGTGTGCTGATCCGGCTCAGTGCCTTGCAGACATCTGTGGAGGAGAGTGTGATTGGTGGGTGGTCAGCTGAGGGTTTGAGCTTGGTGGCAGTTTCTCTGTTGTCTCTTTCAAAACGAGCATAAAAGTAATTTAGCTCGTTCAGGAAGTTGACATCAGTGGCTGCGGGGGTGGAGTGGGGGGGGTTTGTAGTCACTGATAGCCTGAATGCCCTGCCACATGCGTCGAGGGTCAGAGTTGGAAAAGTGACCCTCTATCTTTAGCTTGTAGCAGTGCTTGGCCTTTTTGATGCCCCTCTTCAGGTTTGCCCTGGACGTACTGTAGGCTTGTGCATCACCTGATCTGAAGGCAGTATTGCGTGACTTCAGCAGGAGTCGAACTTCCCTGTTCATCCAAGGCTTCTGATTAGGGTATGTGGTGATCTGTTTCTGGGTTGTAACACTGTCGATGGTGGTATTGATATGATCCAATACAGAGGAAGTGAATGAGTCAATGTCCGTGTGAGCGCCACTGGTGGCTTGAGAAGCAAACATACTCCAGTCTGTGTTTAGAAACCTTTCCTGGAGTTTGGAGTCTTCCCCCGCAGGCCACACCTTGATGGTCTTTACTGATGGCTTCACACGGTTGATGAGGGGTGAATATTTGGGTGATAGAAACAAAGAGAGGTGGTCTGACTGTCCCAGGTGGGGGAGGGGTGTCGCAACGTAAGCTCCAGCCATGTTTGTATATACATGGTCTAAGGTTTTGTTTCCTCTGGTGTGGCAGGAAACATGCTGGTGAAACTTGGGTAGCACTGACTTTAGGTTTGAATGATTAAAGTCACCTGCAACAATAAACGCAGCTTCCGGGTGATCAGTCTGTTGTTTACTGATGGCTGCGTGAAGTTCTTTCATAGCAAGCTTGGCATCAGCATCCGGGGGAATATAGGCTGCAGTGATAATAGTGGAGGTGAACTCCCGCGGTAGATAAAACGGTCTACATTTAACCATGAGAAACTCCAGGTTAGCTGAACAATGACTCCCAACAATAGCAGAGTTTGTGCACCAAGCTTTGTTAATATAAATGCACAATCCACCCCCTCTGCTCTTCCCGGAGCCATCTAGTGTTCTATCCACCCGGAGTGTGTGGCGTCCCGCTAGCTCAATAGCGGTGTCCGGTATTCCGCTGTTTAACCAGGTTTCAGTGAAGATTAGGACGTTACAGTTCAAAAGTTTCTTACTGTGTGTAATGCTGAGTCGAATCTCCTCCATTTTGTTCACTAGCGATCGTACATTGGCAAGGAAAATGCTGGGTAAAGAGAGCCGGTAAGGAGTTAGCCTTAGCTTAGCTCTTAGACCTCCACGCTTACCCCGCCTTTGTTTACGATCACAGCGCCGCCTTCTAGCACTTCCGCCCGGCCGGGCAGAGCGCATCGCCTCGGGCGTCCTAGCGATCTCAGGAAGGAGTTGAGGATTGTCCATAAAACTGTCGGAAATTCGCAAACCAATATCCAAAAGCTCACAACGGGTGTACGATGTAAAAGCACAACTGTTCTGTACGAACAGACCCGAGATGAACAAGAAAAATACTGCAAAATTGCAGAATCTGGAGAGACGCTGAGCCTCGCGATCTACTCACGCCGCCATCTTGGTCTATAGAACAAAACACAAATATTTATTTGGTAATAAGACTCAGACACTTTATTCCTCATTTACATATTTATTTTGATTGGTAGTACATCATTAGCTGGTTGGAGTGCACACAATCTAGTTTGTGTTGTATGGGGGAATATAATGTTTGGATCTGGATTTCTTATGCTAATTTCTTGTTTGCTTGCTTTGTTTCTTTATTGACTTAAGCTATGCATTTATTTATTCTAATCATTCAACTGGCCCTGTTATTATTTTGATTGCATTTCGAAGTTTGTGTTTTTGTCTTCCCCCTTGTGTGTTAATATGGACTAGTCCGTTTGTATAAATGTGTCCCTGATGTTTCATTAGGAGGTCAGTTCAGGTTGGTTCTCAAATGTATTTAGTTATTTGAGTTGTGTTTTGTTTTGTTCTGTTGATCTCAGTTATAAGCCTAAACATTTGATTTGTTTATATGGACTTTAGATTCCTTTTTTTATCTTTTGTGTAGAAGCCAGAATTTATATTAAATCATTTAATCATGCCTTCCTTACCTTGACTGTTCAGTCCCTCACAGATGCCACGGGGAAACTCCTGCTGGATGCTGGCCAAGTACATCAACTTTGCCCTCTGGGTCAGCGGATCTTTTACGGTGGGCAAGGTAGAAGAGGATCCCACCGCCAGTATCCAGTCCCACTCACCCTCCGTCACCACCCTAGTGACCATGCCCACCATGGATACGGAGCCAGAGCCCACAGCAGACCGAGAGACCCAGCCATTACCTGCCACAGACATCATGCCTGAGCCTAAGCCCGCTACAGCCAGTAGCCGCCTAATCTGTCCTAGAAGAGAAGCCTGAGGTCCCGTCTGACCAGGTGTGTGAGCCAGCCAGTACATCTGTGCCTGTTGGAGTTTTAGTGGAGCTGGAAGAAGAAGAATGGCTTATAAACTGAAATACAGAGATGGCGCTTCCCACTCTGCCCACCCACAAATCTTCTTTGTTTCTGGTCCCCTCCTGCACAAACATCTCTTCTTCACCACTGGTCCCATCCAGCAAATTTTTGTCTTCGTCCTCACTACAAGTTCCGTCCAGCAAAGATTTGTCATTGTCACCACCATCCCTGTCTGTCACCAAGTCTGTCTACGTACCCAACTTAACTCTCCTGTTCACTCCACCGAAGCCCGCGATTCCCTCGGCCCAGCCTCTGCTGGATTCATTCATCCCTTCGGCTCCACCATGCAACCTGGATCCGCCTTGGGACTCTCAGTCACCAGCTCCAATGTGACCTAGTGATTCCCTGGCTTCGCCTCATCCCTCCAAGCCCTCAGCTCCACCTCGGACTGTCGACCAGTTGGCTTGGCCCTTACTCCTTGCCCCATCGGCTCCGTCCGGTACCGTCTTCCCTTTGGCTCCACCAACTCCACTTGGGTTAGTCGTCGCCACACTATCGCCACAGACTTCCAGACTTCCCCTGTGCTTCAGCCCTCCACCCCTCAGCCTTCACCGGAGTACTCTCTCACACCTGCGTCGCCTCAGTCCACCAGCTCCCAGTCTTCACCTCGGCCGCTCGTCGTCGGGACTCTGTCTCGGACTCTGTGTTCATCGATTGTTGTCGTGTATCTCGGCCCATCAGACGTAGCCTGGGTCTCACCATCTCCTTGCGTCACCTCTGTCGGTCGGGTTCAAATTACCTCCTTGGCTCCTCCCTCCATCACTGCCACCTTGGATTTCCTCCATCATGGCTGTCTCCTGGGTCACTCTGAAATCTCGTCGACCGTCTGTACCACCCTGGATCCTACCACCATCCACTCCTCCATTGGCCCTTCCACCGTCATCTTCTCTGTGGCTCCTCCCACCGTCAACTACTCCATGGCGCCTCCCGCCATCTGCTCCACCCTGGTTCCTTCCATTTTCACTGACTTTTAGTTTGCATTCGTCAGTCACCTGTGTCACATGCTTCTTTTGTTGTAGTTTCCTGCCGTTACTCTGTCATAAACACTCATTAATTATCACAGCTGTTTGGCATTGTCTCATCACTGTGTATTTAAGTTCCTCTTTGTGCTCACTTTAGTGTCCGGTATTGTTTGTGTGTCGACACTGTTATGTTGCCTTTGGATTATCTGCATTTGTTTTATTAAAGAACCTTTTTGTTTGTAGAAACCCGTTTGAAAATGTTTCATCTGAACCAGATTGTGACACACTATAGTAAATGGTACATGTTTAAAATGAGCAAAAAATACTAGTGTTATCTTATTATTTGTTTGGTAACACAACTATTTTAGTGTTTATTACACGTAACAAGTAGTTACCCTAGTAATAAATATAAATGATGCATAATTACATGCAACTAAACTAATAGTAAGTACTCATAGTTAATTTATATTACTCAGTACTTAAATGTATACTGTAACAAGGACATCTTAAAATAAAGTGTATCCTTTTGTTTCTTTAGTAATCGAGACATAATAATAGTTAGTACATTTACTGGAAAACTGTACAGTACATGGCAAAATTGTATTAAAATTTGACATTTATATACAATCATAAATGTATCATTAACTAAATGGATTTCCTTTTTGGAAGACACTATATGACTTTATAGAGAAAGAATCAGTTTAGAAGTGTAGCCTTTTTACATAAAGACAGAAAACAAATTGACTGACGGTTTTGAGAGCATTTATCTGTAATATTTTTAAGAGTACTGGCTATAAAAGACAGATTCTAAGGCCTTATTAGGCATGATGTTTGAAGGGGCTCTCACTTTGAAGCAGTAAGAGTTATGGGACCGGACATAATCCTCTGCTGTCAAATGAGACTTGAAGTACCAAATTTAGAGAGTCACGCGGCTTCAAGCTGGACGAGCTGCTCATTCTCACCTCTTCATTCCTTTCTCGAAACTGAGTGAAAACTTTGTAAGAACTAGATGGCAATTAACAGAGTGTTAATGAATTCTGTTTCATTATCCATGAATCAACAGGCTTGTGTTAATTACGACCAGAACAGGCTCTTCTCTTCCACAGCTCCCCTGAGACATAAAACACACTCAGCTCATACCTGGAGCCACAGGTGGTCCTTAGACGAAATTATGTCCTCACTCAATTTTACTCGATTTACCTTCATCATGGAACAAGAACCTTTGAACCTGATTGAAAATGTATGAGAAAGATGTGTGTCTGGAATACAGAACTGCTATGGCGCGGAACAGGCGTACTGCCACTGTTTTCTTTGAATGCTGTTTAAAGTGTCAGTAGATGAGATGGTGTGGTGTGTGAAATTCTTTTCATATTTTGTGTTAATTCTTAATCTTTATTTGCTGAGTTAGGATAACACATTACAAGTAACGCGAGTTGGTAATCACATTACTTTTTTCAAGTAACTAGTAAAGTAGCGTGTTACTTTAAAATGGACTACAAAATGGACTACTGTAGCTTTCTAGTTATCCTGAAGACTACTGTAGCTTTCTAGTAATCCTGAAGTAGCCCTTTCCTTAAATGGCACCCTAAACATTTAGGGTGTCTGCTGTGGAGCTTCAATGCGGGCTCTGCAAAAGTGCGCATCGAGGACGCACAAGACCATAAGTAGATATGATGTGTGTGATTTGGACCCGGGCCTTGTACTTTTTGATTAGCTTGTTCATGTGTGTTCGTTTAGGGTTGGAGCTCAACTGTGCAAGACAATGGCCCTCCTGGAAGTTGCCCATAACGTTGAGCATGCATTTCCGGCGGACGCCTTCCATATTCAACTTACGCAAAAAGTGTAATGCCTCTCGCAGTTCAAAATGCCTATGCTACATCCGCCGTCATAGTTATGCCTTCTTGTAAGTTGAGCCAGAAGGTGGTCTCCCGGAAGCTAGATATTTTTAGGGCTGGTCCGAATACCATTTTTTGAGCTTAGAAGCTTTAGTTGTAATCAACACCGAATATTTGAAGCTTCGGAGGGAGGGGGCTGAACATATTCTTCTTTCTAATATTAAATTAAATTCAATTTAATTCACATTTATTTGTATAGTGCTTTTCACAATACATATCATTTCAAAGCAGCTTCACAGAAAATGCATGCATCTACATTACAATTTAAAGTGATTCGTTATCAGAGGAGACTATGTCCAAGTTATGTATTTCAGAAATGTACATATACAAAGCACACAGTTAGTTAACAATGCATTATTATTCAATGTAAAAAATAACTTAAGGCACAGATAATGGGCTAAGTGAAATAAGAATACGTGTTGTTAACAATGATTAGGGTATATAGAAAATTGAGCATGGGTTTGTGTTGATGCAGAGCTGTCATCTGAAGTCCTCTCAGAAGTTGGAGTCATCTCTTCACAGGTGATGGTCATTTTCATAAGAAGCTGGATCCTGACTGGAGCTGACACTCTAGTTACCTCTGGATGTGCGTCCCGAGATGAAACAGAACAGGAAAATAATTTGCATTGCTGCTGTTCAAAGCATTAAGCAAAGACAGTCATGTGCACTGATATAACTGGAGTACAAGGTTATGAGATGCATTATGTGAATGCTTGGCTAAAGAGATGCGTCTTTAATCTAGACTTAAACTGGGAGAGTGTGGCTGACCCCCGAACATTATCAGGAAGGCTGTTCCAGAGTTTAGGTGCCAAATATGAAAACGTTCTTCCTCCTTGGACTTAGATATCCTAGGTACTACCAGAAGCCCAGAATGTTTTGATCTTAAAGGGAACCTATTATGCAAAATCCACTTTTACATGATGTTTTAACATAAATGTGTGTTGACAGTGTGTGTAAACAACCACCCTATAACAATAAAAATCCACCCAGTATTTATTTTTAATCCCCATAAATCATAAGCAGTGTTTCAGAACAAGCTGTTCTCAGATTCTCTGTAGTGTGACATCACACTGCAAAGGCCCCCTGCAAGGTTTGACTGACACTGCCATTTTAACATAGACCCGCCCTGTGAGACCTGTATGCAATCTGCCATGCACAGGAGAGATGTATATGCTACGCCCTCTTCTAAAGACCCAGCTGGAATATGCAGCTCATTTACATTTAAAGGGGTACACACCAAAACAGCGCTTTTTATAGACAGGCCTCAAATGACATTTTCAACACGTTATTATAAATTATCTGTGGGGTATTTTGTGCTGAAACTTCACAGGCACATTTGGGGACACCCAAGACCAATATAACATCTTGTAAAAAGGGGCATAATAGGTGCACTTTAAAGAGCGAGATGAATTGTAAGGCGATAGAAGATCAGTTAAATACACGGGAGCTAAATTGTTTAGGGCCTTATAGGTCAGTAGCAATACTTTATAACTGATACGGAACTTAATAGGTAACCAGTGTAGGTAACCAGCTCCCACATGAGATCAGTTTCTCTGGCTAATTTTCTCCACTGCCACAGCAGTGCTTTTCCTTCTG
This sequence comes from Gobio gobio, assembly GCF_949357685.1. Lineage (NCBI taxonomy): Eukaryota > Metazoa > Chordata > Actinopteri > Cypriniformes > Gobionidae > Gobio > Gobio gobio. The sequence goes on along the minus strand of NC_137105.1, from coordinate 30,578,243 downwards.
CTTCCACAGGAGCTCAGTTTCTCTGGCTCATTTCTACACTGCCAAAGCAGTGCTTTTCCTTCTGCTCCCACAGGAGCTCAGTTTCTCTGGCTCATTTCTACACTGCCAAAGCAGTGCTTTTCCTTCTGCTTCCACGGGAGCTCAGTTCTCTGGCTAATTTCTCCACTGCCACAGCAGTGCTTTTCCTTCTACTCCCAAAGTAGCTCAGTTTCTCTGGCTAATTTTCTCCACCTCCACAGCAGTGCTGTTCCTTCTGCTCCCACAGGAGCTCAAGTTCTCTGGCTAATTTTCTCCACTGCAACAGCAGCACTTTTCCTTCTGCTTCCACAGGAGCTCAAGTTCTCTGGCTAATTTTCTCCACTGCAACAGCAGCACTTTTCCTTCTGCTCCCACATGAGCTCAGTTTCTCTGGCTAATTTTCTCCACTGCCACAGCAGTGCTTTTCCTTCTGCTCCCACAGGAGCTTTGTTTCTCTGGCTAATTTTCTCCATTGCCACAGCAGTGCTGTTCCATCTGCTCCCACAGGAGCTCCGTTTCTCTGGCTAATTTTCTCCACTGCCACAGCAGTGCTGTTCCCTCTGCTCCCACAGAAGCTCAGTTTCTCTGGCTAATTTCTCCACTGTCACAGCAGTGCTGTTCCTTCTGTTCCCACAGAAGCTCAGTTTCTCTGGCTATTTTTCTCCACACTGCAGTGCTGTTCCTTCTGTTCCCACAGAAGCTCAGTTTCTCTGGATAATTATATCCACACAGCAGTGCTGTTCTTTCCGCTCCCACAGGAGCTAAGTTTTCTCTGGCTAATTTTCTCCACGGCCAATGCAGTAATGTTCCCCCCCAGACCTGCGGTCTGCAGGTCAGTGACTTACTCAACAACATCGTGCCCGCAGGTTAACCCCTCCTCCCTACCCTTCCCGGAAACAAACACCGCTAGATCCACCAATTACGTGCTAAGTGCAGCAACCGCCAGCTCAAATCAGGGATTCAAAAGGAGAGTCTCCTCCTTCGAAGAAGCAGGCAGCCCTGCAAACATTTTAATTCTGGTAAATGTACCAAACAGCGATGCCAGTTTATGCACATTTGTATGTCCAGTGTATTTAAATATTTCACACTTGGACTTTGAACTAGCTCATCACCTGGATGCTGAATTTACTAATTATCTGCTGTCAGGCCTCAAAATATTTTAGAACGCATTGCCTTATTGTTCCATAGGCGACGCGTCGTGCTTCTGTGTGTGAATGTGTGTTAATTGATCAATACTGCGCGTTGGGCGGCGCAATGTTAGTTTGCGCTCAGAGGATCGGAACTGTCGGATTTACATCACGCAAATTCATTCATATTTCATGAAATACACGAAAAAAGTGTATAAGTGTAAAAGACTTCTCAAGCTACCCTTTCCGCATCGGGGAGGCAACTTCAGCAGCTCAAAAAGGCCTCTCCCAACAGCAGATCCAAGCTCTCGGGAGAGTCCTCAGATGCTTTCTCAAAACTATATCAGGACCAACTGGTACCACATCATCAAGCCCTCCAAACCCTCCAATTAACCCCCAGCGGTAGTCAGCGGGAAGTTTCCACGCAGAGAGTCAGCGGAAGTTTCCACGCAGCGAGAAAGTGGATAGTTTTCCACGCAGTGAGAAAGCGGATAGTTTTTCACACAGTGAGAAGTGGATAGTTTTTCACGCAGTGAGAAGTGGATAGTTTTCCACGCAGTGAGAAAGCTGATAGTTTTCCACACAGCGACAAGTGGAAAGTTCCACACAGTAAGAAAGTGGATAGTTTTCCACGCAGTGAAAAAGTGGAAAGTTCCAAACAGTAAGAAAGTGGATAGTTTTCCACGCACAGAGAAAGCGGATAGTTTTCACACAGTGAGAAGTGGATAGTTTTCCAAGCAGCAAGAAAGTGGAAAGTTTCCACGCAGCGAGAAAGTGGAAAGTTTCCACGCAGCGAGAAAGTGGAAAGTTTCCACGCAGCGAGAAAGTGGAAAGTTTCCACGCAGCGAGAAAGTGGAAAGTTTCCACGCAGCGAGAAAGCGGTAAATTTCCACGCAACGAGAAAGCGGTACATTTCCACCCAACAAGGAAGTGAATAGTGTCAATGCAGTGGGAACGCGGTACATTTCCACACAAAGAGAAAGCGGTAAGTTTCCACGCAGCGAGAAAGTGGAAAGTTTCCACGCAGCGAGAAGTGGAACGTTTCCACGCAGCTAAGAAAGTGGAAAGTTTCCACGCAGCGAGAAAGCGATACATTTCCAAGCAACGAGAAAGCGGTAAGTTTCCACGCAGCGAGGAAGTGAATAGTGTCAATGCAGTGGTAACGTAGTACATTTCCACACAAAGAGAAAGCGGTAAGTTTTCCCGCAGCGAGGAAGCAGAAAGTTTCCACGCAGCGAGGAAGCGGAAAGTTCTAAGCAGTAAATCAGTGGATAGTCGTTCACGCCGCAAGATAGTGGATCGTTGCCCACGCAGCAAGATGGTGGATAGTTGCCCACGCAGTAAGATGGTGGATAGTTGTCCACGCAGCAAGATGGTGGATAGTTGTCCACGCAGTAAGATACTGGATAGTTGTCCACGCAGTAAGATACTGGATAGTAGCACACACAGTAAGATGGTGAATAGTCTCCTCAAGCGAATAAGTTTCGACACAGCGAGAAAGTCGAAGATTCCAGCAAGGAAGTGGATCGTTTTCACACAGCAAGAAATAGAAGTTGTTAAACACAGCAAGGAAATGGATAGTTTTTTCCCACAGCAAGAAAGTGGTTAAAAAAAATTTTTTGTAAAACTTACACAGCGAGAAGTGGACAGTTTTCCACACAGTAAGGAAGCGGATAAAACCCTCTAGATTGATAGGTTCCACTAGTGGAAAGTTTCCACTTGGTAAGGAAGTGGATCGATTCATTGCAGCAAGAAAGTGGAAAGTTTCCATGCAGCAAGGAAGAGGTAAGTCCCACAAAATCTCTAAATCATAATCTCATATTTCTTTTTCCCATTTTTTCTTCCAGGCGGTCTCCCACGTACAAGACCACACCCTGTTCCCATCAAGAACAGTGCGATTCGTGAACTAACAGGGGCTGCCTACTGGCGACACAAGCCGCTCACTGGGCCCTCCCATTCAAACAACCAGGCCCCCTCTCTAATGCCAGCCGCCAAGCTCGGCACTTCTTGGGGGGGTATTTAGCAGGCGGCTGTCCTATGCTCTTTAGCTTTTGGGGGGTACTCTGGGTTCGGGCCTAATTCCGAGCTCGAAGCCCTCACCCCCGGACAGCACGCCAAATACGCATTGAATTACTCTCTATAAATTATATGTAAGTGTGAACTCGTGAAATTATGTTTTATAAACAAGGTTCGGGAGAAGCACGTTCAGATAATTGACACAGGTGGAGAGCACTCGGCTAATCAACAATAGAGGTGTATATATACATGCAGCAGTCCTACCTCCGTTTTTGACAGTTCTCAGCAACCCTTTCACCACCCCTTCGCCACACCTTTTAACTATAAAACCACTTACGTATACGGGGGTACTCTGGGTTCGGGCCTAATTCCGAGCTCGAAGCCCTCCCCCTGGACAGCACGCCAAATACGCATTGAATTACTCTCTATAAATTATATGTAAGTGCGAACTCGTGAAATTAGAGGTTTAATAACTGCCATCTTGAACAATCTTGGGACATGAGAGATAAAGATGAATTAATAATATTGAGAAGAGGCTCTTCTGCCACTGGTAACAACTCTTTAGGTAGTTTAGTGGGTATTGGATCTAATAAACATGTTGTTGGTTTAGAAGCAATGATAAGTTTATTCCTGTCCTATAGTTGTAAAGCACTGCAGTTGTTCTTCAGGGGTGATAATTGAGGCTGAATCATAAAACGCTGTCAAAGGTTGTACATTTATAATTGTATTTCTGATGCTTTTGACTTTTTTAGTCATTACTACTAAACTGTACTGGAATATTTTGTGTGGGATGTTTGTTCATTTGTTAATCTGGCCACTATAATCAAAAAAACCTGGGGTTGTTTTGGTTATTTTCTATTAGTTTACAGATATGCTCGGCCCTTGCTGCTTTTAGAGACTTTTTATAACGGGAAGAGCTGTCTTCCCATGCGATTTTGAAGACCTCTAAATCAGTTTGTTTCCATTTGCTCTCTAGATTACGAGTTTCTCTCTTAATAGTGCAAGTAATACCGTTGTACCACGGTGCAGTACATTTCTCTCTAACTTTTTTTAATCTGATCGGTGCAACCGTTTCTAATGTACTAGAGAAAAATGGTGCTCATACTGCTATTCATTTACTCTAGTTCATTTGTGTGTTTGGGTACACTGAGCAGCTGAGATAAATCTGGTTGGTTATTTGTGAATTTATCTTTAGTGTTTGGGAGAATCGTTCTACCTGGTCGATAACACGGAGCAGTATGGAAAATATCAGCAGTACGCAGTATGCAAGTTACAAGGTAGTGATCAGTGACATCAATACTTTGCGGTATAATAACATTTATATCTGTAGGATTGGTTCCATGTGATATAATTAAATCTAGTATATGATTAAAACGATGAGTGGGTCCAGTCATGTTTTGCTTGACCCACTCATCGTTTTAATCGAAGTTTAATTAGCCTGTAAACGCAGCCCCAAGTGCATATTTTGTATTATCTACGTGAATGTTCAAATCAAATAAAGGCAGGAATCTCGAGAAGCGGCGCCACTCACGTGGACAGGGCTTATATACTCAGAGAACGGACACTGCACTCGTGATACAAACACACAGGTCTGTTCTGTCCCAGTAACAAGCTCCTATATTTCGCAGTAGATTCATTTAGATTGATAATAACAGGTGATAGGCTTGCTGCGATGGTTGTGTTACCGGTGTTCAGGCATAACACCTGTTACATAACTTGCCCACTGCGGCACCGCACCCACCGTCGTTTTGATATTTTATAGTAGTAAAAATCATTTAGTTCAGTTAGAAAACAGATTAACTACAATTAAAAACAGAACATGCAGTGTGAGCCGAACGAGAGTCGCAGCATTGACCAACAGCAGGGTTCAGAACCTAAATGAAAAAATTATTGAGGAAGATTTGGTTTCAAAGCAAAATGTAAAAGCGCCTATTTAAGGGAGTTTGTCATTGTACTGTTTTGTTGTTGTGTTTTTCATTAAGAATAATAGGCTAATGAACCCACCATTCAAGCAACCGCCCCCGAATTGGCACTAATTCTAAACCCAAAGTAACATGCGCATACCCGCACTGTAATTCGTTCACCGTCGTGTGGCGGTGAGGGTAAATTTTCTCACTGTCAAATCCCTAATGTGTAAAAAGGCTAATACATTTTGATTCTATTATTCTATTTTCCACAATGTCAAACCAATGCATTGGATGCCAGGTGTGCGAGAGAAAAAAACTAAACAAAAAACTAATATTCAAATCCCAAAATGTAAAATACTAACCCACCGAATGAACATTCAAATATTCTGGTCCAGCCATAGATATTTTACTTTATAAAGTTTTAAATATGGATATTTTTCTTTCACAAACCCATTGATTAGCTTCAGAAGGCCTTTATTAACCCCCTGGAGCCATGTGGATTACTTTAATAATGGATGGATGCACTTTTTTGAGCTTCAAATTTTGGGCTGCCATTCACTGCCATTATAAATCTTGGAAAAGCCAGGATATAATTTTTTTTATATAACTCTGATTGTATTCGTCTGAAAGAAGAATCATCTCCCTATCCCAACTATCCCTTTAATTCCACTTGAAATATTAATGGCATAGCTAAATTATGGTATCTTATTAAGGGGCATGTTTTTTTGGAAGAACTGAGAATATAACTTCCCAAGTTGTACTAATAAAAGTACTATTTACCACTTTTCCAGGGGTAATCCAATCACAGTGCTTGGTAGTAACTAATTACATGTAATCTGGATTATGTAATCAGATTCCAAAACGTGAGTACTTGCAATTAGATTATATTACGTTTAAAAACGTAATTAGACTAGTTTATTTTTTATTGATTGTATGATTGCATGTTATTCTCACAATGGCTGTAAATTATTCATAATTCATTGATTCTCTTTAAAGCTACACTGTGTGATATTTTCCACTATCTAGTGGTGAAAAGGTATATGACCAACCAGTGAATTTTAGCTTCTGTTCCTCTCAATTCCGATTTCGTTTCAACTCCTACGGTGGCCGATTTAGTCCAAGATTAACATGGCTTCCAGTTCGACCTCGTCCACATTCGACACGGTGCCTGTGGGATATTCTGTGCGCAGTGGGATGGTTGGAACTCAACTGGCCTAATTATTCAGCTAGAAAGAACCGCAGCTAATCCAGAGTGAACTTTGATGATAGTAATGTTTATTCAGTCATCCAATTGCAAGGCATAAACAGGTTTGCGTGGATATGTACATAAATGTGGTTTCTGTGAGAGAACAAATAAGGATGGTAAATATACATGATAATGACATGACAGAAGATACACAGTTAAGAACTGTATAACTATACTTATAAGTTACATTTGTATAATGTAACCGTAAACCAGAGCTTATTGTACCATATAAAGGCGCTAAATGCAGCTGCATTAAAAGGAGCGGAGCTGCCGCTGCTGCTGCTATCAAGCGGTGTCCGGTTACAAAAGTGTGTGCGCAGCGTTAGCACTGCCGTGCGCTCTGTATAACAATTGTTAATATGCCAATCAGACCTGATACATATTTCCATCAACATACATTACAAGCAAATATTTTCTAAAAATGAATAAACATTGTTGATAACAAAATAACTGAATGATTATTCAAATAGGTGAGCATTACGCTATTGTATGTTGACACAAAAATACTTCTGAGGTGACATCAACTGAATTACGCGATGACACTCTGAAACACATCTACAATGACAATAACTATTATTACTTACAGAGTTATTAACGCACAGAAATATCACACAAGGAAAAACAGACTTTTGAGGAATAAACAAGCCAGGAAAACTCTGTATAACTCTGTTACTGGACGCTGCTGAGATGAAAACTCTCTGCACATGCACCAGACAAGTCTGAACAAGTTGACGCGCACATGCGCGAGGCAGAGAATTTTGTACAGTGCCATCGAGTATTAAACCCGGTTAAAACGCGAAGGCGAAGCTTGAATTTACGGGTATGTCCCTCTTTGGCTAATGTACTTTCAAGATGGAGGGGCAACATGGCGACCACCGTTAGATCCCATTACCTTATGTATTTTCAATGGCATATTATAAACTTACGAGAATACTTTATTACTTGAAAGAAGTAAATATACATTAATGAGCACATATATTTTTGAAAGAACTAAGTGTTTTTAGCGAAGAATAGACTAAAAAAGTTACACAGTGTAGCTTTAAGCCTTCTTTTTTATCTTTTATTTTTTCCTTTCTAAAAAAAAGTCTACTGCTCATATATGTTCAGAAGGTCTTCCAGGTTTGTGGAATTGCACAGACAGACCAACCACTAGTCATTAGTCTATCACTGAAAACTGAGCGCCACACAGCATTTCATCACTGCATTTACAGGAATCATTTCACTTTTAAGAAGTATTTTCTCAACATTGCTACACTGCAATGAAAGGGGTGATGAATTGAAAAATCCACTTTCCCTTGAGCGTTTGATTTATAAAAGTTTATCGTGAAATAAGAATATCCTGTAAGTTTCGGAGCTGAAAACTTCCTTGTTAGTCAAAGAAAAGCTTTTATTGACACCAGGCCCAGAAAACGCTCGATCTCAGAATATGTCGACCCTTGACGTCATCGTATGCTGAAACGCCGCCTAAACAGATAAATATGTACGCCTGCTTCTGTAGCCCTGCCCACCCACTCGTGCCTGAAATGATATAGGTCTACATAGAGCTAAACCACGTCAAACTTCTTAACAATAAACATACCACTTAAGCTTCATTCGGATTCCAGTATTATGAATGCATGGATTAACTTTATTTTTTAATTAATATCCAGCTCACGTGGGGAAGACATTGTGCATCTGTTCCTTCATTTCACCAGGGATTCGTTTGTAAACAAGAGACTGGATTTGTAGACAGGATGAGATTACATGAATGAATGAAGCAACACACTAATGTGAGTAAACAATTTTTTTATATGTATGGGCCAGTGCTGAGTGCTCACAGAGCCCAACGTCCCGGGGCTATGTGTTTTTCAGACGCTCTTGACTTGATATTTGAAGGGCGAGTCCCGCGTTACTTGCTCCTCCCTATCATGGCGGACGGCAGCAGGCACCGGCCCACGGCGAGTCCTCCGCTCCCTCTCGGATGGCAGCCACTCCACCTCGACCCAGGGGCACGGCAGCGAGCTCTCTGTCCCACTGGTCTTCACTCGCTCCAGCACCACCTCCTTGGGCAGCCACTCACAGTCTTCTCTGCCCGACCTCCTAAGCACTCTCCGACAGCATGTCCCTCCTTCCTCCCGGGTTTCGGTACCAATGTAAAGTAACATAAAATCATCCTTGGTTCTCAGCCAGCCGAGAAGCTCTTTCTTTGCGGTCCCATGCGATGGTAATGGACGCTCGATGGACGGCTCGATCCTCCTCTGCTTGCGTCACCTGGAGAGCAAAGAAAGTGCTCACATCCCTCCCTTAGAGGGGAATGGCACTGCAAGGTCCCAGGTCCCTGTGTTCACACAACAGATCTAGGGAGTGAACTAGAATGAGCACAAGAGAATGTGTTTCTGCGTTATCATCTTGAATGGGAGGTTGTGAAGGGTCTGGTATAAGACTCGTAGATCCAAGATTGCCCATAACCCACTGCCTTTCATGGGTACAATGAAGTAAGGGCTGTAAAATCCTTCCTTCATCTCTGCGGATTTGGAAAACAAAGAATTCTCTACCCTGCCCTCCATTGGGGGAAGGAGCGGTGCGTTCACAATATCCTGATGCAGAGCAGGTCCCTTCATCTCTGGGCTGCCCATATCAGGGTCGCTTCGATGCATGTTTGGAGGGTTTATCGGCTGCCTGAGGGACGGTCTGCATCGGCTTCCTGCTCGCATTGCTTAACTAGGCTATTTCTTTTCGTTTCGAATTGTTTCGTTTGAAAGTGGACGTTTCAAGCTTTCTATTACACATATTTATCATGTTTGTGAGACAATTAGCCTGCTGAGTTTCGGTTTATTTATGAGACGCGATCCAGTTCATGTGCAATGAAAGTGATCGCTCCCGTGCCTTCATGTCATGATTATAGTCTGCTATAGTCTATTTACTTCTTGTTTATTAAATTACTTCTTGTTAATTTAAATTAAAATTAAGATACAATTTATACAAAACGAAATTCACTTTAAAGAAAGGCTTTCTACAAAACAAAACTTAATATTAAACAAAATAAAATAACCACCAAAATAATTTCTGTCCCATTCACACCTTTGCACTTTTCATAATCAGATGAAATTTAAAAATAACATTATGATATTTAAACATAAATATGAAACAAAATACATTGTTTAATGGCTACAGCAAGTATAGTAGGCTACAGTACAGATAAATGTCATGTCTGAGCGGGATTTGAGTGAACATTTTTTTACCAGTGAGCTTCGCTCATTACAGGCTCGTTCTCGTCAGAACGCCTACATATTAAAACACGCTTCACGTTAATTTCAAGTGAGTGAGATAAAATATTTCAACTCAAAACAACATTTTGTGTCCAATTATTTCCCATACGTAGTTTTGGTATTGAGGTCAAAGTTAACTTGCCTTGCATACTATAGAGCTCCGTAGGTCACGTGACCCATTCTGTTTACGATGCCATTTTGGCAGGCAGAAACAGCTGGCGCCAGCATGAGTTTCAAGGCAACGGAGTTCACTGCGCACTTTAATTCAAAAGACATAGACCTGTACATAGCAAAACTTAATAGATTAAACATAACAGATCCCTATAATGCCCCCGGGGTGCTTTTCACGTGTATCAATAAAGGAACAGATAGCTTTCCTGTCAGGACACCTGTTGCACCCTGTGCGCAAGTTACAACTAGCCTAGTTTTGACGTAAATGGGCACTAAATTACAACTTATGCACTACTATATTTTTGCGTTGCACCCTTAAACTTAGTTGAAGCCTAAATCTACGCATAAACAAAATATTTACGGAAGCCTCCGATCAGGAGTAACATTAACTGATAGAATAGCAGGCAGACTGAACTGCATACGCTCTTGTTTTACATGACAGACTTTCTTTACATGTTTATAATATTGCTGACATATAGGCCTACATGCGCTTACATTTAAAAATATATATTTTACATACATGCAGTAATGATGTTAATTACTGCAATGACTGGTCATGTCAAATATGACACTGAAAGGACTGTTATTAACCTTTATTATCCAGCCAGAGAAATTTGAAAAAGACAACAAGAGGCTTCGGTCTTTCTCCCCTCTGCGGTCCCGTCGCTATCTATGATATTGCTGACATATAGGCCTACATGTGCTTACATTTTAAGAGAGAAAACATGTGAATATGTTAGCGGTTAACACAAACCCGTCCAAAACAGCATGCCGCTGTGTGCAACTGTTCCATACTGTAGGTCCGTGTTGTGCATGTCAAATAAAATCAGTCATAGTCAATAAATGTAATTTCATAATTTTTTGTTTCAGTATTTATATATTTATCTTTAATTTTGTTTCAAATAGCCTAGTTTCTGAATGTTATTCATATATAAAAACACTTATGTTATTCATGATTAAGTATCATATTTTAATGGGAACTTATTTTTATCATTAAGTTAGTTACGTGAGGCAAAAGTAATGAAGAATAAACTGAAATTCACGGCATTTCAACAACTTACTACAATAAAATGATTTCCCCTTTGCTTTCCCCCGCCTGTTCTGGCATCCTGGCGTACATCAGCTGTCCATCATGTTGAAATAGTAAGGTTTAAACAGTTAAATTATTTTATAGATACCAATGCTACAGCCACTCTAGCGCTCCCCTGATTGCCTGCCAAAATGGCAGAGTTTAGGCTATGTGATGTCAACCTCCGGAACTCTATACAACAGTGGGAGATGATGGTCATGAAGACGACTTGGCAGATTTGAAGTGTTTCCCCATATTGCCGGAACTTTCTTTTTGCATGTTCTGCAGACAGGGTGACCATCCTCGATTAAGTTTTTTGTAAAAGCCAAAATATGACCACACCTCAGATTTGATCCTTTTAGAAGGCTGAAAAATCTCCCGAGCGCTGTCACTGCCTTCCGCCATTTCTTATCATTCAAAAAAAAATTGCGTGCTGCGCCTCCGTCGGACTGATGCTGTTTTCAAAATCACGATAATCAAACACGGTCTTAATGATAATTCTAAGCGATAATACTAACCGTCAGTTCATTTTATCGTGGTTTATCTGAAACCGGTAATCGTTCCATCCCTAATAGTAATGTGTTTTCTTCCAATAATATTTCAAGACTGAACAGTAAAATACACAAACAAACAAGCTTTTTATAATTATCAAATTAATAATCAGCCGGTAACATTTTAATTCTTCAGAACTTGTAAGGGCAAGGATTTAATACAAATAATATTAACAAAGCATATTAATGAAATGTGAAAAAATGTACGATTTGAATGGAAGAGTACTACAAAACATATATATATGTATTTGAAGTGTTTGAGCAATCATTTGAAAAGTTCTTAAGGGCTTGGCATAATTACACTGTAAGTCTTTACATTTAAACACTTAACATTTCAATGTTTCAATGTTAAGAGCTATACATGTCATTATCAGTGCATATGGGGCCCACTGTCAAGTGAAGAAGAACCTTCTCTTCTGAATAGTGACCATCATTATTCTGTCTTAAACTAAGATAGAATTGTAAGAGGCAGCATACCTTAGCATTTGCAAATCATCAACCCTGAGATTTCTGACTTTTCAATTGGCTATTGAAATCTCTAAGCAAATGTTATAGTGAAAAACTCAATTGTTCTTAAAGGACAAGAGAAGCCTCTTAGCAGAAGATCAAATGAGTTGTATGTGACCATCCTATTTGTCTTTTTAAAAAAATGTAGCATTTGTGAGGCCAGCTGAACCTAAACATTTCAAAAAGTCACTTTGTTCAACAAAACATTTGTGTCCCGTCGCTATTTTTCAAATGCAAAAATAAGTTGCTAATTTTGTCAGTGCTCTTTCTAGACAGTGCAGGTTTAATTGCTAATTGTTAACTGGGAATGAATGCATTTGCATATTAATTAGGGAGGCCATTTACATTTTTAATTTGCTGCCTTCAAAGGGGGTGAGATAAAAGGTCGCACAATTTTAAATAATTTATGCTCCACCGCTGAAAAGAATCTGAAAAGAAGTGCTCAGCTGATTTTAACCCCTGAGAGCTTTTACAGAATAAAGCTCTCCAAAAATTGTTTTTACAAATCTAATTAAACGGAAGAAAGCTCTGAGCGGACAGGAACAGAGAGACACCCAGCAGTTGCAGCAGGAGCAGGACGATGTGCATTTAAGATCTTTATGATTTTATATAGAACTTTCTTCTTATTTCTGTTTACTTCACTAAGAAATATAGGGGAGACCATGGGGAGACCACTTTTACATATTGCCTTATAACTCACAGATAACTACAAATCTACCATGATTTAATTTACTGTAAGAAACATTGTATGTGCCAAAACAATCATTAACAGGACTACAATGATGAAGATAACATCTTAATATTGAATTGACTACAAGTCGGTCCAATTGCATTCATTAAATTTTACTAATAAATAGTCAAGATCAGTTTTCAACAAGAAATTTTATTAAATAAAGTTAACTACACTTTGAAACATTCATTTTCTCAGTTCAGTCACTTATTTTTTTCATTCATAATTTACAACATGTTAAAATTACTCCTTGTTTTGTTTGCATGCTTGTTAAATGTGAACTCATAATGCAACTTACAGATAACACAGATATTAGTTTTAAATCAACCGCATTAAAGCTGTACACTGAAAAAGAATTACATACACCTCACAGCCAATTTTGATGAAAATCACGAAGTGAAATAATCACACTTCTGTTTCACAGTAAGGGAGAGAACTTTGCATGTGCTGAATACTTGTCATCACCCTTAACTTATTTATGATTAAAGAAACTGTTGCAGTTGCCCTTTTCTACAATTGCACTCCTGCTTCCATGCTTGCTTGAGTACAATTGAACATTTTCATGTTCGATGATGAAGTGCGTTATGCTTCTTAATGTCTCGAACCTAAACAAGGGCTGTGAGATCATGAAGGTATGCTGTTTCCATGACGACCTCTTGTGTAATTCTTTTGTTTTTTCAACTATATTCAAATCCACGGGACTTGTGCCTTCAAGTCTCGAATCTTTTGTGGGCCAGGTTTTAACGCAACCCCTTTAAACTATCTTTGACGTTATTATCTGTGGCACTAGCCTTGTGGCCCTTTCATTTGCCCTGATCGTTCTTCCTGTGTCTAAAGCACATTGTGATTTTTTGACTCTTTCTGTAACACTGATCCTAATTACACACCCTAAACGAACCGAGAGCGGCTACATTTAAAGCTGAACACATCGTCATTGTCTGTTTGGCATTTGGTCTTTGTGCCTATGCACTTAAATTACATCCTGACAAGCCCAGCATGCTTTAGAGGACAGAGAGGAAGAGAATGTGTGCAAGAAAGTGTAACTTGTCTGACATCCCTCTACCACTCTAACTCACGTTTAAAACAAAAAAGGAACCCGCTGAATCCCACAGAACTTCCTGTTCACTGATCGTGTGAAGAAAGTTAACATTCCATTGAACGTCTGAAATTAAAGGTCTCTGCAGTCAGACTTATTCTCTCTGGACCTGAAATCAAGTGAACCAACTCCTTTCAGCCACTACTGAATAGAATGAAGGAGGGGTGTCCTTTGATTGAATAATTGATTTTCTGGAGCGCTCTATGTTTAAGAGGGATAAGACGACATCCTTCGGCTGTAATGATTGTAATTACTGCAATGACTGGTCATGTCAAATATGACACTGAAAGGACTGTTATTAACCTTTATTATCCAGCCAGAGAAATTTGAAAAAGACGACAAGAGGCTTCGGTCTTTCTCCCCTCTGTGGCCCACCTCAGCTGAACGCGTGGATGAACTGATCCGAGATCAGCTCCCTGGCGCTGATGTTCACAGCTGGTTAATTGACTGTGTAGTCTGATTCACTGAGCTGTCCGCGGTATTGATTCTTAATGTTCACTCCATCATTTAATCATGCATAATCGACAATTGGAGTTTCAAGAACGAGTTTACAATGATTCAGACGTCAATATGTTACAATATTTATTAGTACAACGAACCAAAGCAACTGAAAAAAGCAAATACAGCTTATGGGACCTTTTTAGCCACAAAGAAATGGGAATTATGTAAAACTCTGTGTTAGACCAACAGAATTTCAAATTGAACATTATTGCTGAAATGTTAAGCAAAATTTGTTATTGAAGAATTTATTATAAATGGCATATTCGTTCACATATTTTTTTTTAGTTCATGTGCCCTCGTAATCTTTAAATCAAAATAGCTTCCCCTTCCTCTCGCAAAAACATCTCTTCCCTTCTCTGGTGATGTGTTTACAGGCATGAGGGCGGGGAAACCTTTCACTCACATGAGATCAACCAATAGCAAACCACAACCATCCAATCAAATCCCAAAGGACAAAATAAAGTCCATCCCTGCATTTTTTTCTTGTACGAAGCCGTTTCACTTGGACGACATTATAAGTAAGAAAATACTATCACAACTTCCATTTAATATCAACTTCAAGTTAGTTTGTGAGTTCCCAGCATGCATTGCAGCATGAAAAAATGATGTGCTTACTGTTAAACGATTATTGTTTCACTGTTTGACTTATGTTGTTGTTTTGACATTATTTTAGTTTTTTTATGTGTTGTGATGAGCTCCTCTTTTTATATTTGTTGATTGTCACCAATTTTGAGGTTTGTGTGCCGACTCGACTGTTGGTGTATCCATCTTTTCACACTGAGGACAATTGAGGGATTCAGAAGGAAACACGATGCATTAAGAGCCGAGAGGTTAAAACATTTGAACGGAATGAAGAATTTTTTTCCATTTAGTACTGCCCTTCGGAAGCAACAGAAGATACTAACATGTTTCCTGGAAGACAAATTAAGTACAATTTACCTTGATCTTCAAATTCAAAAAGGTTTCACCCCCGGCTCTTAATGCATTGTGTTTTCTTTTTGGAGCATCAGTGAATGTTTGAACCTTGTGTTTGAGTCCCTCAATTGTCCTCAGTGTGAAAAAACTGGATCTTAAAATCATACAGTTCCTGCTGGAAAGGGTTAGAATATGCAAAATGCAGGAAAACTGAAGAATTTTCTGAAGAACATTGGGCAGTTTAACTGCTCAGGACAAACAAGGGACTCAGGAGCTGTGGATCATCCAGGGAACGACACACAGTGTTTATGATCAATGGTTCATAAACTTTTGAACGGTGTCATTTTAAACTCAGCTATTTTTTGTTTTTGTTTTGTGGAGTATGTAAACATCTTTAATGTAAAATATCTTATTCAGCACAGCATTAAATAAAAAATAACATGTATTTTGTCCCATCTCTCTTATTTTGTTAAAATTATTCACATTTTCACAAATTCTGCAAGGGGTTCACATCATTTTTCTTGCCACTGTATATATATAGTATACCTAAAATTTGAATACATCAATTTACGTCTAATTTTTTTGTTTTCTCAACAACTGATTTTCACAGTGAATGAACAAGATGATTTTATGCTGTTTCACCACTGAACCTAAGCACCATTTGAACTCCTGATGCATTTCAGGAAAAAAGTGCCACACTTTGGCAGCTGTGCTTATTTGCATATTCAGCCAATAATTAGGCCTTTGAGCAGAGCGCAGAGTGGGACCATGGGGGCATTGGGCTGGGCTGGGCAGGGAAGAGGGAGGGAGCACTCACCGATAAATGGGCTTGCTCACCCTCAAGTTGTTCCAAACCTGTATGACTTCCATAGTAGACTTCCATTGTAGGCTATAGGGGAAAATACTACCAAAGTCAATGGGGACCAGCAACTGTTTGGTTACAAACCTATTTCAAAATATCTTCTTTTGCGAATAAAGAAAGAACAGAAGAAAGAAATTCTTGCAGGCTTGGAACAACTTGAGGGTAGGGTTAGTTGAGTAAATGACAGAATTTATATTTTTGGGTGAACTATCCCTTTAACTTAAATAATGAATATACTTGTAATTTAAGCAATTAGGCTATTACTATAAAAACATAGTCAAGCCCAGGCATTTCAATTTGATTAATTACAACTTCACTATTTACACCATTGTTTCCCAAACTGGGGTTTGTGGGGGAACTGTGGGGGGTCAGCGAATTTATGAAGTTTAGAAAACCTGATTTACACAATGGAAAGAATACAGATGCCTAACAGGATGGAAATAAAAAGCACAATCCATTGCTTGGTGAGAGCTGACTTACAGTATATGTGTATGAATTTAATTTTGATATTTGTTAGTCATCTGTTGACATTTTCAGATTCTAGTAATTTCAGTAATTTTGTCAAAGAAGATGTGATATAAAGAACTAATACCACAAAACAGAATTCACAGAATTGATCCAAATCCATTGATAATACCTGACCCTGCCGTCACTTTCTAAAGGGAAAAAACAGAAAGGACATAAGAAACCTTTTAAACTGATCACCAATTCTAACAATATAAAAAAAACCTTTTGTTTGAAGCATTTCAATTATAAAAAGGAACAAGAGATGACACACCTGGATTATGCATTATAATAGCAACATCTGCTAAAACCAACATAGTCAAATTAATTAAATTCACCCCTGTTTAATTAATACTGATTTTTTTTCTTATAAATAAAGAGTGGAATAATATAATTTCCATTTAATGAAATGTGGTTTTAACATTGTATCCAGTATATAGCCTACTGTATATTATCCAACATATATGATGGGGCATGAAAATCTACAGGTAAAATCAAAATTCACCAAAGACCATACAGTAATTTCATGTTATTTGAATTTAAAGGCAGCAAAACTTGGTACAGGTCATTTCTAATTGACAAACAAACACTGAGAACAGTTTATTCTGCAGCAGCAACAGTGGTTGGACAGTGGTTGGTGTTTCTGTAGTGTTTTACAGACCACATTGTGTCCATGCCAAGAACTCTAATTATACTTTCTCATAAAGCCCTGCCATGCTCAGAAACACCTGAAGAGCAGACGTCACCGCACTCAGGATATTGTTATTCAAATGTTTCCTCATCAGCGGCTAACAAAGGCCAATTTGCATGCCATTTTTAAATAATATCCAGCACTTAGCAGGTGCTTGCCACTAACAGAAAACCACTCATAAAGCAAATGTCTAGTCATCTTTGGTTAGTAGTGGGTATTATTTAGGTGTAATGAACATTGTATTAGTTTATAAAATGTGTTCAAAGTTATAGAAGGCCATTGTTTTCTTTTGAATTGCATGTGTACATGAAAAGGGCACATTGTCTGAAGCCATAAAGGCAGTACCTCAACAGAACTGACAATGAAAACAACAGCGACACCTACCGGTTGGTCTGTGACAGTCACTGCATTCTGATTACTGATGGCAAATAAAAGAAACAATAATTTTATTGATCCATCCAGGACTTACTTGAGAGAGTTCTTTTTATTTTATTTTTAGAAAATATTGAAGAAAAAGCTCCAAAATCAGTAACTTAAAGGAACAGTTCATTAAAATTAAAGAAAGATATAACTACCTCATTGTGTAGCTACTCACCTCATTTTGTTCCACATTTCTTTTTTTATTCTTTCTTCTATGGAAGAGCAGTGCAACAGGTCTTCAGATTCATTCCTTTTGTGTTTAACACAACAAGGATAAGTAATGAATCCATGTTTATTTTTGGGTGAACTATTTATTCCTTTGAAGTCTTGAGCTTACATATGTATGCACACAGCATGTGAACCAATCCAGTCGCAAATTTATATTTAGTTTCAGTAAGCCTCACAACATCCATGATAGCATGCATTTAACTACCAACAAAAGTTTGGGGTAAATCTGAGAAAAATCTCCAAGCTTTTGTTAGAGGAACTTAATGAAACCTCTACCCATAGTGCTTTGCGCTCAGTAAAAGCCTGGATGTCTGAAATGGTATAGTGTGTTTTTAACTTCTGATGGTTTTGATCTGAATGAGACAAACAGACAGCCCTTTCATTTCATGAACATGGCATCGCACTTTGAACACAGCAATGTTTTAGCGTGAGTACTTCATTAACGTGAAGGTTATGCTTTTATCACCTGCGCTGGAGCCGTCAGCAAAGAAGAGAATGGTAACGTAGATAGACAGCCTTACTGGAAAAGGAGAAAACAAAACTGCAAGCAACAGACAGAAGGAAGCGTTGAGCATGAGTCTCATAACAACTCTTCAGAGCTTGAAAAGGAAAGCAGCCACTAACAGAATTACTGCACATACAGCATGTGTATGAGTTCCTTCAGTAAAATGTATAGGCTACCAGTTAAAATCGTCATGTTGGGTCAATCAGTACAGATCCTTTTTTTTTTTAGCAGTGGACAGTGGCTGCGTGACTGAAAGGGCTAGTAGTCAAGTAAACGAATGCCCTCAACACTGGAAACATGTAGACAGACATGTAAACAAATATATATCCATTTAAAACAAGTATAGAAGAGTTGTCAAGAACTGCCATTTCAACAATATCGGTCACTCTAAGTTGGTTTTGCTTCTGGATATAACTGGATATCAAACACAGTTCCAAAAATAGTTATTTATATCTTCTAAACATTTGGATGAATCCACATTCTTTTGATATCCTTTCGTCTTCAGGGTTTCTCTAGATGATACATAGCCTACAAAAGGTGGGGTTAATTGGACAAATGGTCTAAGAAGAGTTTGGGAATATGGGAATAATTTTATGGATGGCGAATTGGAGATATACATTTTGTTTAGCTTGGGGAAAAAAAATATTCTAACCTGTATGGTTGTAGAGATATGATCAAACATACAGGTACTTATTATAGCGCCACCTATTGTCCGATCGGAGTGTGTGTGTCTGTGTGTGTGTGTGCACCTGGATAGTGGGGGGGTGGTTGGGACCATTCTGCCAAATTTGGTGTTTCTAAGACTTACATTTTTAGGGCATGACATATTGCGACTGGGATAAACCATGTTTAGCCTTCTTTTAGTTTTGTGAACCAGGAGTGGACTTAATGATTTAGGAGCTCAAGTAAAAACTTTTGTGAGATTATCCTGTAATGTTCAGTGATGGTAATTGTAGAGAGTTCCATTAAGGTGGCCATTAATGACTTTACATCATTTCCTATTTGTAATTTTATTGCCTTTATTAAATTATAGCATTAACAAAAACAGGCTATTATGCCTTTAAAAAAATCAAGCACTAAAATATTAAAATAGAAAATAGTTCAGTCTCAACCGCATTTAATATATTTGTGGGAAAACAACTGTTATTGTACTCTCATGTAATGTTCATAATGTTTTAGCCCTTTTTAGTGCATACATAATTTTTAAAAGAAAGAATTGTATGTGTAAGATGCGTAAAGCCTCAATATGTAATTTTTCGCCGCTAGAGGTCGCTTATTCAAATCAATGGCATAGCTTGATGAAGCATGGATTTCAATTTTATTATGCCGCAGACAATCGCTTCCTTTTTTTGCGGTCATGCATATGTGGGGTAACGCAGCACTGTTTTATCATATTAGATACATTTGAGTGTGTTGAAAGTTGTTATAATGCTTCTCTGTGCATTCTCTTGGCCGTTTTCTGTCGAAGAATGTA
Organism: Gobio gobio; assembly: GCF_949357685.1. Lineage (NCBI taxonomy): Eukaryota > Metazoa > Chordata > Actinopteri > Cypriniformes > Gobionidae > Gobio > Gobio gobio. Next base: position 30,558,457 of record NC_137105.1, on the reverse strand, counting down.
TCCAAACAGTTGCTCACCTGTCTAATAAAACACACAATATAAAGCGTCTTTGCTGTTTCTATGGTTTCTACAAAATAAAATTGAGGGTAACGCGTGTAATATGTCGTCATTGATAGGCGAAGCATGGACACGGTCTGTGTCCGGGTTAAAATTGCTTATTTCTTGGAAACATTTGGGATAATGTAAGTGCACAAGTCAACAAAATATATAACATTGTTCTAGTTCTATTTTAATCCAAAAATCTTACATATTGTGCCTTTAAAGTGCTTAAAGGGATGAAAAGGCACCCAAAATGAAATTTCTGTTTACTAAGGGTACATTTACTTGACAATGATGTACTAAAAAGCTTTCCTTTTTCGCAAATAGAAGAGAAACATGTCAAAAGGATCCCCGTTCATACGGATCTGTGAAAACTACAAAAAACGCTGTATTATTCATGTCAGGCCAGTAGTTGGCCATGTCACTTTGTAAACACGGAGACGATAACGGTAATGTTTTAAGAAAAACTTGGACTTTGCATTTTCAGGCACTCAAAACGCAGTTGTTGTGAGCAACCAAAACACATAAAATTTTTTGTTAAGAAACCATGTTGTGTGTAAATGGCCCCTCACTTATGTTGTTCCAAATCCATAAGCTTTTCTTTCAACTTCAAAACACAAATGAAGATATTTTTTTTTATGAAATCACACCTTTTGGTGTCAAAAACTAAATATATGGGAAGCATTTTCTCCTCCCTCTTTTAAACTCTTGCCAAGATCACAAAAATAAATATACTTTTGTAAAATCTCCATTGACAAGCCTCCATCTTTTAGATGCTGTTGGACACAAACGTTGTTGTAACCTCTAATGTCCTTAAATCAAACAAAACGTTTCGGTTACTAACGTAACCTCGGTTCCCTAAGATGAGGGAACGAGTATTGCGTTTTGCTAAAACGCTATGGGGGAATTCCTTTCCTCGAGATATTGAAGCAAATTTTTATCCAAAAATACCTTCTATACGCAGTGCAGCTGCACAACTCTCAGCAGGAAGCAGCTGCGTGCTGATTGGCTGTGCCGCTGCAACTGCAGCAACCTATAGCGAGACCGTGGGGCGGGACGGACCAATCAGGTCCTTCCAAACTCCCGCCACAAGGGGCAACATAATTTGCATAGCCTAGGGTATATAAGACCCACTCTCGCAAGGTTAGTCAGGTTAATCGACTGAAGCGACTCCTGAGCAAGTGAGCAAGCACGGCAAGCAAAACGCAATACTCGTTCCCTCATCTTAGGGAACCGAGGTTACGTTAGTAACCGAAACGTTCCCTTACGAGAGTACTCTGGTATTGCGTTTTGCTAAAACGCTATGGGGGACCAATGCAAAACGCCGTGCTTGCTTAACGGCTCTAAAGCCGACGACACCAAACCCAGGCCAACCTAGGTGGGCCCGTAGTATGATATCAATAATTCAGAATGGGCCAGACCTGAGTCGGGCCCTCATGAGAATGAGCACGATATTCGTGCAATAAAGTATAGACCGGACATAATCGGGTCAGGAATAATGAGTGGCCAGACACTTCGGGCCGTATAAGGAATATGCTTATGACTTATACAATATTCAACCCAGGCCGGACTTATCGAGCCTTAAGGGGTTAATCTGTTCATACAGCAAGAAGCCCAGCTTGTAAAGCCGGAACATCTAAATTATAGAATCTGATAAAAGTGGACGGGGAGGCCCAGCCTGCCGCTGCACAGATATCATTCAGAGAAATGCCAGTAGACCAAGCCCACGAAGAGGCCATGCCTCTAGTAGAATGGGCTTTAATGCCTAAAGGGCAGCCGAGATCTTTAGACTCATAGGCCAGTGAGATAGCATCCACTATCCACCGTGACAGGGTCTGCTTTGTAACCGCGCACCCTCGGGTGCGTCCGCCAAAGCATACAAAGAGCTGTTCAGTTTGCCTGTAAGCAGCGGAACGCTCTATGTATATTCTCAGCGCTCTGACAGGACAGAGCAAATTAGCATCTATTTCATCTGACTGTGATGAAAGTGCCGAAAGTGAAATAACCTGTGCTCTGAACGGAGTTGAAAGCACTTTAGGTACATATCCATGTCTTGGTTTGAGGACGACTTTGGAGTCGTTTGGCCCAAATTCCAGACACGAGGCGCTCACAGAGAGCGCGTGCAGATCACCCACTCGCTTAACTGATGCAATCGCTAGCAGAAAAGCGGTCTTTAGTGACAGGAGCTTTAAGCTCACAGAATGCAGAGGCTCAAATGCAGAGCTCTTCATGGCATCCAGGACCGTGGACAGGTCCCATATAGGGACTGAAGGGGGGCGAGGTGGGTGAAGCCTTCTAGCCCCTTTAAGGAAGCGAACAATGAGATCGCTCTTTCCTAGTGACAGTCCGTTCACTTTAATGTGATACGCTGCTATAGCAGCCACATAAACTTTGAGCGTGGAGGGGGAACGACCCGCGTCCAGAAGCTCTTGTAAAAATGTAAGCACCTCTGACACTGCACAATCATGTGGGGTCAGACTTCGCGCTTTACACCAGTCTGAAAAGACTGACCATTTGCCTGAATAGAGCCGCCTAGTTGTGGGGGCTCTAGCTTCAGTAATAGTGTTCATTATGCTTTCAGAAAGGTTCTCATGTACCCGTTGATGGGCCAAACATGAAGCGCCCATAGATCGGGACGGGGATGCCAAATCTGCCGTTCCGCCTGCATGAGGAGATCTCTCCTCAGCGGGATCGGCCACGGAGCTGCATCTGACATCTGACTCAGCAGTGAGAACCAAGGTTGATTTCTCCAAAGCGGGGCTATTAAAAGCACAGCGCATTTGCTCTCCCTGATCCTCTCTATGACCTGAGGTAACATTGAGATTGGGGGAAACGCATAAAGAGGAAGGTTGGGCCATTCGTGGGCCAACGCATCCTCGTGCTTGGAGAAATATATTCGGCATTGAGCATTGTCTTTTGAGGCGAAAAGATCCACTTTTGCCTCTCCAAACTTGCCCCAAATTATCTGAATTATATTTGGGTGAAGAGACCACTCTGCCGGGGACACTTTGCCCCTGGACAGCATGTCCGGACCCAAATTCAGAATGCCTGGCACGTGAGTCGCTCTCAGCGAGCTCAGATTGTGCTCTGCCCATATTAGGGCTTCTTCCGCCATTGAGTGCAGATCGATAGATCTCAGACCGCCTTGGCGATTTATATAGGCTACCACCGACCTGCTGTCCGTTCGGATCAGGACATGGTGGTATTTTATGTACGGAAGGAAAGCTCTTAGCGATATCGTGACCGCTTTCATCTCTAGACAGTTTATATGAAGGCTCTTCTCCGAGTCTGACCAGAGACCGGAGATCGGCCTGCCCTCGTGAAGGGCTCCCCAACCTAAGTTGGATGCATCTGTCGAGATAACTTTCCACTTCGTAACAGTGCCCAAACTCACGCCCGTCTTGTACCAGACGGGATTTTTCCAAGGAGCCAGAGCTAACACACAGCTGTGGTCTACCTTGATTTGCAATCGGCCCGAAAGCCATGCGTGAGCTGGAACGCGGCGATTCAGCCAGTGCTGTAGGGGGCGCATGCGCAACAGACCCAGTCTGAGAACTGGCGCCGCCGAGGCCATGAAACCCAACATCCTCTGAAAGTGTTTGAGAGGAATGTGTGCACCGGACCTGAGGGAAACCGCTCGGTTCCGAACAGAGAGCGCGCGCTGTGACGTCAGCCGCGCGCTCATCTGCATTGAGTCCAATACTGTTCCCAGAAACGAAACTTTCTGTGTGGGAGACAATAAACTCTTTGCCACATTGATTCTGAGTCCCAAGCATTGTAAATGGTTGAGAAGCCAAGATCTGTGGTTTAATAACTGTATCTCTGACTGAGCTATTATGAGCCAGTCGTCGAGATAGTTGAGAATTCTCATTCCCCGAAGCCTCAGCGGGGTTAGCGCCGCTTCCATGCACTTTGTAAACGTGCAAGGGGCTAGAGATAGACCAAAAGGTAGCACCTTGTATTGGTATGCTTTCCCCTCGAAGGCGAATCTCAAGAATGGCCTGTGATGGGGGGCTATTTGTATGTGAAAATAGGCATCCTCTAGATCCACAGTGAAAAACCAATCTCCCGGGCGAATGTGCGCGAGGATTTGTTTCATTCTCAACATTCTGAACGGGCGCTTCATAAGGGCTTTGTTCAGATGTCTGAGATCTAGGATGGGTCTTAGACCACCGTCCTTTTTTGGTACAAGGAAGTAACGGCTGTAAAAGCCTGACTCGCTCTGTGAGGGGTGTACGGCTTCTACCGCTCCCTTTATTAACAGTTTTGATATCTCGGTTCGAAGCACGTGACTTTTGTCGCTTCTCACCGTTGTCTCTTCCACGGTGCGAAAGCGCGGTGGTCTGCGAGCAAACTGTAGCGAGTAACCTCGTTCTATTATGTTCAACACCCATTTCGAAATGCCGGGAATGGCCCGCCAGGCCTCGGCCTTCGAAGCCAGGGGCTGAATTAATCTGTGGGGCGAGTCGCTGAGTAACAGGGACTCGGTGGCCCGATAACCTTGCGCTAAGCTGGCGCTTATGAGGGAATTGTTTCCCGCCGCCTGAGTGCAGGGGGCCGGGGGACATAGAGGATTGGTGCTTGTGTACAGGCGAGCGCGCTTGAGTGCGGGCTCGTTGACTGTGAGAATAATGTTTCCAGCCACCTGAGTGCAGGGGGCTGGGGAACATGGGGGAGTGCTTGAGTGTAGGGGTACATGCTTTAATGCTGGCACACTGCCTACAGAGAAAAAGCTCTTTTTGTGACTCATATGGGTCGCCGTGAAAACGGCGTTTGTGTACAGGCGAGCGCGCTTGCTTGCGGGCTCGTTGGCTGTGAATGTGGCGTTCCCAGCCGCCTTGAAGGGAGCTGGGGAACGTTTTGGAAGAGAGCGAGGCGGTGCACCGGCCGAAGCGGGCACTATCCGCCTTCTCTTCATACCTCTGGCTAGGACGGCTTCGGAGGCTCAGGTTTCGACACATTGCTGGGTCGTGGACCTCGACGCTCCGGCGGTCTGCTGCGGCTCGTAGAGCGGGAACGCTGACCGGGCTTGGAAGCCGCGTGAGGCTGGCGAGCTGAAGGCGGCGCCTTGGCGGGCTGGGCTGGTCCAGCCTTAGCTTGACGGCTAGCGGAGGAGCTGGAACGCTTGGGCAGGAAATGTCGCATTGCCTGCGAAGTTTTCTGTGCCTCAGTGAAGCGCTCTGTGAACCCAACCACGGCGGAACCAAACAATCCTGAAGGCGAAATGGGCGCGTCCAGGAAAGCGGTCTTGTCCGCGTCCTTCATCTCCGTTAAGTTAAGCCATAAATGGCGCTCCAACACCGTCAGGCTGGCCATGCATCTGCCGATCGCCTGAGCATTGGCCTTGGTGGCGCGCAGGGCCAAGTCAGTGGCGCCGCGCAGATCCTTCAGAGCCTCGTTATCAGGAACAGACTCGTCCAGGGAACGGAGGAGTTTGGCCTGGAAGACTTGAAGAACCGCCATGGAGTGTAGCGCTGACGCCGCCTGGCCGGCGGAGGCGAATGCTCGACCGGCGAGGCTGGACGTAGTGCGGCAGGCCTTGGAAGGGTGCACGGTCTTTGACTGCCATCCTCTGGCGGAGGGCGGGCAAAGGTGTGCAGCGACAGCCTCCTCGAGGGGAGGAAGGGCTTGATATCCTTTTTTCTGAGCGCCATCGACTACCGAGAGCGCTGGAGAAAAAGAGGATCTGGCGCGAGATGAAAATGGCGCCTTCCACGATTTTGTTAGCTCCTCGTGGACTTCTGGGAAGAAGGGAGCGGGTCTTTGAGCGGTAGGTTGACGGCGGTTCTCGAAATACCACTCATCCAGACGGCTTCTCGTGGGCTCCTCGGGCTGAGACCAGTCAATGCCGAGGTCGTCCACGGCCTTGGTGAGCAAGCGCATAAGCTCAGCGTCGACTGAGGTTATGACGCCGCTAGCCGTCCGCGTCGAAGTGGCGTGCTCCGAGGCGGCGTCCGACCACCCGCTCCCGGATGCAGCAAGGGAAAGGCTGTCATCCTCTTCCTCCTCCGGTCCGCCGAACGAAACAGCAGCAGCCGCCATGCGAGGGGAGCTGTGCTGCTCGTCGGCGAACAACACGGGCGATGGCGAGGCACGCGGGGACATGCCCGGCGTGTGCTCGTCAGAGCGCTCCGGTGGCCTCTAGTCGCGACGTTTTTTCTTCCGTGGCTCTAGAGGCTGGGAGCACGGGACGGGATCCGAGTCGAAGCTGGCGAGCCGAGCCCGAAGGGTCTGCAGCGCCAGCTCGTCGCACTCAGGGCAGCCGCCCTGGTTGAGTGCAGCCTGCGTGTGGTCTCGTCCGAGACATGACACGCAGATGATGTGCCGATCCTCGTCCGCGATGAAACCTCTGCACGAGGCGCAGGAACGAGACATTTGCATCAACGTCTCGGCTCTTTTTGAATGTTTTAGAAAAACAGAAGGTATAAAGGATATGGTGCCGGATGGCGCAGCTGGAAGGCAGGCTGAAGGCGGAGAATCCGACGTCCTCAGGCTGCGTGTTCCGCTGGGTGCGTGTCGACGGCAGGCTTCGATCCGGAGCTCAACGTTTGCAAGTCGCTGAAGAAGAATTAATCTGACTAACCTTGCGAGAGTGGGTCTTATATACCCTAGGCTATGCAAATTATGTTGCCCCTTGTGGCGGGAGTTTGGAAGGACCTGATTGGTCCGTCCCGCCCCACGGTCTCGCTATAGGTTGCTGCAGTTGCAGCGGCACAGCCAATCAGCACGCAGCTGCTTCCTGCTGAGAGTTGTGCAGCTGCACTGCGTATAGAAGGTATTTTTGGATAAAAATTTGCTTCAATATCTCGAGGAAAGGAATTCCCCCATAGCGTTTTAGCAAAACGCAATACGAGAGTACTCTCGTAAGGGAACTCCTTTCTGTGGGTTAAGATCAGGTACTTTGAGGCTGGCTCATATTATCTGGTTCAAGAACGCTGGTACACATGCACAAATACACACTGAATAAGAATTATAAAGCTTTTTCCTTTTTTGTAGAATAGGTAAACTGTCATCATCACGCTCTCAACTGACCATAATGATTATTGATCAATCAAAAACAACAGCATCTGAACAAATTAGAATGTGTACCTGGGATGTATTTCCAAACAATAATTAAGAAAATGAAGGGAAAAAAAGCCACTTACAACAAAAAAAATACATTGATTCTTGAAATGTTGTTTAGTAGTTTACTGAACTGGCTAGTACAGAATCAATCGAAAAACAATGAAGGTGAACTAAACGAAAGCAAATGCAGTGAAGAAATGTTATTCTGTTCACACTGACATGCCAGTTTCATTTAAAGAGTATGTATTTTTTTCAACGTTAAAATACTTAGACCAATTCCAATTTAATGTGTAGACAATTAAAAGCCATAGGTAAATTGACTACCTGTAGAGTGCAGAGTGTGGTGCTTTCAAACGTAGCTGTTTGAACAACCAACTGCAGGAACGGGGAGCGTTTGGGAAACAGTCCCAGGAAACAGTGGTGATTGTGATTGCATCACTGTATTGCTCATACTTTGTAATTGTAGTTATGAGAATTAAAGAAGCTCATAAACAATCTTCAAAGCAAGCAGACTTTGGATTTCCAGCTGGTAGACAATGTAATATAAAACATCCTATAGAGTGAAGGAGTAATCTGGGCCTACATGGGACAGCAACTGTCTGCAAGGGAAAAAATTGCAATTGGGCCCAGAATAACCTTAAAGGTTATGTATTGGCATTATGGTTATATGAAGAACCTTTAAAGTGGAAAGTAGGCAGCCAGTAAACTTAAAGGTAGGGTAGGCAATTTTCAGAGAGGATAGCAATAGCGAGTTAGCTTTGAAAACATTAGATCCCACCCTCCCTTCAGAGCATCTCCACAGCAGGGAGCAAACAAAAGCGTCACTAAAGACGGCGTAGATCCAACAACTGCAAAAGCATGATTTGATCTTGTCCTGGGAACATAAAGTAATTCAGAATGATCTGGAAGGTGCAGTAAGTCAGAGTACTGTGCACCTGGCTCTGAAGGGATTTAAATACAAAATAACAGAACTTTAAAATCAATTCTATATTTAACAGGAACAAGGATACAACATTGTTCTAATGGGTTTTGGATATTTAAATCCAATAAATCGTATATATTGTGCCTTAAAAACAAGATGCTTTTGTAGCCAGGGGTCGCCATCTTTCAGTACTATGACCTGTGACGTCAGGGGGTTTGTCGTCTTGCGTTCAACAGAACTCATCAGTAACGATATACAACAGTGGAGGACAGATAGTGAAAGATGAAGACAGAGACAGTGAAAGATGGAAACTGGAAAGCCACAGGGCATCAGAAGACAAAAGCATTTCCCCTGGATGTGAAAATGAGATTTACAGTGTTAAAGCAAAGGACAAAAGATTCAGTTTTCATAAACTACAGCTGAAACGGAGAACAGTACTGATTCACTTCCCGATACACATTCAGACACAAGTCCCACTGCCTCCAGATTTCCATAGTTATACTTGAATACACAATATGTTACCAAAATGACTGTCAGGAATGGAAATTATCCACAACCACTATACCACTTGTCATTCCACAACATATAGAGATCAAAGCTGATGCAAACCGCAAAATAGATATTTCTTACCGTGACTCCACGTTTACCAATCAGGACTTCATATGTTGGATAATATCTAGGGATCCACCGATATCATTATTTGTGGCCGATACGATATACCAATTTTAACGAACAATTATTAGCCGATTCCGATACCGATATTTGTCACTGGTCCTCTTCTTTGAAATGTTAAAATAGTGTTTTGATCATGTTTTAAAAAATAAACATACATTAACTTATAGCCTACTGGCTAGTCTATTGCTGCATTTTCAAATAATTTCTAATGGATCCATTTAACATGCAGCAGGCCAACATAAATACATATGATATAAAAAGTGCTTTTTAGATAGGTTTAACAGTTTCCAGGTACAGAAATAAAGTAAAATGTTAAATAACACTGCATAATCTTCACTGTATAAATTAAATACATATATTATTATTACATTGAGACGTAGCTAAATTCTCATCAAGTGACTGCATTCATGTCCTCATATACAGAGGCTGAAAAATACTGCAAGTTTCAGTGTGTGTGAGGTAAATGAAACATTCATTCACACAGAGACACACAAAAACATGCAGAATTCATATTTAAACAGTCTTTTTGCAGCTTAATATTCACAGACACTATATATCGCGACTTGATTTAAGTGTAATGACCGTACATTTTATTTATTCATCAAAACTTTGACAAATTCCGTGACATTCCGTGTTATACAGTAAATTCCGTTTTTATGACTGCATTTTCCGCATCGTGGAAATGAATCCTTATGAAAGTTAAAAAAAAGTTATTTTAAGTTTTTTTTGTTGTTGTTGGTCTTTTGTTGTTTGATTAACATTAAAATGCAGACGGCAGCGCAGCAGGAATATGACATTATAATCTTGGATTATGCAACAGACATTATACAGCTCAGTGCCTTCACGGAGAGTTAATTAATAAACCATCGGTTTGTTATATCTGCCTTTTTCATGCTATAGGTGATATGCGGATGGTTGTAAATTGATAAAAAAAAACGTCCGATAAATATCGGCGGCCGATACAGCGGTGCATCTCTAATAATATCCCAACGTTATTCCTAATCCAGTCATCTTCCTTGCCATCATCTTTTTCAGCCTTTTGCATTCAGTGCAATAGAGTTTTAAACGACTTCTGCTTCACTTTACTTTTACTTTTGAAAAGCTGCTTTGGAACAATCTAGTACAAAACGCTATAAATAATAGCAAAATTACATTTCCTTAATAGCCAAAACACAGGTTTCCACATGGTTTCCTTGAAGATATACGTTGTTTAAAATGAAAGAGTGACGCATGTTTGTTGCATTTTAATGTGAAATAAGAGTCCTGTATCTTTATTAAAACCACATTAATGATTTATCTCTCATCGACCCATGATGCCCCTGCAATTCATTGGAATGTTAATTTTTTATTACATGGCCCGCCCAACCCACAGATATTAACCGTGATCCACACATCACTACTGCCAATATCACATAACTAATTGTAAAAATACTCATTTATTTAGTTTTAAGTGAAATTGTATTCCCATTTTTTTTACAAAATGTAACTGTAATCTGATTACTTTGTTTAACAAATTAGTTACCAGATTTTGTATCATGATTACGTAACGCCGTTACCCCCAAACCTGTTATAATAATCTTCATTAATCCAAAGGAGATAGCCAACCCCATGACATCACATAATGATAATTTGACTGACTGCTTCATTTCCACTTTAACATCCTTGGATCCTTTCCATTGCACAGAAGGTTATTTATAGTGGGAAAAGATTCTTTAGATTATTACAAAAAATTTTTTTAAATATAAACTGGTGACGAGTAAGCATCATTTTCTCCAAAAAATGTCAAAAACCAAGGCAGCTGACTCGTTGCCTCGCTGCCTTATCAGACAATGGCTTGTAAGGCAGCGTTTGTGCATGAAGGCACCTCACAAAACTTATTTCGGTCAGACTTCTTAGGCAGTGTAACTGTTTAATGATCTACAGCAAAATAGATAGAGCTTTGGTGATAACTAAACAAATATTGAATTACTACATTAGTAATTTCTCCTTAGAAATTACATCAAAGGTGGAAAATGTTGGTAAAAAACATTTACACACAAACTGACCAGCAAACGCAACTTTCGGACGCCATCTTTTTTTTCCAGCTCAACTGTCACAGAATGGAAAGCACAGGATTGTGGGATATCAAAGGCAGCAAAAGATACATATACGTTGCCTTCAAAAATCGATCAGATGAAGGTATCTCAGCAGACAGGAAGTGAAGCTAACAGATAAGCCTTCCTGCCTTGAAATATGTCCTCCGATCCGAAGGCAGCATTTTCCAGGTTTCGGACACAGCCTGTGTTTTTAGTCTGGTCCCGAAGTGTGTGACAAGTGATTTAAAAGAAGATTGACAGAATAAAATGTATGTGAAAATAAATTATTAAAGGTTGTTAAGGTGACCTAAAAGCTAGTCTCACTAAAATGCATGTTTGAGCTGTTTTAACTGAAAGCAACTGATATATTTTAAAAATGTCAGTGCCATTGTTTTGTCTCAAAATTTGTCTCTTACCTACTACATTACCTACACCTTGACTAAACACATAACACTATTTTAATGTGTCATTGTTACATTTACTATAGTAATAACAGTAAATTATGCATTGTTTAATTACAAACAACTAATACTCAACAAAACCCTACCCTAACTCTATAAGTACATGTTGCTAATTAATATTGCACAGTACTTTTGTGTAATCACACTGTGAAATAAATATTCACCCAAAAACCATTTCTACTGTTATTGCCCAGAACAAGATATTTAATTCAACACACCCGGAGTCCAAACTTAGAACTCGGCAAGCAGCAAAAGTTCTGGCAAGTATATGCAAATGTATTACTCGCCAGTTGGCCAATAACTTTTTTATGCCTGTTTGTGAGGATGTGATATGGCTGATATGCAATTTTCAAATCACAAAGGCTGTCGTTTAATACATAGACGGAGATTCTGTATACACTACAGCAGGGCATACAGAAATTAAGAACCTTTGTCTAATATATATGAAAATATAAATAAGATAAAAACTAAATAAGACATGAACATTATCAATAACGGTTAAAACAGGAATCGTTAACAATAGATCAATTTCAAAGTACAAAAGGACTATTTAATGGCTTTCAGCTACATCTAAACATGAAAACAAATTATGGGAATTTAATCAAATTAAATAGGCTATAGACTATAGGCTTTGGCCTATAGAAATAGTCATGGCTTGTTTTAAATGACAACCAAAAATCTGGAAAATTTTGAGTTAAAATCTCTTAATGCAATTCCAGATTAGATTCCCTGTATTGTTCATTTGTTTAACCAAAAGCTCTCACTATATACACATTAGTTAATATATTGATTTATTTTACAGTAAATGTTTAAAAGCAGCATTTTCATAATTGGACTCAAACCTTATAGTTAACTTAAATGAACCAATTTTTGGTTTTAATTTGTGCAGTGTGAAGAATAAAGCATTAATAAATCACTACTGTTAAGAGGCCGAACAAATAAACCAATCACACTGATCTCTTTTCGCAACAACGTAGACTTTTATTTGTGAAAAAGTACAATACCTTGTCTTTACAAATAAGCGTATGAAAGAACTGAAAGAACATTGCAAGGCCATAGGAGGCATTTCACAGGAGTGAATCTGTGCCGTGACAAGTGTTCCTGGGGCGGCAGCTTTACCGTTACACGAATCCACACAGTCAACACAGACCATCAAGACAAAACACGAGTAAGAAAAGTTTGTACAGATTTCAAAAATGAACAAAATCACTCTCCTACCCCAATAAACCATTCGTTTGAAACTTAAATCAATCTTTTATCGTCATTACATATTCACGTCCATATCCTCAAAATCAGGTCAACGGAAACGAGTTGACCTGCCATTTTAAATCACATTCGAAATGCATCCACATTAGGAAAATCCCAGAATATAATAGGAAAATCAAGCTGTTGTAAGCAAATAAAAGTTTCAATATTGTTGTCTCTCTCTCTATATATATATACACACGTGGTAAAACAAGCTTGAATGAACAGCCAGCACTGGTCTCCTCAGGATCACGAATCAAAGCATGCTAGGAATACTAGCTATTCCACTCCTAACAATACCCATAATTAATGCCCTGCTAAGACGGCGGAGCAAAACGATGGTGTTTACACTAATCTCAGACTGATTTGGTTAAATTACAGCTGCATTAGTGAGCTAGAATCAACAGGATGAGCTAGCCATGTCCTCTGCTGTCAGATTAGTACTGTCATTAGTTCAGGTTGATTCAATGCATCTCCACCTACTGAGCACGGTTTGATGCTCATCTGCACCTTCAGCTCTGTACAATATGGTGGATTGGTCTCCAATAGACCAACTGTACCCTGGAATATAATTACATGCCTTTTTATTGATTTACAAAAGAAAAAAAAGAGCAAGAAAAAAAGCAAAGCATCACTGTCTTTCAGGTCAAAACAGAAGGATATGACCGGATTTACAAAGCATGTTCACCAAATCACACAAACACATTAAATCACATTGAGGTTTTTGTGTATGACATCTTTTTTTGCAGTGTACGGAAGGGGAGAGAGAGAGATAGAGATAGAGAGAGAGGAAGAGAAAGAGAGATAGAGACCGAGAGAGGAGAGAGAGAGAGAGAGAGAGAGGGAGGGCACAGGGAAGTTTGTGGAAGAACAGAGCTGCCCCCTTGTGGAGAGCCGCGTTGCACATGGGCAGGAACCGAGGGGACTTTCACCTCCTGAGTACGAGACCGGCAAACGATTGGGCCGCTTCTACCTGCTGAGTCTCAGCTTGATAGAGTTCTTGACCACTGCGATGGGGTTGGACGGGAGGATCTGGACGTCCGACAGATCAGTGTTGGATATTTTCTGTGGAACATTAAAGCATAGATTGTCAATGGATTAAACTTAATTGTGAAATGGATTGGAATCAGTGTAAAGCCCTGTTCACACCAAGAGCAACAATAAAGATAACTATATTAGTATCCACACCAATGCACACTATCATTGTTTATTCTAAGCAGGCACTGCCACTTTAAAAGCTCTTTAAAAGCAGAAAGGATTCTGATTCTATGTTTTTATCATTCTTCAGCTGGAAAAAAAAAAAGCTTTGAAAGTGATTCCAACAATATCGTTTCTCTGTGTCATTACTGTTATAGTTGATATTTTTATATTTAGAATGATTTTTAGAACTACATATTTATAGTTATCGTCCTTGGTGTGAACGGGCCTAAAGTGTGTCCTAAAGCAGGGGTTCTCAACCTTGGTCCTCGAGGCCCACTGTCCTACAGAGTTTAGCTCCAACCTTGATCAAACTCACCTGCCTGTAGCCTTCTAGTAATCCTGAAGAGCTTAATTAGCTGGTTCAAAGTGTGTTTGATTAGGGTTGGAGCTAAACTCTGCAGGACTGTGGGCCTGAGAACCCCTGTCCTAAAGTGACAAACTGACAAGAAATCATCTCGTCTCTTCTATGATAAATGTTTCTGTTTGAACCAGCCATGTCTTCAACAAGACAATTAGTTTTATGTTGAAATGCCCTGGGCAATCGACAGTGAAATCTCATCGGTCCAAAATTCAGTTTGTTAACCTTAAGAAGAATATGACTAAATTACTTAAAGGGTTAGTTCACCCAAAAATGAAAATTCTGTCATTAATTACTTGCCCTCATGTCGTTCGACACCCGTAAGACCTCCGTTCATCTTCAGAACACAATTGAAGATATTTTAGTTGAAATCGGATGGCTCTGAAAGGCCTCCATTGGCACAATGCACGGTACACTCTCAAGACCCTTAAAAGCTACTAAAGACGTCGTTACAAAGTCCATCTCACTACAGTGGTTCTACAATAACTTTATGGAGAGAGGAGATTAGTTTTTGTGAGCAAAAAAAAACCTAAATAACGACTTATATAGTGATGACGATTTCAAAACATGGCATCATGAAGCTTCGAAGCGTTATGAATCAGTGAGTCGAATCATGATTCGGATCGCGTGTCAAACCGCCAAACTGCTGAAATTTGGCGATCCAAACTGCTGAATCATAACTGATTCATAACGCTTCGAGGCTTCATGATGCCATGTTTTGAAATCGTCATCACTATACAAGTCATTATTTAGGGGTTTTTTGCGCACAAAAACTATTCTCGTCACTCCATAAAGTTATTGTAGAACCACTGTAGTGAGATGGACTTTGTAACAACGTCTTTAGTACCTTTTATGGGTCTTGAGAGTGTACCGTGCATTGTGCCAATGGAGGCCTTTCAGAGCCATCAGATTTCAACAAAAATATCTTCATTTGTGTTCCGAAGATGAACGGAGGTCTTACGGGTGTCGAACGACATGAGGGTAAGTAATTAATGACAGAATTTTCATTTTTGGGTGAACCAACCCTTTAAATAAAAGTGTCCCTTAATATATATACATTAGTAGTTTGCTCAAATTAAAGTCTCTTTCTAACCAAGGCTGCATTTATTTGATCAAAAATACAGCAAAACCAGTAACCAAAAATTTTTTAAATGCATCCTTATTGAATAAAAGTATTATTAAAAAAAAATAAAAAATACTAGACCCCAAACTTTTGAATGGTAGTGTACATCGTAACCTTATAGCTATTAATGCATAAATATATTTTATTAAAACATCAGAGTTTGAAAATTCTGTTTTTATTGGCTGGTGCTTTGTGGAGTATTAAGCTTTCAGTGAGAACAGATAAATGACTTGATTATAATCCTTCCGCCATGTCCATGACTCGTGTAATAATCTTATGTTATAATAAATCAATTAAATATGTCCTAACCTGGGTAAGCGGCATCTTCTCTGCTGTGTCCACCACCTGAGAATGACAGGGAAGAACATCAGCATTTAAGTTCTCACATATTCAGTCCATTTGTGATTATAACTAGCATAACCTATTTTTATTATTAATTTACCGTTATTTCAGCCTCTGTTTTCAATTCACCATCTGAAGGAATCACTTCTACAATCTGTATTAGAAAAAAAAAAACAGAGACTGACACACTGAGCGATGAACAAAGACTATAGGCAAACTGCCTCTTCAAGTTCAGGGGATGGAATGGAGAGAGAAATTGTGGCATTTTTGTAACAAAGTAAGAGTACCTCTGGATCCACAGCAACATGGGCATCAGTTTCACCTGAGGACTTTGCTTCTTGAGTTGAGAACTGGAAGAGTAGGATTTAATTAGGCTTTTCAGATGCCATCCACACTTAATATATATATATATATATATATATATATATATATAAGTTTAATATCGTTTATGGGTGATTCTTGAATGGGGGCATTTTTGACAAAATTGTCAATAATAAATTGTTTTACTACACAGAAATGTACTGTTTTGTTGTATGAGATGTTTGCAGCCTTCATTGTGTCATGTCATGTGAAATTGAGTTTAACTAAATGCTGAAAATAAACTTTAAAAAGGGTTTGACATAGATGAAAGAGCGTTGTCTTACATCCTCTACTTTGGCTTTCTTGGACGTCTCATTCCCAAGTGGTGACGCAGGTCTCTTACTGGCAGGGCTAGCAGATAAACATGGACTAGTATGAGGGTTATGTTGTACACTGTCCACTTTGGCGTTCTTCTCCAAATCGGGCTGAAGGGGTGAGGCAGGCCTCTTCAGTGCAGCTGCCTCCTTTTGCGAGGCATTGCTGCTGGAAGTCCCAACATTATCAGGTTTAGTTCCATCCACTGCTATGACCAAAAAAACATCAGTAGTAGTATTAAAAACTTAATTATCAACAACTATCCCATTAAAACTGTGTTTATTTAATTTGTCTCTGTATTATATTGTATTTCTTTGTGCTATTGTTTGCAATTTGTTTATTTGTTCTTATTTTACTGTCTTTTTTTCTTATTCTATTCAGTTTAAAGTTTCAAATAAAGCCTCCCTGTGCTGTCAACTATTGCAACCAATTTAGCTAAATTATCAAACAATTACTAGATAAAGATAAATTCTATTAAATATCAATATTTTTCAAGGTATTGTATCGAAGTTAGAAATTCCAGTATCGTGACTACACTGATGAGATCTTTATAACAGTATAACAGACTACTTAAATAAAATGCATATAAATATCAGTTGTCACTATATCTCCCAATAATGTCTTAGTAAGATGATATTCTATTATATATATTGTTTTATGATCAAAAACAGTAACTTGTAATAAAACGCAATACAGTGATGACAGTACAAATACATGTTTATCAAAAATGATGCATCAGGCTTTTGAGGATCACATAACATGATTTTTCTAAAACATGATGTACAGATAATCAAGTAAACCTAAGCTGCTTCAGTCCAGTATGTTTTCCTCTTAAAATGTAAATATGCATGTAGTAGGTTGTTCAGCAAAGTTGACCATGTTGATAATTTAGACGCCTTAAAAATGTCTGTATCAAATATGATACAGTAAGCTTTATAGGGTTTAGATCCCAATAGACATACCACCAGCCAGGAGCGTGCTTCCACTCGAAGTGTCAGCTTTTCCCTGCAAATCTGAGCTGTTTGTGGACGTCCCAGTGGAACTAAGGTCAGGGAGAGAAGAGAAGAGGAGATTAGAAAAAAGAAAGAAAAAAAGTAAATGTGTGCGCAATGTCTGAGAGAAGGGTTCTGAACGTAGTCAGCACACAACTGGAACGCACGCATAAAGCTGCTGCTCGCGTGATCTTACTGTGCTTGAATGGTCAAACACACACACACTTGTGTGTCAAGATGCCAGTCTTTGTGAGTATCTTTGTAAACAGTCGTGTTAAAGTGAAAGCCTGCTAATAAAGCTGCTGCCGTCCTTGCCATTCATGTTAATTAAACAGTCTCTCACTGCTCTTAACTAAACCACTTTTGGGAAGATTATGCACCGTTTCTGTACATTTGATTACTTTATACAATTTTTGTTGTTTTGTTTATTTCTATTTCTTAAGTGCTAACAGTGCATGGCTATTCAGTACAGCCGCATATGTTGTGGATGAAGAGAGGAATCTCCCAAAAAAGCTTGAATTTATAAAGAGAATCCGGCCTTACCTACTTAAGTAGGGCGTAGGAAGAAAAGACAAATACTCAGCACTTGCAGAACAATATTCCTGATCAATTTTGTATCAGACTACTCATTTTGTTCATTTAGGAGTTGCAGTGTTTTTGTCCTCAGTCACATATTGGACAATGTTTAATTACACCTTATCGGTTGCAATTATGTTCAGTTTGAATCTTGTAGGCTCTATAATAAGCCAGAGTATCCTAATATGGACAGTGTTTTGCAAAAGCCCTGTTTTTAAAAGGCCTATTAAAATGTTAATTGTAAAAAAACAACAGAGCTTAATTTAATTATATAAAACTTGAATGATCGGGAATGGTATCGGCCGATCATGACGACAAAAAACAGAAAAAAGTCAGATATTGGCTGCAAAGATCCTAATCGGAGCATCCCTAAGTTACAGAAAGTTACACAAATTATGTTAAAAAAAAAACAGGCGAGCAGGTGAAAATGGTTTGCTGTTTTACCCCAGAGGGCTGGAGGCACGGGCGTTCTTTCCAGCTGAAGGGCCTGTGGGGGAGGGCACTGACATGCTGTTGTCACTGTCAAGAGATAGGTCGAGACTGCCTTCATTCATCACACGAAGGCCATCAGACGAATGCTACAGGAAAAAAGAAATGAGAACAAAACAGTAAAAAAAACAAAAACAAATAGTACATCACTATTGAGTGAGAAACATACTGTATTTTTGTAGTTCCGTTAGGCACCACTAGTGTCACAAAAAACATTATCTTTAAAAGTTAATTAAAATGCAAATTTTTCCTTCAGTAACTTTTTTTGAAGGACATACAGAATGGTAATTAAATATACTAGTCCCAGTTTCTGCTAATAAGGCTTGGAAACAAGCAGCGTTGTTATAATTACAAGCAGAAACACCAGAGGAAAGTCACTGTGGTGTAACAAAACATGCATGAAGCCATCTTAAGGCCAAGAAAAAAAACTTTAATAAAATTATATCAAAAGAGGACCCCTGTAGACCCTCATGATTGTCAAGGTCAATACATTTCAGAATGTCAAATAACAAGACCTCCAGACAACAGCATGATTTATGATCCGAGGAAGAAAAATACATTTTTACCTTAAAAATATATATAAAAATAACTATTAAACATGTACACTTCATCCTTACACCTTGAAAACATAGGTGAATTCAGGTTGATTGGGTCACTTGCCCCCCCCAGTCATCTCAATGGCAAAAAGCGTCCCAATCACCCTGAATTCACCCAATGTTATTACTTGGATACACCTGACATTTAGACTTAAACATATGAAAACAACATTAATACTAATTGTGGCACATGCATTTTAATCTAGATTTCTAAGCGATTGTCTATCATGTATGCAAAGGAAAAGACTTGCCTTTCTCTTGCCCCTTTGAATGGCGACTTTGGGAAGTAGTTGATGCAGTTGTTTCCTCTTCACATGCATGGCTGTGATTTTCATATCTTGCTCAAACATTTTGCTAGTGATTGCCTGCCGGTAAACTACAGCCATTCAAAGAACACATGTTGATTACTGGAGACATCCAGAGAACAAAAGCAATGTCGACTCTCCCTGTGCGTTCCCTTTAGAACTGCCAACAGACAGTAAGTCTTACCCGTGTCTGTGAAGGACTGGATGTCAAACGTCAGGTCCACATTAAGATTTTCTGATCCCTCCATTTTTTTAAACACAATACCTATTACCCACATTGTGCTGAACTCCTCCCTGTACGCACACAAAGGAAAGAGCGAGTAAAGACTGAGAATGGGACTATTGACTATTCTTAGGGAAGGACAAAAGCATCTTAAACTCACTTGTCAGTTCCCTCTTTTGGTCCCGGGAATGACTGTGGATTCACATGGGCAAGTGTGATGAACTCATTCTTCTCCAGGTTTCCTACCAGAATTCGGATCTTTGATTCCACGAGGCCCACCCTGTCAGACAAACAGTATATTTAGTCCTATTCCACCACATTTTTTTAAACACATGCAGGGGACATGAGCAGAACATCGGTCCGATAAAGCATGTGACAGTGCTGGATGAAGACTGTAAGCTGTACTCACCACTCTAAGTGCTGCTTCTCTGTCTGTGCGCTTGCTAGCAACACTATATAATGCCTTGGGACATAAAAGACAGAACAATGCCATTACATCCTTTAGACTAGAGCGATTCAACCAAACCCGGTAAAACTTACAGGGCCGACCCGCCCCCATCTCACTGAAAATGTACCGTTACACCTCTCTCCAAAGACAAACATATCTTTACAAACTTCATTCAAAACAGCAGGGATTACTCTAATCATATCCAGCCATGATTACGTTATATCACACACTAAAACGCTCATCTCTAACAGCAGATTCATAGCACTTTTTACAGTTAATAAGCAACATGAAAAGATCTAGTCCTCTTATGCTGATCATTTCAGACAGACTCAAAAATATGTTCTTAATATTTTTCATCCTGTTTCCCAATTCATATATCATTTATTTGAAGCAAAACTGCATCATTTTGTCCAAAGTGACTCAATATGGGTTACTTAATCTGTCTAATAGAATATAAGTGTACAAACTACTTCAGCATTATATTGTTTAAAACAAAAGTTAGTGGAATAGCTCTCAATATCTCAGATTAATCAAAGGACCCAAGCAAAAGCAAGATAAATGTACATTTTGACCGCAACGTAAAAGTTAAAAGCAGCTTAATTTTCACATTTTATCCTTTGTTGATTTTTTTTTTTTTTTGCAGAGCACCACCCTTTGGACACTTCCCCCCACTCGGATTTTGTTTTAGGGGCTTGTCTGGACAGAAAAGAATGAGAAACTGCAAATCAAACATTTTTAATTCATTCTTTGAAACCAGCTAATTGCTACATGTAAGAAATAATGGTGATTATGAATTGAGCACCACAATGAACTGCATGCAGTCGCAGCATCCTCATGTGGGGTGGGAAGTCGTAAAGTGAAGGGGTTTCCAAAACATTTAAATGAGCTAAAAAAAATTTTTTTTAAAATACCCACTAAAACCCCCCCAAAATTTAGCATCATCAGGTTTTCAAACACAATGGATCTTCAATTAACATGGCAAAGCAATGAGCCATTTAAGACATCCATTATTCATAGAAAATATCAAAGTTTTATTTTTTCAGTCTGAATTCTGTATCCTTTGACTGGTGTGTTAGACATAAAGCTGCTTTGCTCAGACCGATCGGTATATGACGTCAGTGTACCGTGAGAGAGATTAGAGAGCTGTTGGCTGTGCATGCTTTCGAATCGCTCTCACGGTACGTCATCATCGGTCTGAGCAGCGCCACTTCAAGTCAAACTCACCTATTGACCATGTCATAACAATGAATTAACTAAAAATTAACAAAAAACACAGACTAAATGCTAAACATTGACGGAAATTGAAAAAATAAAATAGAAAATTAGGAACACTATGAAAACACAGACTAACAAGAAATACATTGTACGAATTGTGAACTAAAACATTTTATTTTTGAATTGTACACAAATTATTATAGCACAAGAAAACCACTTTAAACTGAAATACCTACCTTTGAAAAATATAAATTTTACTATCTTACATTTCAGGCATGCTCTACAGTTGTAATTTGATCAGCAGGACTATCACACATTTTAATTGTCAAAAACGTTGAAGTGCCATAAAAGCCATTGTGTTGAACTCCATAAGCATAAATTGATATGCAAAATTCTGCTTTTATTTCAAATCGATGACACTGATTACATAAGGTAGTACTTGTGAAAGGGCTATGAATGTGTGTGAGTGCAGTTTTGAAAAATAAATCTTTATTGAAATGATTAAATCTCACCATGAGTGTCCAACAGGATATGCAGCTTAATACATACTTGTATTTCTGAAAGAAGTTTGGTGCTTCAAATAGTTTGGACCAATCTGCTTTATTCTGCAATATTTCATCCGTGATTGCAAGACCTGTGAGAAGTTAAACAATTGGAATGTGAATCAAAGAGTGGCAGAATAGCCTTGCACGGTATCTTCAGCTTAAAAGGAATCGCTTACCCAAAAAAATAACATTTCTGTTATTCCAAATCTGCATGACTTTTTTTTTAGCAGTGGAGCACAAAAAGGATGGACACTGTTGTTAAAGTAAGAAACAAACAGCACCACAAAAGTAGTCTATACAAGTGCTGCGCTATATTCCTTTGAGAACCTGAATCCATATTTTAATGTGCTTAAACGCAAAAGAAATTTAAGAGCTTTTCAGTGAATTTAAACTTAAATTTTGGTCCGTTCCTAAAAAGCTTAAAAAAATTATATAGCACAAGTTGTATGAGGGTGTTTATGGTCCTTTTTTTGGCATTTCTCCATTCACTTTCACAGTTTGGAAAAGATCAGGGTGAACTTTCTCTAAAGTCAGAAGGTAAAGTCATACAGATTTAGAACAACATGATGGTAAGAAAATGTTGATTTTTCTCATTTTTCAAAGCACGCTTCTTTATTCTACCAGAATGCGATTCTAGGGATCTTCAGAAATGAGACTGACCCCGCTTGAATTCTTCCACCATAATGGCCCGAGTAGATGCTGAGACATTGTAAGTGGAATTTTGTTGAGGGTAAGCTGGTGTGATGATTGGCATGAGGTGGTACCGGTCACTGGGAGTTACCTGAGGAATAATAAATAAAAAAACAGCCTGAAGTCTGAAGTGAATAATTTGAGACAGTACAGAAAAATACTAAACAATCACTGTACATTTTAGTAAAACATAAATATGGCAGTCTAAGAGGTCTGTGCAGAAACCTTGAGTATAATTTATGAATAATTTATTTAAATTTGATAATTTATGTTTGATGACAAAACATTGCTTGCTTTATGTATACTGAACCACCTGACACATTAACAACCTGTTTAAAAATATTTAGTTCCCTTTGGTATTACTAGTGCCAGAGATTATTAATTTCAGCCAATAACCCTCAAAACTAAAAATTGCTTTGAAGTTTGATTCATTTTCACAATTATACAAATGTTTACATGCTTTAACAGTTTTGTAAAGTTATTTATAGGTAAAATACTGTTGTTTATTAACATGCATCCTATTATGTTGGTGCATATAAAGATGATTAAATATAATTCTTCCTTCAGTTCATTAACTATATTTGAACTTCTAACATTAAACACTTAATTTACTTGCTAACAATGGATTTTTGGTTTAAATGATTTGTTTGAGGTAAATCACATTTAAGCCAATTAAGACCAAATACATTCATGAAAATATTGAATATTGTCAAAATATTAGGGCTGTCAAGCGATTAAAATGAATACAATTTATATACAAGTAATACAATGTGATGATTAAATAATATGGCTGAGAAATTAATTCCCCCAAAAGATAAATTTAAAGTCAATATTGTGTTACATGAGAAAAGCATCAAATAGACATTACAAAAAGTAGCTTCAGAAAAAAATATATATTTTATTTGATTCAACATAGAATTTATTACACAAACTTTTACCCTTCAATGGCCATGAGGGTGAGTAAATGATAATTTTTTTTATTTATGGGTGAACTATACCTTTAATCGTTTTTTATTCATATGGAAATGTGAATATTGTTTAAAGAAATTACTCTACTGCCAGTAGGTGACGCTATGTCTAAATGAGAAAGAGTCAATTATTCATTTGATTCGTTCAAACGGCTGATTTATTCAGGAATGAAGTAAATAGCTCTCTTTATGAATGGGCCATTGAATCATTGGTTCACCCGATTGATTCACTCAAAACGTTAACAGGGGTATTTTTGCCCTGATATCTTGAATTTTAGGGGCCTTCTAGCTTCATTCTATAGGCTCCATCATGCAGTGAGACGTTGCTCTGCTTCATGTTCATCATCAATGAACTGTATGAAATGTAAGATGAACTACGTAGGTCTGGGGCTGGGCGGGTGCGTTAATTATTCCCATAACTAAATTTAATTAACGCATTAAATCGGTAGCCCTACACATACATAAAGTACTTTTAGATATATTGCCTTGCAATACCAAAATGAATAAATAAATAAATAAATAAATAAATAAATAAATAAAGTCAGATAAATAAATGAATACAGTACTCTGGGATCCCAGACTGGGAGGTTTAGATTACAGTCTTCAGGCTGCTTCAGAAGGACAGGGTTTGGCCATTCCCTGAAAACATGAAGAAAGAAAAAAACTAATGAAATTGAAGAGAACGACTTTCTGAATGCAAAGACCAAAAGTTCAGATATTGTGTTATGTCATTGTCAGTTTGAGGAACTCACCACTTTGAGAAAACCAAGAAGAATTTGTGGACCAGGGTGGAAGCCACAGCATTAGGGTAGAGTTGGCAGGTTCTTGCCACCAGCATAGCCCATGATACGCCCCCAAGAAAACCAAGGATATTCGAGTAGATATTATGACCTGTAGGAATTTCAAATAATGTAATATATTTCTTAATTTTGTTCTGTAAACCAACCTCATAAATGAACTGATCTGACTTTTTTTCACAATGAAGCATTTCTAAAGGCCAAGTGCCAAACAAGAATCTGTCATTTGTTCACTAAAGTGCAAGCATGAGTGCACTGGGTTCTAG
Source organism: Gobio gobio (assembly GCF_949357685.1). Classification (NCBI taxonomy): domain Eukaryota; kingdom Metazoa; phylum Chordata; class Actinopteri; order Cypriniformes; family Gobionidae; genus Gobio; species Gobio gobio. The sequence goes on along the minus strand of NC_137105.1, from coordinate 30,534,167 downwards.
GCAGCAAATGCAAGCCAAACAAATTTCCTGAGGCACAATGCTGCAGTGCTGCTTTTCTTTGACTGCACTAATACCCACAAACACAGCAGGTCATTGTAGGGGTTTTTTTTGTGGCATGTTCCACAAACAGAATGCAATGCAAGGCTGACAGACAAACATTTACTCACGTTTGGCCCACATTTTGATGGCTCGAAGAGTCAGTCTGAAATTCTCAATGTTGGGCACCAGGTGAAGAATCTCATCAGTCACTCTACAACCTGCATGTTAGCACATTGAGAAATCAGAAAGTAATAAAAAAAAAATATATAAATTGAGATTACCAGGGGAAAACTTCATTAAACAAGCAAAAAAGTTAGGGCTGGGTTGACAATATCGATTAATGGATTTTAATCAATCTCCATTTTGATAAATTGATTCTTAAATTCAAAGATACATTTTTTTAGTCTCTGTTTTCTGATGTGAAGAGTTCGTTTCTCTAGTGAACTAACAGCTATGGACACTGTGTGACTTCTGAGATAAATGTGATGCTATGTGACATTGTTTACAAGCGGTTTTATTGTCTTTCAGCGGTTGAAAGGGATTGAACGATTACACAACATGATAGATTTCAGTAAGTTGTAATGTATTTAACATACCTTAAGAGATATTAATTAACCTGTATTCTTTAGGAAGAGATGATCGTGTTCACTCACGCACCGCCGCTCTAACTGACGCGCCTATAAAGTGATCGTCAAAACGCCTATAAAGTGATCGAAAAGAACGTCAAAACGCCATTTATCGTTTGAATATCATGATAAAAATGGACTGAATACTTAATTATATGTTCGTGTGGGAACTCGGATTGAAATGTGTTACGCGCTTAAAACAAGCCAACTGTTAACTGTTAAAGATTGCATTCATATCCACCCGGGGGCCTCAGGAAAACAGTGAATATTGAGCAAGATGTATTCAAGCGGTTAAATATAGGAGAAATACAGTTATTTTGATGTGCCACACTTGTTTCTGCAAGCAGGTGGCACTTGGACTATAACGGAATATTGCCATTCAGGTCAGGGCCATTATCAAACGTGAAGTTTGGGGCAGTTACAACAACTTCCTGTTTCGTGGCGTTAATCGCATACATCACCACTCAGAAACGCATTCAATCATGCAATACTTGGCTAGCATGTTTGGTACTTCATGGCATATTTAAATGAGTTTCTGGGAGTGAAATACAGTGTAAAGCATGGCATTTCCTGGTGCCAGCAGTTGGCGCTATGACGAACTAATATTGGCATGTAGAGGCTAGGCCAGGACTCTTGTCTACATGTTAAGTTTGGGGCAGATCAGACATTGTATGCCTGACTTACAACAGCTTCCTGTGTCATGGCGAAACAGACTTTTTAAGGCCGCCACAGACACGCCCTTCAGTGAAAACTCAAGATCTTCACAATTTAACAATCGCCAAGGCCTTAAGATTAGACTGACCAAATATGATGTTGTTCTGGTTAAATCTCAATGAGGAGTTAATCACAGTGTAAAACATGGCCTTTCCTATTGCCCGCAGGTGGCGCTATGACTAACTGAATATTGGTATGTAGATGACTTCAGGCCGTGAAGTTTGGAGCAGATTGGATATTGTATGTCCGAGTTACAACAACTACCTGTTTCATTAGGGGTGTCGAAATTAATCGTTTCTTCAATGCATCGCGATGCAGACGAGGACGATTCGTTATTGGTTCAGTAATAGACCATAACCAATTATAATGTACTGAAGCTATTCTGATGTCATTTGATGCGTACGTGCTTTGTCGCGGTATACAATGGCAGAGGGAGGAGAGCGCATGCGGTTGATTAAAATTTTAAAATTGAGGATGCAGTGCATCGTCAACGCATCATGATATCAAATTGAACCAAATCGATGACTTGATAATTGTAATCTAACCGAACCGTGAGACCGTCACGGGACACACCCTTTGGAGAAAACTCAAGTTCTTCGCAATTTAACATCGCTAAGGCCTTTAGATTAGACGGTGCAAATATGATGTTGATCTGATTAAATCTCTAGGAGTTTAAGTACAACGTCTGGAAATGGCAAAAACTGCAAAAATTTTGCAGAGAAAATTCAAAAGATCTCACTTCCGGTTAGGTTTAGATTTTTGTAGGTATTGGGTTTTTACATGCGTCTCCCGAATTTCATACTCGTACGTTAAACGTAGTTTGAACTACGCTTAATTGACCTATCGGTAAGCCCCTCCCCTCAAATGCAGATGAGCCAATAGCATTTGAGTATCAGTTGCGCTGGAACCGGAACTCGGACATCTTTAGGTGTCAGCACCATAGAGGAACATTGGAAAATCCAAAGATCTCAATTTGATGGTGTTAATGCTACAAAAATGCTAAAATGTCGTGCCTGAGGAACTGTAACACTGATTCCAGGTATCCTGAGAGGATTTTCTGTTTGTCATACTCTCGTTAAGTTACGATTAAAGTCCCTGCTAACATACAAACCGTAATAACTAACTGATCTTACGTCATGTAACACTGTAGGTCAAAAACACGAAGGTCTACATTTCAGTGCCTCTCCATATTAAACTGGTTATATGTAAATTAATTTAATTTTAGATATGTTTAAGGTCTACATTATCTGTCCTACTAAGGAGGACTCCTATTTTGATGGGTATTATAGTCTACGGGTAGTGAAAGGAAGAGCTCACGCACAGTTTATCGGAGTTGTTTTTCAGAAACAAAGTTTACCAGTTATTAACTGCACCCCCGAAAAGGCATACGGTCTGTATGTTTGTTTACTGTTAGTTGTATGAGTGTTTCTGTGTAATTTGCTGTGTATGTTAATGGTAATGCAACGGAGAGAGATAGTTTGTGAATGAGACGTTAATGCGCACTTCTTATGCTTTGTTTTTTTCAGCTCTTACGATTTTTTTTGAGTGAAAAACGATGTGATAAACTTCATAAAACATCAGTAAAGTATGGCCATCATTCGGACGGGGTATACGCTACATTCTGTGTCCAAAAACATCTTGGGATAAGGTTCACACTGACAGCTGTAAAATATAGCAACTCTTTGTCCGAGTTAGCAACAGTAACTAAGGGGGGCGGGGCTTACCGATAGGTCAATTCCAATAGGGTCCTCACACCATAGGTGCACTGGCCCTAATTAATCTTTTAATTAAATTATTAATAAATTAAATTAATTAAAATTAAATCTGAATTGAATCTATTCATGAAATCATTGTCAATACCCAGCCCTAACAAGGTTCATCAATTATGACCAATCACCGTTCAAACTCCGGATGCAGCGAATGTCAAGGTTCCTTAATAAGCCATCATCTCGCAAATCCAGGTTCTCTGGAATGGTTTGTAGTGCCAGTCGGGCAAAAAGTATGTCAATCTGCCACAAATATATCAACACATTTCAAAACATACACAAAATGACATGAGGGAGAAAAAATTACGTCAATTTTAAATCTGTCACGAACTATCCACTTATGTCATATGCAAGTATGTAAAAATACCTCAATGCCATCAAAAGCAAGCTTTATCACAGGTACAAATGCTTCCTCCACCGCCTAGAAGGCAAAAGCAAAGATCAATAACCAAGCCTCACAGATATTCTGAGGACACATCATTCACAAAAGGCTCCATACCCTCAGGTCTTTGACTTCTTCCTGCTCCTTTAATTTCTCATAAAACGAGGAAAAGAAGTCTGTTCTCTCCACATGTCGGGGTGCAACGCAGAGAGCATCAATATCAGCACCTAAACAATTAGGTTAGTGAATGAGATATTACAGACACACAGAGATTATGTGAAGTACATGTATGGATCTATCTAGCTCTGGTCTATGACCACTTACCCTTGGTATGAACTCCAAGCCTGTAGGATCCAAACGTGAAGATTTTTCCACCAACACTATCAATCACTGATGCTGGAATATTCTGTAAATATATGAAAATATATATAACAACTTGTATCTGTGAGCGATAAATCAGAAGTTTATGTACGTATTATAAAAGGACAATAAGATACCTTAGCTTCACTGACTTCGCGGATCCACAGCTTAACCAACATATTTAACTTCCCAAGCACTAGGATTCTGTGGGCAAAAGAAACATGTTTAGAAAACAGCAATTTGATGAAGCCTAAAGACGTGTCAAGACTATGCTGTATATTTGGATATGGATAAATATATCTATATGTATATAGATAGAATCAAATATTAAACTAAACATTTTTAAAGATAGAAATTATGGAAGTGAACACCACCATTTAAATGTTTGGGGCAGTGAGATTTTCTGTTTTAGAAAGAAGTCTGTTATGCATTTATTTGATGAAAAATACATTAGAACAGTAATATTGTGAAATAGTTTGCCATTATACATTTTAAAATGTACTTCATGTCTCAGCAGTCATGGAAACCACGATACACATTTCTTCAGGATTCTTTGAAGAAGTCCAAAAGAACTGCATTTATTTGAAATAAAAATCTTTACATTATAAATGACATTACTGTCGCTTCTGGTCATTTTAATGCATCCTTGTTGTATTAATATATATTTTTTAAAAACCTGTGTTGCCATCGCGGTGCCTGGGTGCCATGCAAAGTTTTATTACAAACTGGTAAAAATAGGAAATATCCTAGTTGTGTCTTCAGTATGTCAAAACAAAACATGACTTCTTGGACAGTTACAATTGCCAACAGTTTATATAATTTTTCTATGTCTTCAATATCATTTTTTAATTATTTTAATTGGGATGCACCGAAATGAAAATTCTTGGCAGAAGCCAAATAATAATAAAACACTTGGCCAAAGGCCGAAGCCCCAAATGCAGTTTTTCCATTTTTTCCCCCATTTATTTTGAAAATGTGCTTTTTACTATTTTTTCTTGCTTTAAAAAGAAAAATAAATTACAAACTACAATTTAACACTGAACATTTTTTAGCATTCCAGCCGACATTATTCAAACAAAGCACAATATAACTTAAAATAAATTTAATAAAAAATATATCTTATACCATCTTATCGTATGCCTATTATGCCTACAGGTATCAATCAAATCACTGAGGGTGCTCTATTAAAGTGCAGATGTAGGCTAAGCAACGGCTCCACCACTGCAGTGAGTGTACAGTGAGACATTTAAGATTATTTAGAATTTCCAAAAGATTTTGCAACAAATATTTTTCTATGAATCTATTAGTCTGCCTTTACATTGCTTTAATGCATTACTATGTCACTTCCAAAACTTTGCAGCTTGCAATTGGCCATTAATCCTTTTTGCAACATGAAAAACTATTCAATGGATTATATGAACTATAGACTCGAAAGCGAGCCAAGACCGCTCCATTTACGATCACTAAACGCTGTCGCTATGTCAGTTCATCACGATCTCAAAAGATCAATGAAGCTGCTAACAATGCACAAAAAAAATAATCTTTTACATCGATTCGTGTCTACACTATTTGCGAGCCTGTATAACTCAGCACTGAATAAAAACTTGAGCAGGGAGTGGAGTCTGACTAACTTTAAACACATTGGCCATTGCGTACACGAGATCAACAACTGTCACTGCTGCAGAAACACGTTGTAAATGGATACATTTGAAGTTCTACACACACAAATATGCACTGGAGCCTTTGCCAATATATTATTACAGTATCAACTGAGGGTAGGGATGAAACGGTATGGAAATTTAACATCCCGATTATAGTGACCCAAATTATCACAGTTATCAATATTATCACGGTTTTGTTCAAATGAGATGAAAGTGTTCAAAAAGAACAGATGCACACACTTAAAACATTTTGTTGAAAATCAACAAACAACAAATAACTAAAGCAGCTCTATGCACTTTTTTAAAATAGATTCTATTCAGTCGTCAATTGCAACGCATAACGCATAAATAATAATAATTTGTCGTAAATATAATCTCTAATATTATCTCTGTAAATATATTCTCAAGCAATATTCAATATTCAGTGTTCAGCAATGATGCATTTAAATCTAGCATATTTTGTGTAAGAGCCCAAACAGTATCCTAGTGAAATAATGCATATCCATATTTCCATATGATTTAACAGTTTATTTGATTAAATATCAAAATGTGTGCATCATACCTGAAACCTAAATGAACACTTTATAGTCAGTTTTATGACTGATTCTCTTCAAATGCGAGTGAAATTTGAATCGTGTATAACGTTACCAATGTTGTATGTAACTTTAGAGACGGTCCCTAAATACGCCTGCGTTGTGCCAGTCATTTCAGATGCGCTGTGGTTCTGCGGTGTTTTTTTAAACCATTTTTGCAAATTTGAATTGAAATAGAACAAAAACAGTCATCCACTGTATGATGAATGAATCTCCTGCATACATCGCACGTTTATCTCTGTTTTGAGTGCAGATTTCAGTGTGAGAGCGGCACGCGGTCTGAACAAAACTCCGCTAATCTGAACGCCTCTGATTATGAGACATTGCATTCATAAAGTCAATAGAAACACGTGTAAGTGGTTATAAATGCGCAACGCGATTATAACAGATGGCTTTTGAGAAGACCATAATAAGTTCAACAGCCAGAGTGGCTAGTGTGCAGCCGAAATAACGTTACACCCGCAAATGGCGGTTGTTAATGTCCAGCCCTGATTATTATCCCTTAAATGTCACCCTAGTCTTGTCTGAATTTGTTTGTTCGCTTCACGTTATTATTTCCTAGACGTAGTTTTGGTATTTGGGTCAAAGTCCACTTGCCTTGCGTTCGTAGTTTTGAAGTGTTTCAGCGACTTTCTTCTGGCATGTTCTGCAGACAGGGTGACCATCTTCGATTAAGTTTCCCTCAGGACTTTTGTTAAAGCCAAAATATGACAACGCCTCAGATTTGGTCCTTTTAGAAGTCTGAAAAATCTCCCGGCGCTGTCACTGCCATCTGCCATTTCTTCTCATTCAAAAAACAGCGGTGCTGCACCAGACTGACGCTGACTGGACCGCGAGTTTTCACAATCGTGATAATCACACGCGGTTTTAATGATAATTAAATTTTATACGATATTACTAACCGTCACCACATTTTATCGTGGTTTATCGTGAAACCGGTAATCGTTTTATCCCTAACTGAGGGTGCTCGTTTGCATTTGAGAGTGCTTAGACAATTCAGCAGAACAGTGTCTGCAAATGCCCATTTTTGCATCTTTCTTTAACGCTTTAATGCTTCCACACTTCAACATGTTTGCTGCATTTAGAAGCGTACGCGCCTCTCACACGCGCTGGTTGCTATATTTGATCGCGCCATCAAAAACGTCATTGTTCGGTAAAATTTATTCTGTCTTTTCACTTATTCAGCCAACATTCGGTGCATCCCTATATTTTAATATTCTGTAAAATCTCTTTAACAAGCCAGTTGCTTAGTGGGACATCATCCTCCAAGAAGTAAAGGCCCCAATATTAAAGCATAAAACTGGTGTGATGTCATTTTGAATAAAATCGACTCAAAAAGTAGTTCATTTTGGGAGTTTGAAACAGCTTGCCGAAGCAAACTTTCCAGAAAAGTTTGCTCTGGCTGGTAAAAACCTTCAAACTCGCATTGGCTGTGGCAATTACGTAATAGGTTGTTGTGGCTCTGAGGCTCCACCTTCTCTGATTTTTTTTCTGTTCAGACAGTCGAGGTCAGACGTCCGCAAGTAAAAACATGAACATACTGGAGAGGTGCTTGCTTTTAAAACAATCTGTTGTATAAAGTGCTGCATAAATAATGTGACGAGACTTTACTGGGGTGCCCGATTTGCGGAGCTGGTGCAAACACATCCACATCGCCAGGGCTTTACATTAACTTTTTTTGCTCACCAACCACTGTGGCTAGTGATTTTCCAAAGTTACTGGCCACTCAGCATTTTTACTGGCCACAATTTTGTTGGCTATGTAAATTACCACTGTAGACATACAAATCAAGTCTACATGAAATGTATAACATGACAGGTCATCAACAGCTGTTTATCTGAAAAAAATATAAGATTTTTATTTCTATAAGCTATTAAATATTTAAATCTAGCATATTTTGTGTATGAGCCCATACAGTAGCCTAGTGAATAAATATCCATATTTTCCTGTGATTTGACAGTTGATTTTATTAAACATAAATCTAAAAGGTGTGCATCATACCTGACACCTAGATGAACACTTTACAGTTGGTTTTATGACTAAACCATTCTCTTCAAATGCTATTTAAGTTAGAAACGTGCATACAAATGTCACATGTAACTTTTAGAGACGGTCCCTAAATTTGTGAATATCGAACATCCAACGTCAAGCCAGTTTTATGCCAGTCACATCAGGTGCGCTATGGTTCTGTTGTGATAATTGTTTGAAACTATTTTCGCTGCTGAAATGGAACAAAACAAGTCAATCGATGTATGATGAATTAATCTTGTACGATGAAGTAACATCGCACTCACATCTCTGCTTTGATGAGAGTGCAGATTTCAGTGAGCGCGCTCTGAACAAAACTCCTCTGATTATGACATTGCATTTATAAGCTCAACAGAATTGCGTGTGATTGGTTATAATTCGCATCACGATTCCAACAGATGCCTGGAGTGACAGTGTTACACACCAGAGCTTGAATTTTTTTTATTTAATTTACTTTATGCATATAAACTTAAGAAGTTAACTTCAAAAGTTGTGAAACTGTTAAAGAACTAGTTGGTCTCAAACACAAACTATAATCCATGATGCATCTCCACATACATTTGTGATTTAATAATGCATGTTTCATTTACCTCCGCTGCAGCTCCATCTCCTCCTCAAAGACGCCGAAGGGTCGGAGCGTCTCTGTAAGCTTCCGCGCAAAAACCAGATCGGCCTCTTTAGGCGGTGCCAAGCTGATAGGAGATGTGATCCCATAATGCTTTGGGGTCTGCTGAACTGTTTGCACCTGATTGGTAATTGGACTGAAAAAGTCAAACATTAATTGTCAGATTTGATTTAAACATTCTGTAGTAGTAGAATGTAGTCACAGGAGTCGTTCACATCTTTGTTGAACTAGTAATTATTAGCTGGAAATTCCGAATGTCCCGAAATTTCAGCCTTCAACCACCTGACCACAAAAAAATGGCTAAAGATTAAAAGGTGCATTCCAGTCCTCCTGGGAAGTTTGCATTATAATTGCACGTTGTGAAGTCGTAATTATAACATTGCGTGTTCACTTTGGTCGGAGGATGACAATGTGCCTTTTCTACAAAACATTCAGTCTACTACCACTACCAAATGAATGCGCATCAAGAGTGTTTTTGCTTTATGTTTTCATTCGATTTATGAAGGTGCTGTAAATTTAATTGTTATACATTTTATCGTAATTGTACAATACTGATGTTTCTGCTCATGCAGCTTGGCATGTACAAAATGGAGTATGAATAAAATTGTATATTACACCAAATTTACTGTCAATACAGACACCATCTTTTACTTCCCCGATATTTTCTCACTGACAATTCTCAAATCTGGGGAAAATTATGAGTTTCTCACTCGTAATTACGAAATGTTGGTGGCGTTCCTACTTGTTCAACTCAAATGTGATCTCATAAACATTACTTGAACACACCATAACTTAATTTAGGAAGCTACCTTTACACGTTACCATTTTATGTCAATTTATTGTTGACAGCATACGTGAACATCTTATTTTATTAACACGTTGCAAGATAATACATAAGTGAAATACAGAGATTGTGTATGAAATACCTGTGATCAAAAACAACAGCACACTTGTACCCGGTTTAGTGCAGACGTTCCCACATAAACAAACCCGTTCCGAGTCCAAAGTAGTGAACGGCTCATAGTAGAATACATATTTTGAAGTATTTATTGCGCTTATTGGTGTAACGCCGAGGCGTTTAAGTTTATGTACGTGTATCTGACCATTGCGTCATGGCTCGCTGTTTTTTTCCCAGGGTCTCGCGCATTCAGCGTCCGTATACGCCATATGCCAATATAAAAATAGTTTAATAAACACGTCTAGGGTCCATGCCTTCTGTTTCGTTCCGCTTCGCCCGTTTGTTTTGTACGCTAGAACACGTCTTGTGTGAACGCCCCATTGAAGGGTATTAGTGTGAAATCACTGACCTAACGTTACATCAATAAGTGCACTGCAGATCTACATCTGAACCAAGGTCAACAACTCTTGAATGCTATGCATTTAATATCTATAACGTTACATAAAAATCGGCGCGCATGCTATGAGCGCAATCTCTACATCTGACGGCCTTGTGATCATTTAATCTCATTACAAGCTGCATACTGACAAGATTGCTGACAAAAGTACCACATTGCGGACTAGGTCAACAACTAAACGGCACCATCAAATGCTTTTTATCAAAGCGTCGGGTTTTCAACCGATTCGTGACATAAGGCCCAGGACCTCGCGTTTGCTTCGACCATGTTTGTCCTTAAACTCCGTCGACATACTTACAAAGGCATTATGAAAATCTCCGGTTTATGAGAAGCTGAGAAGCAGGTTATATTCCGCCATTGTGTTTCAGCCTGCCATGAACTGTTAAGAAGGCAGTGAAGTTGTTTCTTTTGTTTGAAATAACATGGCGCTCCGGCAACAGCAACTGCCAATTGGTACAGGAAGTGACGCCATGACGCATGCCTTGCTGACGCTGGCTGACATTCGTCTTGTTTTTGTAACCTATTACGAAATAATAGTATTTAAAGGGGCAGCAACTAGCTAAAATTCAAGATTCAAGATTCAAGATTCAAGATTCAAGATTCAAGAGTTTTATTTGTCACATACACAGTTATATACACAATATACAACTGGCAGTGAAATGTAAACAGGTCCGCTCCATGGACAGTGCAAATAACAGTTACAAGAAATTAAATAGAAATAGAATAAAATTAGAATAAAAAGTATTAACATAAGTAGAATTATAAATAAATCAAGTAAAAGATAAAAATAGGAAATAAGATAAAAATAAAAATATAAAAAATATGTGGATATGATAAGTGAGATAAACTGTAGACTTAAAAATAAGTGGTTAACATAAAATATATAATATGTATATATAAAGAAGTATAATGTGCAAGGTTTATTACAGGTTGTTACGCAGTAACAATAGGGACGTAAAGTGCAGTGCAATTGCAGTATGTGGATGTTAATGTTGAAAGACCGTATGTTTATGCGTGTGCGGGGTGAAGTGAAGTCACGTGACTGAGTTCAGGAGTCTGATGGCCTGGGGGAAGAAACTCCTCCTGAGTCTTTCAGTCTTTGCCATCAGGCTACGGAAGCGCTTACCAGATGGCAGCAGGGTGAAGTGAGAGTTTGCAGGGTGATTAATGTCTCTGATGATTTTAGTAGCTCTACCTCTGCAGCGTTTGGTGAAGATGTCCTGCAGAGACGGGAGAGCTGAGCCTGAGATGCGCTCGGATAAGCGCACCACTCTTTGCAGGGCTTTGCAGTCGTGACTGGTGCTGTTCCCGTACCACGCTGTGATGCACTGAGTCAGGACACTTTCTATCGCCCCTCGATAGAAAGTTTTCAGGATGGCTGGTGAAACCCTGAATTTCCTCAGCTGGCGCAGGTGGTACAGTCTTTGCCTGGCTTTTTTCACCTGTGTCTGGATGTGTGTAGTTCAGTGTATATTTTGTCATAACATCGTCACGAACATTTCAAAAGGTGTTTTTATTATATTACATTTGCTATGTTTTATCATTTAAAGGGGCGCTACCATTTCAATTGATTTTCTTTTATTTAATAAGAAATTGGTTTGATTGGTTGATTGACATACGCACATACCATTGATTCGAAACATTTTGTACTGCATACGAACCAAGCCTGTAGTGCTTCAGTCAGAAATTGAAGCTTTCGCGCCTCGATCGCCCCCCGGTGGCCGGTCCCAGTATAGCTCCTAAACCCCGCCTCTCCATGTATTAGAATGGGCGCGAGACACACTAAACAATTTAATTACACTTCAAATAATTGTTTCCTAAAGATGGTTTTTGTCATTTTAGGCAGTTTTTATTACAATAATTTCATTTCAAGTGTTCGTTTTTTAAATAAGTTTAGTTTTAGTGAGTTATTTGATGCTATAAAAACGAGGGGTGTGACGTCATGATTGACAGCTGAGATTGACGGGTTCTCTGAATGAATTTGTCACTGAGGCACTAACGGACTTTTTTCTGGATTTTTGGGAGGAGATTGGAGCTTTAGCTTTAATTTCTACACTTCCATAACTGTTTATTTCACACCAACATAATGAATTGTTCTGCATCTGCGAGAGTGTGGGCGGGCTTTTGATAATCGCGCCTCTACTTCCTGTTCTCTACTGCGCAACTCCGGTCCCGAGATCGCTACTGCGCAGACTCGGTCCCAAGATGTCAGCGCCGTGAGCGGGACTATGAAAGCTTCAACTTTGGTCAGCGGAAGTCAATGGAGTCGCGTCGTCCATATTTTTTTACGGTCTATGATACGAACCGTTTCACATATCATATTATATTTTTCAGTGTTCAGCAGTTTTGGGTAGTAATCAACTGAAATTAACGAGACTACAAATTAAATACATTTTTACAGTAGGCTACAAGTAATTGTTGTTTTCCACTTTTTTGTTGTTTGGTGCTCTTGTTGTCTGTTTTTTTGTTTAAAGTCACCATAAAATAAAATTGGACAGTTCTTATTTTGTATGCAGTATTGCAGTATTTATTATAAATGATTTATCCATGCACATCATATTTAAAAAAAAAAAAAATAATGTTACCTCTTACTCTCATCAAAATAACGTCCCCTCCCTCTTGCATCATAGGTCTTTTCTTCTCTGATGACTTGTTTACTGGCATGAGGGCGGGGCAACCTGTCAATATGAGTTCGACCAATAGCAAACCACAGCCATCCCAACTTTAGTTCTGCCAGCTATACCTCATTGGCAGCCAGCGATAGATCTTATCCTCCTTGAATTGATGAGAGATGTACATGGGGGAAATTATAATACATCAGAAGAAATTTCTACAGGTATTTACAAATTAATACAGATGGTTCTAAAGACCATAAGACAGGTAGAACAGCAGCAGTAGTAATCCCTGAGTTTAATGTTGCATGTGGAAAGAGACTTGCCGATGATATTTGCACGTGCAATGATGGCCATTGTTATTGGCTTGCAAAGGGTAGAGGAGGTTAGGCCAGAGAGAGTGGTAATTGCATCAGATTAATGTGCAGCATTAATGAGTTTAAAATTGAGCAACTCCAGGAGTAGAGAGGATTTATTTTATTAAAAATTACAATCATTATTCCGAATTCAACAAATGCATTTGTCTGTTAGTTGTGTATAGGTCTCTGCACATGTTGGAGTTGATGGGAACGAAAAGGCAGATAAAGCAGCAAAATGGGCTTTGAAGAGTGGGAAGAAGCACATACATCTAAATATATCAGTAAGTCAGAAGCTAAAGGACAAATAAAAAAGATGTGGCAGAATCAATGGAACAAAGAAAGTAAAAGAAGATATTAGTTGGGAGTAGTACATGGTCTCTCTACCAAGAGTTCTCTCTACGTGATTGGAAAGCATAATGATGGAAAGAGTGAATATTATGGAGAGGAAGAAACAGTGGACCATGTTTTATTGCATTGCCAGAAGTATGATTCAGAGAGAGAAGTTTTAAAGAATGCACTAAGAGAGAATGGAGATCAAAATATCAGTAATATTCTTTTTAAAAAAAAAATGCAGATGACAAGGGTTGGAAACTAGGATCAACAAGATTAATGAATAGAATTTGAGAATTATATATATTTTTATAATAATAATTTTCTCTTTTATTTATGTTCTCTTTATCCCTATAATTTGATTGTTTAGCTGTCCTGGCGACCCCCCACTGCATCACCTTTTGTATGTCTCCCTCATCAGACCCACCCAATTGCAGTATTCCATAATGAGCTGATAAGTTGAATCAGGTGTGTTAGGTGAGGGAGACAAGCAAAATGTGCAGTGGTGAGGGGTCCCCAGGACCAGTTTGAGAACCACTATAATTATGCTGCGTTCCAGGCAGGTTTTTGAGCCCGTAAATTACAACTTCAAACCACGACTCACGAGTCACGACTTTGTAGTGTTCCAGGCAAAGTCACGCCAAACTGCCTGAGCGCAAGGAATTGTGTGGTAGATTGATGTAAACAAAGCGTGGCGGACCGTACGGGGTGTATGCTCATTTACAATCATTTCTATCGCCAAAGGTGCTTACTCCTTGCTTATTTGAGGGAAACGGAGGAGAAAAACAGCGCAGACTGCAAGAAATGCTGTTATACCTTTTATTTTACGTTATTTGTATATTTGTTTTATAAACACCGCATCCGTAGGGGGCTGCCATTGTTGCTTCGCGGGCTATGTGACGTCAAAACTCGTAACTGGGAGTACATCGATCTAGTACGAGTTCACGGATGGGAAGTCACGGGTTTGACTGCCGTTCCAGTGCACTTTCACGGGTAGAAGGTTGGAAAAACACGGGTTACGGGTTGCCTGGAACGCGCATTAGTCCACACTCCAGATGAGTGGGCGGGGATAATGCACCCGTAAGTTTTTTGCCAACCGCTAATAAAATCAATAGAAGAAGAAGAACAACCACCACAACCATCCAATCAACTCCCCAAGGACAAAATCCTGCCCCACATTTTTTTCGTTTGAGTAGCCGTTTCACTTGGATGTGTCACAATAGGAAAGAAAAGACTATCGCAACATCCATTTCATGCCGATTTAGTGCCTTAAGCACGGAAATGCACCATATAAATTTAACTTAATAACTTGGTCAAATTACAAAGCAAGGCTCATCATGTGATTTGGCCCCTTGTGAAGGTTTTGTAAATCTATAACTAGCACTTGTTTTAAACAAAAAGACAGCACACACTTTTAATGCCACTTGTTTATTTTAAATGTATTGTTATTTATTAGGCATACAACAGAATGAGCTAATCATCTGAATTGTTCCTGAAGAGGTATTCAGCCTGAAAAGGAGTAAAGAGAATATGACACCAATTAAATTTAAATAATTTGTTGTTAGATAAAACACTTGATATGAATACCATAAGACAAGTGTTACCAAAAAGTCCACAGGGTCATCAGGCTTGACCTTACAGCAGTCCACCAGTCCTTGTATGACGGTGGGCATGACGTATTTCATCAAGTAGTGTCTCATAGGGACAGATTGTGTCTCTAATAGCTCATGTTCCTGCTTCTTCACCTCGGCCAGGTTCCTGTTCTGCAAATACACATCCACAAGCTGAACAATGTAGTCGTTCCAAGGGAAAGATAATGCTTCTGGTGCTCATTCACACACTACTGTTCAAATGTTTGGGGGCAGTAAAAGTCATGTCTCTCATTTGAACTTTTATGTTTAGTTTTATTTAATAAATACACTAGGCAACTAAACAAGGTAATCAGACATAGGTGAGAGACATACGGGCTAATTACAGAGACTAGAAAACTACAAACTGTCTACAAACAGGACTTCAAAACTAGAAACAGGAAAAAGGAAATTAACCAAATAAAACTAAACATAAAATACATTGTTACAAAAATTATATTTCACATAAATGCTGTTCTTTAGAATTGTCTTAAATTTTTTTATCAGGGTTTCCACAAATGTTACAATTTTTTAAATTATTTTGATAATAAAAAAATGTTACTTGAGCACCAAATGATTTCTGAAGGATCATGTGATACTGAAGACTGGAGTAATGATGCTGAAAATTCAGCTTTAAATTAAATTTTTAAATATATTTAAGTATAAACATTTATATTAAATTGTAATATTTTGTAATATCTGTTTTTACTGTATTTTCATAGTGGTGAGCATAAGAAAATACTTTTAAAAACATTTAAAAATCTTACTGATCCCAAACTGTTGTGCACATTGTCCTTTGAAGCGGTTATAAAATGTGTAGCCATCAAGTATTGTATTTCACAATTAATATTGTATTTCAGCCAATTAATAAGTATTATAGGAGAAAACGGTGATATTTCTCTAGGGAAAATGTCCATTTGTGGTTCACCTGGGGTGTTACACCGTGTCTACACCAGATGCGAGCGGCACAGCACGACTCTAATAAAACCCATTATAATGGCAATAGAAAGTAGAATCCATTATAATCAGTGATGCTGTCTACACTGTATGCGGCCCGGCACAACACGTAAAATCTCAGACAGTAAAGAGAGGCCCGTTCTATTTCTGACGTACTTAAAGCGCTTGCGCTACTTCTGACATGAAGAACAAATTAGGTGTCCCAGTGCATGTACTTGTGCACTATTATGACATTTTGTAGTAGAAAAAGTGAGTAGTGAAAATTTGCACTGAAAATTCCAAAAAGAAAAAGTGCACTTTAAATACTCAGATAACGCACTTCATTCACACAACAACAAAAAAACATTGCAGCCCCTCCCTCAGCGAAGAGGGAGGGGCTGCAATGTTAAATGACATAATAACCATGGGTGTGTCTCAATCCGCTCCCTAGCTCGTGAATCAGTAAATCGTGTTCATGAATTCGGGCACTGGTAAAGACAATAAAGGACACTGGTCCCTACACATTTGGACACTGATGACTCTATTTCCAGTGACGTGACAATGTCCTCATTGAACAACATCACTACTGGTATGAACAACAGCAGTACTGAGATCTTTCTGACGGTCACGGCTGTGCGCAGGTAGGAGTATGTAGTGCAAAAAGGAGTTTAATGACTCGAACAGGCAGGTACACACAACATAACACCATGGAAGACTTACATTAACGAGAACCGACAACAGAAGACTGATACATAGGCAGATATACAGTATACTGGAAGAAAACAAAGAGTTAGGAGTTAACTAATTAGGCAACAGCTGAAAACAATGACTAATCAAATCAGAAACCATGGTGACAGAGACCGGATGAAACCCAGATGCCCAGCCAGGTAGCACGCCATGGCGGCATTGCCGGAGGGAGCAGCCATGGTGGTACAGCAATCAACGCAGCCATGGGGACGGACGACGGAGATGTTGCCGATGGGGAAAGAGTCCTGGGCGCAGACGAAGAGTTGATGGATCTGTGCGACGCCATGGGCATCGGAGGCCGCGACGGAGCTGTCCAGACGACCCCCTGAGGTGGAACTGGAGACCCAGAGGGCTGCGGTGGAACCGGCGTGACTGAGGACTGACGTGGAGCCGGAGGGAGGGCAGAGCCAGACTGAGCCGCAGGGGTGGAGAGCCTGAGCATAGCGGCATGCTGGTGATCAGGCCCGGATTAAGAACATGTAGGGCCCTGGGGCTATGACAAACCCAAGGGCCCCCATAGTAGCTGATCTTAGTGCCACAACGTTTTCTACCACAGAAACAATTAGTATTTTTCAAAAACGAAATCTTCAAAGCACAGAGATACAATGAGTATATACTGTCTGAATTTTCCATTTTAATATTCAAAAGGCCTTATATATAAATATTCCAGGCTGCAACACATTAACAGCATAAATGCATTAACTCCAGATATGAGGTCAAAGTAAACCGGTTTCCAGAAAAACCAACAACTTTGGAGTATATACAACTGCCTTAAGGAGTTTTAAGACCTGTGAGGTCCCAAATAAGAGGTATTTTGGGGGGTTTGGGGGGCATGGTCCCCCAAGAAAATTTTGATTTCTCTGATCTATATATGTGCATTTTAAGATGTTTGAAGGCTAAAATGTAATAATAAATAGCTTTCGAAACCATGTTAGTGGGCAGTAGATTATCTGTCATATACCCATAGTTGCCAAGTCTGCGTATAACAAGCGACTTTGGGCTTCTTTTTATGGCAGGTCGTGTAAAAAAAATTCACGTGTTGCAGTTTTTTGGGCTTATTTTAAAAAATGTGGTTGCTTGTTAGGAAAATATGACAAGCAACTTCGTTTCTTTACATTTATGGTCGCTGTTTTGTCCAATACATTGACTGACACTGTCTTCTCTCAGCTAATAGCCAATCAGTGCAATGATACAAGTGCTGTAGTAATTTGACCTCACATCCCGCCTCCTTCTCCCCCTCATTGAAGAAAAATTGCGTTCAACGTGCAGGCATGTGACGTTATAAATTCACGTAATGATAGTTAGTAGACGTAAATAGACGTATAAATTTCCACAAACAATGCCACCAGGAGAGATGCACAGAGATGGAGAGGAAACAGGGAGGACAGGCACCTCATTTAATTTTTTTAATATTTGTGTAACATATTTATCATTACAGGCTATAATAAAAATAAAACAAGTATACTAACAGTAGGTATGGTTCCAAATTATTTTATTATAAATATGTGGCTATATTGCAGCACTCCCTTAGTGCTTGCATGCATCCCAATGTGCATACTATCCATCCTGAATAGCATGTGACATTAGTAATTTTCAATACTATTTAGGGCAGATAGTATATGCACATTGAGATGCAGGGCTTGTCTTTTTCACGGTTTGCAGTGCGTGTTCACTACTCTGCACCTATGTGTGCACTAACTCGGAGTTAGTCGGAGGATATTTTGCAATTTGATGATTTTTGTAAAATCACATCTGTTTTCAAACTCAGAGAGGTTTCAGTTTAATATGTTGCAGGCTCATTTATTGATAAAAAATAATTGATAATAAATGATATTGATGATAATAAATAATATAATAATATTGGGCTTGTTTTTGAAGCTGTGGTTGCTTATTTGTCTTGCGAGCGTTGGCAACACTGGTCATACCTGCTCTCTCCTCATTTAATCACTCTCTCATTCTCATTTCCATTACTCTTTCTTTTTCTCTCAGTCTCCTTCTCTTGCCCTCTCTCTTCCCCTCCTAAAGCTGAGCTCTGGCTGATAGTCTTTTCCTTGTTTAACATTTCTATCCTAAAACAGCTGTCAAATATGAAATGTTTAGTTTAGCTATACTTAGCCTACATCTCACACCGTTTACTGAAGCGTCGCGTGACTCCCGCAGCAGCTTCTGTGTACATAAAGCACTCTATTGGTGGTCAATTATTTCACAACATTTATTAGCTATGCAGCCTACTGCTCGGAAAAATACAAAGGTCCGGACCTCGGAGATCTCATAGCTGGCTATGGTGATGTCCGACCCAGGCGAAGTTGGCAGGTCGAGGGAGCCTGGTGATGACGCAGGCCCGATGGTCGACGGTGGAACCGAGGGAGAGAGGAGTGGCAGTGGAGGAGCTAGGGCGACAGGCCGAGCTGATGTGGTGGGGACAGCGGCCAGAGGCGGAGCCAGGGAAATCCCAAGCCCAGTCAATGATGGCTCATTGAAAGCCCCAGGTGAATCCCTGACGCAGTGAGGAGGTGAAGGGTGAACAACATGGTAGACAGGAGATGACAAAGACTGGGCTGGAACTAGAAGTGGTGATGGAAGAGGGAGGGAGGGTGCGACAAACGTCTCCCAGTCCAGTATGCACTCAGACACTGTGGCGAGGTTGTGGACAGGGAACTCCTATATTCCCCCAAATTCCACTAATCTCTCCTCTGTCATGGGCTCGTACTCCAGATTTGATGACAAGGGCTCTGGCTCCTGTGCGATGATGTGCACGTCCGCTTCTCCTTGCGTCTGCAGCTCCATTGCGGCAGGCACTGGCACTCCGTCTGTCAGGGACTCTGGCTCCGTGTCACAGGGTGGTGGTGGTGGGTTGGGTTCTGGGGTTGAAGATGCGGGCAAGGTTGTGGATTGGGGATACATATGTTTCAGACAGTGGAGAATGGCCTCCCTCCATGTCCCCTCTGTCATGTCTGGTAACTCACATGGCTGGTAGTAATTAGCCCCAATCCAGAATAATGATTTTAAAGTCCCATCATCGAAAGCAGTCCGTTGGGCTAGTGTGCAAAAACGAATAGCATACTCCAGAAGAGAATGTCCTTCCCGGGCTAAAGCAGCGAACATTACTGCATAATCCATGTTCTGTGGTCGGTTCTTCTGTCACGGCTGTGTGCATGTAGGAAGACGATGGTAGGAGTATGTAGTGCAAAAAGGAGTTTAATGACTCGAACAGGCAGGTACACACAACATAACCCCACGGAAGACTTACATTAACGAGAACCGACAACAGAAGACTGAAACACAGACAGATATATACACTGGAAGAAAACAAAGAGAACTAATTAGGCAACAGCTGAAAACACTGAATAATCAAATCAGAAACCATGGTGACAAATAAACGAGCTAACTCAGGTAGGGTGATGGTGAAAACAGAAAACCAAGTCCACACACAATGAACTGTTAAGGCCGCTACATACTCCGCAAGAACAGAGAAAAAAGTTCTCGCTCCCAGGGCTGCGAGAACAAAATGACGTCATTTTGTTCTCGGAGCCCTGGTTTGGGAGTTCTCGCAGCTCGTTCTCGACACATCGTCTGAGCAGAACTTTTTGGTTAATGGGGTTAATGCGGAGAAACGGAGATGTTCTGCACCTGCTTTTCTCGTGAAGTATGTAATGTCCTGGCCAGAACGAACTTTGTTCTTGTTCTTGCCACCTCGAGAAAATGAACAAATTTCTTTGTTCTTGCAAAGTTTGTTCCAAGCTTTACACTGACATTACTTGCAATGTTTTTTAAAATACATTATGATAAAAACTTTGCTTGTTACATATATGTGCACATTTTCAGCCGTAAAATAAATTATAAATGTAAGCTAGATTGTGTTCATTACCTGTGTAATGATATATGTTTATACTAAAATATAATAAAAATGGTTTCTATTTTTAAAAACATATATCGCGTGTTGGTCGTGTAGTGAGTTGGCTCACGTGATTTAAGTTTCGCACTTCAGAACTTCCGTTAAGGGAACATAGTGAGCATCGATGCACCCTGGGTTTTGTGGTGCATTGTGGGACTTATTAGGTAGCGAATGTTTCAGTGCACTGGAAGGATTCTGTGATTGAGACAGGCCGACTCCCTGATCAGTGCCCTGACTACTGAACTAGAGAGCTGTTTGAGACACACCCATTATATTCATACACTACATGGTTGAGTACATAGTGAATAAGTGCATAGTGTATAGTATGTCATTTGGGACACAACTATGGTTTTGCAATGGTCGCTTTGTCGCGTCCAGTGTAGACAGCCTCAATAATCTGTTGCAGCGCGATGCAACACAACAAATCTCTGAAATTAAACCGATGCACCGTTCCGTTTCTGACGCACTCACACAAAGAACAAAAGGATTTGCAACTGTTGCTTTACAACAACTGTCACATACGGTGTAGACATGGTGTTAGTGGAAAGGATTGAAGTTTTGTTTGAACATTAGGTCAAATTTACCCATTCCTCCAAAAGAGCTGCCATTTTATCATTCTCCACCATTTTCCTGAATTCCTTCCCAACTTCCTCCTGTTTCAGCTGCTGGTGCCATTCAGCTTCTTTCCTTTTCCTCTCCTCCTCCATTTCCTCTGGACTCAGACCGTAGTTCATCGGCTGCCCCACTGTCTCAATAATTTTCTCCACCGTGGCCACATTCTCACAGTCTGAGAATGACATCATGAAAACACTATTCTTAATAACAATACCACCCTGGTTCATAACAATCAGCTTATCTATCAATTCATTTAACAATTTGATGGAGTGCCATTTTCTTATATAAGCATAAAAATAAGTGATAATTTTAAGAGAAGGATTTTAACCAATGTATTCGGGGTGGATTTCCAGTTCATCGAAATAGTCAAGCACAGACTCGTCTTCTGCCAAAGTCTCCCTGAATTTGGCAAGACTCTCTGTAAACTCGTCTTGAGTGTAGTGCATTTCCTCTGCCACATTCTGTGGAAGACTCCGAACACGCTCTTTAAGAAATTCATCAGTGGCGTCCAGTGAGAAGACGAACTCTGAAGGAAAAAGCCAATGGTTGTTAACTTGATACAAAGTATTCGCCAACCCAGTTTTATTTCTGTAATGTGACACACACGGGTCAGTAAGATATTTTGTTTTTGAAAGAAGTCTCTTATGCTCCCCAAATCTGAATTTATTCAATATTAATAATACAGTAAAAACGTTATTTAATAATATTAATATTTCTGATTAAAAAATTTAAAGTGTCACTTATTCCTGAGATGCAAAGCTGAATTTTTTTGTCTTTTTTAGTCCATCAGTCAACTATTGCGTCATTGTGGAATTTTTTTTTTAAATTTTTAAACAGTAAAACTCAAACTTTTGAAATCCTGCTTCTTGTATTTCTGGGTGAAACAGGATATTCAATAAGAAAAATGTACACGTGTAATAATTATTTTCTGTTGTATAAGTATTTTTACCAAATCTCTTTTATTGCATGAACAATGTATAGCAGGGAGTCGGCTCACGTGATTTAAGTTTTCCACTTCAGAACTTCCGTTAATCAATGCACCCTGGGTTTTGGGGTGCATTGTGGGACTTTTTAGGGTTTCAGTGCACTGGAAGGATTCTGTGATTGAGACAGGCCGACTCCCTGATCAGTGCCCTGACTACTGAACTAGGGAGCTGATTGAGACGCACCCATTATATTCATACACTACATGGTTGAGTACATAAGTACATAGTGAATAAGTGCATAGTGTATAGTACGTCATTTGGGACACAACTATGGTTTTGCAACGGTCGCTTTGTCACGTCCAGTGTAGACAGCCTCAATAATTACTTTACTCGTTACTTGAAAAGTCATTATTATTGCATGAACATTAACAAACATTAAATTATTGTGATATTACTAAGATGTTTGAAGGCTGCATCATGCAATTAAACGTCTTTACAAGCAAAAGTAATGAAATATATCTGTACGTATGTTCTGAAATGACTAACCTGGAATCAACACTTTGCTATATTGAGGTATTGTAGATCTGGTATCTTGTACTTCCATGTCTGCATCTGGAAAACATTCTAGGTTAATTTAGGTTTATAACATTTCCATTTAGTTTTTTTTGTTTAAAAGGAAGACAGCTGACCATGGAAAAGCTCTTTAGCCTGTGTATAGGTATTTGGGTATCCATCCAGAACAAATCCTTGATTTCTGCAAGAAATTGAGTTTAGCTTCTCCCTTATGATATGCCTCACATGCTGCTCATCCAACTGGCCTGTGAGAAAACATAATCAAAATTGCATTAAGTAACACGTATATCAGGTCTGTTACAATTTTGCAATCATATTTCTAGATACATAAAACTATATAGGATCGTGTCGAAGCGTCATTCAATGCATACCATCATTCTGAAGCATGTTGTTCTTTAGAGTTGTAAGCTGCTCTTCAGCACCAATGAGCATTTCCTCATTCTCCTTTGTCTTCTCACTTCTCCCAAGCAGTTCCTCCTGAAGAACACATACTGTACATTCAAAAGACAGCTTCATATACACTGGGGCCAAAAAGTTTGAGACTGTTAATGAAAATGCTTCTATTTTATACTTTTTAAAATATATTACTCTTTATACAATATGCTATCAGTAAAACAATATTAAAAAAGTAAAAAGTTTTACTTTGTTCAAAATCCTAAAACTGTCTGTTTATTTCCAGGATTTTGTGTACAATATAAGGTCCTCGACCTTTGGACCCCACTGTACACTTGCCAAAATTAGAACTTTTGGGGGGTTTGTTGTTATAAACCAAGCACAGCCCAGGTAAGAAAAAGTAATGCAAAAGTAACTAAGTAATGCAATTAGTTACTTGTTAGGGGGTAGCAATATTGTAACACATTACTTTTAAAAGTAACTTTCCCCAACACTGGTTATAATTAACATATTGTACATACACTGTGTGCAGAATTATTAGGCACGTTGATTTTCTGATCATATTTTTTTTCCTGGCACATTTGACCAATTCCAAACCACAGTAATCCTAATAACTACTATTAATTTAGTATTTAATAATGTATAAGTGATATATAATTGTTCATGAAGGCTGGAAATGAAAAACACCTTATATTCAGGTGTTTATTAGGCATGTTTTCTTTTACAGATAAATTGAGCCAAAAAAGAGATTTAACTCAGACTGAAAAGTCAAAAATGATTAAATGCCCATGAGAAGGATGCAATACTAATGCAATACTAGACATTGCAGTTAAGGCGTGACCATTGGACAGTGAAATGCTCGTTGGGTCAGCAGGGTCAGACAAAAACATGTGGCGGAGAAAATACACCTGTTAACTGCAAAAGAATTAAGAATTAAGGTGAAGAATTAAGTGTGAAGAATTAAGGTGAAGAATTAAGTTTGAAACCATCAGGAACCCTTTAGTCTCCAGCGCCATCATTTTCCAGAGCTGCAACCTACCTGGAGTCTCCAGAAGTGCAAGGTGTCAGGATCTCAGAGACTTAAGTTAGGTAAAGAATCCTAAAAAATGACCCCCACTAAATAAGAATCACAAGCTGAAGTGTTGTAAAATACATGAAGACTGTTTTTTTATAGGCTTTATGGACAGATAGGTTGAGAGTGACTCTTGAAGGACCAGCACTATATCCTCTTGCACCACTGTTTGAAGAATTCATCTTCCAGAATCTGGCAGTACGTTTTGGGAGTTAATTTTTAGTCCATCTCTGCAAAACGGACTTCAGGATGGACTAAAATGAACTCCCAAAACTTCTTGCTTCAAACTTCTTAGAACTCCCAAAACTCAGCTTGTGATTCTTATTTAGTGGGGGTCATTTGATCCTGACACCTTGCACTTCTGGAGACTCCAGGTAGGTTGCAGCTCTGTAAAATGGTGGTGCTGGAGACTAAAGGGTTCCTGGTGGTTTCACACTTAATTCTTAATTATTTTGCAGTTAACAGGTGTCTTTTCTTCGCCACCTGTTTTTGTCTGACCCTGCTGACCCAATGAGCATTTCACTGTCCAATGGTCATGCATTAACTGCAATGTCTAGTATTGCATTAGTATTGCATCCTTCTCATGGGCATTTAATAATTTGTTACTTTTCAGTCTGAGTTAAATCTCTTTTTTGGCTCATTTTATCTGTAAAAGAAAACATGCCTAATAATTCTGCACACCTGAATATAAGGTGTTTTTCATTTCCAGCCTTCGTGAACAATTATATATCACTTATAAATGATTAAATACAAAATTAATAGTATTTATTCAGTTTAATGCGATTTGGAATTGGTCAAATGTGCCTGGAAAAAAATATGATCAGAAAATCAACGTGCCTAATAATTCTGCACACAGTGTATATATTTCTATTTCATTTTCAAAATTTTCCTTTTTTAAATGTATTTATTTATTTTAGTTTATTTATGGTTTGTATGCAACACAACAATTGTTCTTAATTGCTGTAGACATTGTTAAAATACCAATAAAAAAAGAAGCTGTTATGTAGTCCTCACTCACCAGTTGTTTGACTTTCTCATTGATGGCTTCATTGACATTAATATGATGAAGTTTGTAATATCTGCACAACTTTGCTGCAACTGAGCTTTTGCCAACAGCAGGGGGCCCAAGAAGACAGATTTTTATTGGCTGAAGGAATTAAATGCAAAAAAATAGTAGCATGTAAGCATGTAAACATAGAAATGTAGAAATGTCTTCAAATTATTACAGAAAATGCCAAGTGATTGCCATATATTGCCAAGAATATATATATATATGAGAAGAGAATTATCAGGGATTATCACAGAGGTCATATGAGAATTATTATATATAATATATAATATATATATTATTTATGACATAAATTCTTATTCTTACACTAGGCGCAAGCCTTTATCAACCAGTGTTATAAAAGCTTACCAACAGTTGCCTTGTCTGTTTGTATTCCTCCACCACACGAGATATGTTATCAACTATTCCAGATTCATAATCCCAGCAGAGGTTCAATCTGTCCTTTAAGAAAACAGACTCAGTCTGAAGGTGGATACTGAGGTAAAGCAGGTCAGTTTTCTGTGAAAATACACAACAATGTGATATATTTCCTTCCTTATGACATGGCAAAAATGTGTGTTCAGCTAAAACAGCCTACCGTAATTGCCTTTGTGCCATTGGCATCCTCCTTTGGGACTTTTTCTATTTGTCCAGAACCCAGGGCAGAGGCAATGGCCTAAGGAAATAGACAGCAGTGTGTTTACTAATGATTTTTAGTGTTGTTTTCTCATAGAGTGCAGGTATGACATCAGACCTCGGAATACTAATTTGCTGCTGATTTCTTCAAGATTTTCCTATGGGATTTTACAATAGGGCTTTTCGATTTATTTGTAAAATAATGCCCGTGGTAAAAATAACTTGACGATACTGTGATGTTCTGTTCTACAACGTACACAGCACACTCTCACACCCCAAGCGGTCTTATCTTGTTACTTATTAAAAACGTACGTTTTCAAAAATGAACATAATTGCTTCAAAATTCGTGTTTTCGCTATAGGTGTGTGTAATTTAGTATAGTTAAGTCATGTTTACTACAGGCTTTATTTTACACATAAATCGAAAAACTCTATAATAAAATCCAATAGGAAATTCTAAAAGGAACCAACGGCAAATTAATCTTCCGGGTTCTGACGTCATAGCTGCACGACTCTATTGCAAAACTAAAGTGTGAGCATTACAGTCAGTACGTCATGAAGTGTGTAATGATTTAATACTTTCACAATATCTTCAAAAGTGTTCTTGGAATCATCCACAGCGATGAAGTAGTGTGTTTTTGGTTTGAGATCGATGATGTTTTGCACCACTCTGAAATGACAAATGATGACAAAAATATGAGATGAGAATGAAATTAAAAAGTTAAACAAAACACCATTCAACGTCTGAGAAAATGGCCTAACTGCAGTTTCTCAAACCTTGCAAGGTCATGGATGTGAATGGCAGGAATGATGTTTGTCCCAGGTCCAAAAACAGGAATGCTGCTAAGCTCTCCGAGCCAAGCTGTCTGGGGGGAAAGTGAACAAGTTAGGCAACAAAATGTGGTTATAAATTCATATTGACAATTATGATGCTCTGATACTGTACTTTAAAGAAGAAGTGAAACAAGTTCTCGCCCATTCCATACTGCAGCCCAGATGTTACAACATAAGTAGACAGCTTTGACTTTTTCTGAAAGAAAAATACTGGAAGTTTGTTTCATATGTTAAGTAATTAAACTGGTTTCATATAATAAATTATTTGAAATGTATTAGGCCGGATTCTGGATTGATCATTACAGTCTTCCCCAGTTTAAGCACAAGTTTCTCTGTGCTTGTGTGTTCTTTAAAGTTTGGATGTGGCCTTCTTCTTTTGTAGTCGTCTTCAGTCAAGGGAATGTCAGGATCATCCTTAAGATAAAAGCAGAAAAAGTAGCAAAAGTAAAGTCTGGTCTGTTTAAGGTCACTGCAATGTACAGCACAATCTAACTGATAATATAAACATAAGGAAAAACTAAGTGAAAATAGAAATGTGTACATTTTAAAATGTGTATTTATTTCATATTATTATTATTATTATTTTTTACAATTGTCAAAAAAAAAGTTTTTTTTTTTAATGTGGTCTCAAATTTATGGAAGCTTGTTTCCGCCAAATAAATAAGTTAATTGTGAATTTCACAATTCTTACTTTTCCTTGCAATTGTGTTTACGTCACACAAGTATATATTTTTTTCTTCAGATTTTAGAGTTTATATCTCGCAATTCTGTCTTTGTAACTCGCATTTGACTAGTTTATGTCTCATAATTCTGTGGAAAAAAGTCTGCAAGATATAAACTGACAACTCTGACTTGCAAGTTTATATGCTGCAATTGTGACTTTTTTCTCAAAACTTTGACAGAACTCACAATTGTGAGTTGTGAAGTATAAACTCGCAATTGTCAGCTCACAATCCAGACTTTGTGAGTTTATATGTCACATTTTTTGGAAAAAAGTCAGATTTGTAGGATATAAAATCACAAAATTCTGACTTTTTTTCCAAAAATTGCTAATCATAAAATGCAATTCTGACTTTATAACTCGCAATTGTAAGTTTGTCTCCTAATTCTGAAAAAAAAAAAAATCTCAACTGCAAGATATAAACTCACAATTCTGACTTTGTACACTTGCAATTGCAAGTTTATATCTCACAACTCAGAATTGCAAGATGTATAGCCTATTCGCAATTGCAATTTTTTTTAAAAAAAGTCAGAATTTTAAGACAAAAAGTCACAATTACCTTCTTTATTTTTTAATTCCATGGTGGAAAGAAGCTTCAATACAAATTGAAGAAAAACTGCATGATATAAATATTTAAAGGCAACACTCACAGGATCAGCTGGTTTGGTCATTGCCCACGTCATGATTGTTGACAGCAGGATAAATATTTTTGAAGACCCAAAATGTTCAATTTCAGAGTGCAGAGCTATAGGAAATTCAGATTGAATACACAGTTTGATAGATTGGTATGAATAAAGAAAGAAACTGAAAAGAAATTAAATGGCATTAAGGCTGTATCCTAAAACGTAGTGAGCTGCATAATGACGCAGAATGTTGGTCATCTGAACATGCCTCACTCTGTTTTGAGATGCAGCCTAAATAAATAGTCTGGAAATCTGAGGAATTGTTACCTGAAATGGCCCATGTTGCCTCATATATGAGATCAGTGTGTTCAGTGATATTATACACAATAACATCACACTGCATCAGACACTTCAGGAGCTCCTCTCGACTCACAGACTGAAATATGATGAAACAAGATGCTCAAAAATGCTCTAGATAGCCAGCTTGCAAAGTTTTAAGACACATCTGAGACTTGAAAAAATGTCCTTGTTTTATGAGACTTATTGACCTTGACGCACAGGGGTCATCTATGATTTTTCTTTGGGTGTATTTCAATCATCTCCCTAGCTCGTGAATCAATATATTGTGTACATGAATTCAGGCACTACACTCTAAAAAAAAAAAGGTTCTATATGGCACCAAAAATAGTTATTGGCTCGTAATCATAGGGGAACCTTTTTTAGTGCTATATAGCACCATTTTTGGTGCTTCAGTGGTTCTTCAGCGGTTCTTCAGAGGTTCTTCACCGGTTCTTCAGAGGTTCTTCACCGGTTCTTTGACTAAGGTGCTATATAGCACCTCTGAAGAACCACTGAAGCACCAAAATTGGTGCTATATAGCACTAAAAAAGGTTCCCTTATGATTACGAGACTTTTTTTTTAGAGTGTATATGTGTAACCTGTTCCCTGGGTTTGTGTTCTACGATGTTGTCATATGGGCTCTTATTTTCTGTGCACATTTTCCCTGTTCTCTTCCTGTGTTTAGTTCCTGTTTTTCTTGTTGCCTAGTTTGTCTCCGTAGTTACCCTCATTAGTTTCCATAGTAAATTATCATCTATTCAGGTTCATCATTAGCCCTTGTGTTCCTTGTGTATTTATACCCCTGTGTTTCAGTTTTCTGTTGTCAGTCGTAGTTCTTGCATGTCTCTCTTTATAAGCTGTTGTGTTCCTGGTTTCCCCTGTCTGGATTACGTCTCTGGTACCCCTGTTTGCATTATGTTCCTGTCTCTGTTTTCGATTATCTTAGTCTATGTTTTTCTAATAAACTGTTGCTGCTATCTGAGCTGCTCAGTTCAGTTCAGTCATGTACCTAATTGGACTCAGGAATTTTATATCAATCTGGCACTGCAGCAGATTGGCTCTGCGTTTACTGTAGGAGTTGCAGAGGAGAAACTGCGGCACTCCCGCTTCCTGTAATGGCAGTCGCCACCTTATATGTTTGGGCCACACACATCTACAGCTCCTCCTGAGTCAGTGACCATCCCCGAACTATCTGCCTGCCCTGACAACACCACAGAGTTTCGTACCTGATGTTTCTGTCTGCCCAGACAAGTCAACGAAGGTCGTCCCTGAACTCCCTGTCTTCTTTGACCAGACCACAGAGGTCGTCCTTGAACTCCCTGTCTTCTCTGACCAGACTGCGGTGGTCGTCCCTGAACTCCCTGTCTGCCCTGACAAGACCACGGAGGTCATCCCTGAACTCCCTGTCTTCTTTGTCCAGACCACGGAGGTCATCCCTGAACTCCCTGTCTTCTCTGACCAGACCACGGAGGTCGTCCCTGAATTCCCTGTCTGCCCTGAAAAGACCACGGAGGTCATCCCTGAACTCCCTGTCTTCTTTGTCCAGACCACGGAGGTCATCCCTGAACTCCCTGTCTTCTTTGTCCAGACCACGGAGGTCATCCCTGAACTCCCAGTCTTCCCTGACAAGATCGCGGAGGCTGCCCTGAACTCCCTGTCTTCTCTGACCAGACCACGGAGGTCGTCCCTGAATTCCCTGTCTGCCCTGACAAGACCACGGAGGTCATCCCTGAACTCCCAGTCTTCCCTGACAAGATCGCGGAGGCTGCCCTGAACTCCCTGTCTTCTCTGACCAGACCACGGAGGTCGTCCCTGAACTCCCTGTCCTCTTTGACACAGCCACAAAGGTCATCCCTGAACTCCCTGTCTGCCCTGACAAGACCACGGAGGTCGTCCCTGAACTCCCTGTCTTCTTTGACACAGCCACAAAGGTCGTCCCTGAACTCCCTGTCCCTGTCAACGGAGGTTGTCCCTGAACTCCCTGTCTGCCCTGACAAAATCACAGAGGTCATCCCTGAACTCACTGTCTTCTTTGAGGTCGTCCCTGAACTCCCTGTCTTCATTTACAAGACCACGGAAGTTGTGCCTGAACTCCCCCGTTAGCTCCACCTTAGTGGCTACCCACTCTGCCGGCTCCACCCTGATCAACTACTCTACACCATGGTCCCCTGCTCTGCCGGCTCCACCTTGGTCACTAGGTTCACTTCTGTCACACAGGCCTGGCCCGACATCCCGTTTTTGAATAAACTGTTGCTGCACTTGGATTCTCCTCATCCCTGCTTAAAACGTAACAATAAAGACCCTCGCTCACTACACATGGGGAGACTCTATTTCTGGCAACATAACGACATGCTGACATGACAACAATGGGGCAGTTGTGGCCTAATGGTTAGAGAGTTGGACTTGTAACCCGAAGGTCGTGGGTTCAAGTACCAGCAGGAAATGTGAGTGAATGAACAGCGCTCTCTTCCACTCTCATTGCTCCACGACTAAGGTGCCCTTGACCAATTGCTCCCTGGGCCCCTGCTCCCCGCTCCCTGGGCCTGGCTGCCCGCTGCTCTAGGTGTGTTCAATACTCTCTTCTGTGTGTGCGCACTTATATGGGTGAAATGCAGAGCGCAAATTGTGAGTATCGGACCCCACACTTAGCTACATGTCACTCACTCAAATCATTTTTGGACATTAAGATAAATCATTTGATTGCTACATTTACCCATGGCCGTAGTCAGCTATGAGGTCACCGAGGTCCGGACCTCGATATTTTTCTGAGGTGTATATAATACATTTTGTGAAATAAATGCCTAATATAGTATTAACACTACTTTAGTGCTGCAAGGATATAGCACAGCACCAAAAGCTTCTCATCAGAGCTGCCTCAGCGGTCTGTCACCGCTCGTCAATGTCAAAATATTATATTTGAGATTAATCAAATCAAAGTAGGCGGGCTTTACGTTCACAGAAGATGCTGAGCGCGAATTCCAGCTCAACGCTTCTGTAAACGGACATAAAGTGCGAGTGTAAGTAGCTAAACTTAACATTTCATATTTGACAGCTGTTTTAGGATAGAAAAGTTTAACAACCACAAAAATTTCTAATTTCGCCATTTTTTTTTAATTAAAAATAGGCTTATAATTCACGTGATTCATGTAGCTAATGTAATAATTAGTAACTGTCAATGTGAGGGGAAAAGAAACATTAACAAACCCGATTTCATCAGATTAGGCAGAATGTGTAGGGGAGGGGCACAACCTAACATTTTTGATTTTGACTTTCTCAGTTTTTGTAAATCCACTTAGGGTTAAGAGTATTTATTTTTCCCCACATTAATTTCCACATACAATTATGTGGTTTTGTTTCATTAATACAGTGTATACCTTTTTCTTGATTTACCCCGAAAGAATGGAAGTGAAATGTGACAGCATGCCCAATAGGTGGGGCACATTGTAACATGAGCATATGACAGCTTAAAATGTTACCTGATATAATAGAAAAAAAAACTAAAATATTTTGTCAATAAAAAAACAACAACAACAAACATAGTAAAATACAGATATACAACATAGTTCAAAACATAATAATTAATAATTTCTGAACATTGACTCATTATTCACCTTTTTCTCATGGTTTCTCAAAATAATTCATAAAAGTAGAATATAATATCATAGTTCTAATATGGGCTCATTGTAACGCAGTGTGACAACATGCCCCGTCTGCACAACTGGGATTTAACCCTGGTTCATGTCTTCTGCTGGTTAGATCAGCATTAAAGAACGATCTCAACTGTTAAATAACAGATATAAGATTACAATAATATCATATTTGTCTAGTTTTTCATAAACACAAAAAACAGAAATTTACTTTTGCTATCTTTTTATTTAAATTTTGGTGCATTTTTTTTCTCTAAATAGGGTTGATATGGCAACTAGTAAATACACTAAGTTTGTGGAACGTTTTAAACCATGTGTGTTACAACAAGCCCCACATTAGGTTGTGCCCCGTTCACCCCTACATATTGTGAATTATTTTTACCTGTCTAAGAAAATTATTAATAAAACATATAGGCTAAATATCAGTTGACCCTATGTTTACTTTCTTCATGGACACAGACGAAAATGAAAAGACTACAGTCAAAGCTCAGCTTTAGGGGGGTATTGACAAATAATCTACTGCCCACTGACGTGGTTTTGAAAGCTATTTATTTTTTTATTTTTTTTGGCCTTCAAACGTCTTAAAAATGCACACATGTAGATCAGAAAAAATATTAATTTTCTCGGTGGAGCATTCCCCAGAAGCCCCCCTAACTGCTTAAAATTTGGGACCTCAATGATTTTAAAACCCTGCCTGGCTCTTGAACATTTCAGATTCAATAGTAGCTAGATTATGTTCACTACCTGTCTATAAGTGTTTGTTTATGCTGATTTTATTATAATTAAAGAACTTTTTTTTCAATACATCTATGTTGTGTCATGGTGTTGAGCTGCTTCAGAATTTCCTTAACACAGTGAGCATCGATACTCGATAATGGTTTTGAGCATTGTGGGACTTTTTATGGAGCAGGATTTGGCATTGAGACAGCCCTTAAAATGGCAGATTCCCTGACCAATGCCTTCTGCCTTGACTACTAAACTAGAAAGCTGATAGAGACGCACCTTCAGCATGTTGGTTGCACCACATGACTTTGATTTGGTGGACAAAAGTTTAAAGGTATAGTTCACCCAAAAATTAAAATTATGTCATAATTTACTCACCCTCAAGTTGTTCCAAACCTGTATGAGTTTCTTTGTTCTGCTGAACACAAAAGAAGATATTTAGAAGAATGTTTGTAACCAAGCAGATAGAGCAACCATTGACTACCATAGTATTTTTCCCTTCTATGGTAACGTTAGTCAATGGTTGCTCTAATCTGCTTTGTTAAAAACATTCTTCAAAATATCTTCTTTTGTGTTCAGCAGAACAAAGAAACTCATGCAGGTTTGGAACAACTTGAAGGTGAGTAAATGATGACATTTTTGGGTGAACTATGCCTTTAAATGCTTCACTGTTTATTTCTTATTTTCGAATCAAAATTATGCCAAAACTAAATAATTTAATTATTTTAAGAATTTCATTCTATAATGTTTTTTTTCTCTCCAATAAGCACGTTGTAGCCTATCACCTTCAAAAGTTTTTACTTTTTGCTTCCGAAAACTATGAATTTTAATTCAGAAATTCAAATTATGCTGATCATAGAAGTTTATTGTGTGTGTGAATCACATTTTTTACAAATAAATGATTAGATCCGGACCTAAATCTACCCACAATACCACAAAAGAAATAATAATGATAAACTAACCCTGTATTCCTCCAGTGCAAAAGGTTGTTTTTTTGCATCTTTATTTGCAACTGTTCCGACTATCTGAAAATGTGCGCCTTCTGAAGCCTGTTCGTGTTTGTCGTCCTCCTCTCCATCCGTGAGAGACTCTCCGACGACACATGACGACAAGAACTAAACAAAGCAACATTAAACCACAGCGCTTATTATATTCATGTACTTTGTGTAAATGACTCGATCAGTAGACTCTTTTACCTGCGCGATATATTTGGACGAGTATGAGTCGATGTTGTTGAGAAAGACTCGTTTGGTGCGGCTTTCGCTGGCCATGTTTGTCTTTTGGTTGCTATGGAGACTTGGAAAGATAACACAGCGCGCACATTTTTGGATGGCACGAAATATCAACGCAATGTATTTTATAAAACCTTGACCTAAACATTTTATTATTATTATTGAAATATGTGTACAGTGTACACCTCACACTATAAATGCATTAGGCTACACGACAAAATATTTAAAAGTTTTTGCATTATAAACGTGAAACATGAGTCATTTTGATGGAGCTTGGAGAGAAAAAAAACACATAATATTGACGACACTGTGTCTAAAATGTGGCTTTAAATGACTTTTACATGAATTGAAATGTAACACCTTGCAATGTAAACAGTATTTAAGCAGAGTAGGCTACTGTGCTTTGTCAGAAATATCTCAAATGTTTTTCTTTAATTTATTATAATTTTGGATTATTATAAATGCTGATAGGCCTAAGTCTTCTGATTGAATGTCATTATTTAGTTTCATTTGATTTGTTTGAATTCAATTCACATTTATTTGTATAGCGCGTTTCACAATACATATTGTTTCAAAGCAGCTTCACAGAAAATCCAAGCATTTACAATTTAAAGTGATTTGTTATCAGAGGAGACTGTGTCCAAGTTATGTATTTCAGAAATGTACAAAGCACACAGTTAGCCAACAATGTATCATTAATCAATGTAATTTAAGGCACAAACAATGCAGCTCAGTGAAGTAAGAATACATGTTGTTTAACAATGATTAGGGTACATAGAAATTTGAGCATGGGTGCATGATGCAGAGCTGCGTCATCTGAAGTCCTCACAGGAGTTGGAGTCGTCTCTTCACAGGTATTTTTCAATTTAATGTGCAAACATAACATGATTTTTGAATATTTTGTCTCAACTTAAACTCTGTTCAATCCACCTAATATATTTAAAGATGAAATTTACTTAAGACAAAATCCATGTGTTAAAACTACATTAATCAAAACTGAGCAGTGGATCTGTTGTTCCCAGCATGTTTAGCAGGGGACTGCAAACAGGAGAGTAAATTTATAGATTCAGAAACTTGTGCCCGAGGTATTTATAGGCTATATTATATCTCCTAAATTCGAATTCTGTCATTGTTTTGGAATACACCAGCTTATTCATAACCTCAAGGCTAACATAGTCGTACTAAAATCTAAAAAACTTAAATTTTGATTTAAGGGGGCCTTTAAGCTAGTCCCAGACTAAAATGCATGTTTTAACTGAAAGAAACTTGCAATGACATATTTTAAAATTTAAATCAAAGGGTACCTATTATGCCCCTCTTTACAAGATTTAATATAAGTCATGTGGCCCCAAAGCGTGTTTTGTGAAGTTTCAGATAAAAATTCCTAACAGAGCATTTAATATACCATTTTGAAAATGACAATTTTTGGGTTTGAGAAAAATTAGCTTTTTTGTGTGTGTCTCCTTTAAATGTAAATGAGTGCTGCCCCTCACCCCAGGAGGGCGGAGCCTTCACAACTTGTGAACACCAGTGAACATGCAAATAAAAACTGAAATGTGATACATCTGTTTGGCTTTGATTATGATCTCTACCGTGGACACGCTCACGTGACATTGCAGTTCTTCATAATCATGAAATATTATCATCTGCATGCATTGGTTTTAAAGCCATATCACTCTCAACCATAGACTGTAAAAAAATATGGACGTAGTGTCCGTGACGTCACCCATAGGATTCTGATGAGCAGTTTTGAAGCGTAAAGTAGGGTTGAGCTAGCCTAACAAGCCAGACCCACATCTAGATGTTGGGTATGGAAACTCACCATTGACAGGGCTCAATCCGAGGGGCGGGATAAACGGTTGTCTTTCAAATTCCCTCTGCGCGCGATTGGATAGCGCCATGACAACCACAACCAACCAGAGCAAAAAAAAAGGTGATGCCGAGCTAACGTTAGTTGCTAGACTTTCACCGTATCCGGTAGGCAAAACTTCGAGCATATCTTCTTTTCTTAAGAATGACTTCAGTGCCATCCTTTGTTATTTTCTCAAAGAAAACTTAACTCCAAGTCTTCCAGAGTTGCGGCCAAAGCCGATTCAAAAGACCGCTGTTCGTCAGCTGCTTTGTTTACGATTAGCACGCAGAACCTCCACAACTCTGCCGTGACGTGCCGTCATTATGTTAATCCCGCCCATCGACTCTACACGCTCTGTGATTGGCCTGACCAGAGTTTGGTTTTTCCAGCTCTCAGGTCTACCGAGAGTTGCTAGACTACACTCGTGGCAAAATAAATTCTGCCGCTAGGGTGCGTCTAGATTTCTTGGCTAGGTTTGAGCTTGCCGTTGCCATCTTGGCAGTGCGTCATTGCGCGTCACTCCCGGATAATAGAAAATGGGCAAAAAGGCGGGACGTGGGCGGAGCTGAAGTGACGCAATGACTAACAGACAGCAGATGAATGGCTATCCACCGTCACCCAAAGTGCCCACACTCTTAATTATGCAGAACTTTAATGCTTTATATAATGTAAACGAATGAGTTGTAAAAAAATTCACCCTCCTCACAGTTGTCATGAAGGGCAAAATTAGCTGAATAGACCAAAACCACAATTTGTACCAGGCTGTAAACATGTTTTATTCTGCTGTAAAGTTGGGCATTTTAACATGGGGCTCAATGAGATTCTGCTCCCTTCTGGAGCCTGTCCCTAGAGGCCAGTCGATGGATTGCAGTTTATGTCACTTCCGTATTAGCTTCAAGAGAAACTGCGGGGGTGCGCTTGCTCTCAACCTTACAATCTATGCTCTCAACTTGAGCGCACACACCCAATGCATGTGCACAGAGAGCTGAATGTTGGCGCATGAGTAGGCTTTTAAACTATTAAAGGTCCCATGGCATGGATTTTTTTATTTTATTTTATAATGTTTCCTGAGGTGTACTTATATTGTTAGTATGGTTTTTACATAAAAAGTCATAATTTAGAAATAAAAAGCATTTTTTGTATACTGATATTAGCCCTCTGGCTTGAATGCTCTGTTTCAAGGGGCGTGTCTGATGTGAGACTTCAGTGAAAACGTCCACTGTTGTGATTGGCTGACATCTTTGCATTTGAAATGATTATTAGATTATGTGGCGGAGGGGGCGTGGTTTAGCGAGACACCGTTTGACTCTGCAAGCACTGCTAGTCCAGAGAGAGACGGACTGGGCACACAAGATAGCTGAGAAAGTATTGTACCGAGTTGTTGAGAGCGCAAGTTTATTTTATTTGTATCTGAGTGTTCTGAATAAACACAAGTCCCAGTCACGCGACCCTGTCTTCTTCCTCCTTATTCTATGAACTTTGTAACATGTGGAACCCCTCTCGAATACTTTTCCTACATTTTTTTTAACCATCACAGCCGTCGAAATAAACGAATCATGAAAGTGTTGATTATAGCATTATTTTTCGATCTTCTCCCATCACATGAAAGGCTTGAGCATTGAGTACACAGACAGTTTGTTGAACGTGTGAATGCAGTGATCTCGTCATTGCAGTGCTATTTCTCTCACAAAATGCTTTCACCACAACTAACAGCAAACACGACATCGACATGAATACAGTAAGAACTTTGTGCAGCATAACAGCGTCATTCGTTATAATGGCAGTTTGGACAAGTGTGCAGATACACTCGCGACGTGTGATTGACAGATCCGAACAATAACGGATTTGTTTCATGTTACTAACAGAAACCATGTGAAGTTGATCGTTTTAGTCACTAGCTTGATTCACAGATGAATTACGCTTAGGGCATCAAGACAGCCAGTGGCGGGACTGACAGTATTAAATGCTTTAGAAAGAAAGTCTGTGTGAACTTGAATGATTAGCTACACATCAGAAACCACTGATCACAGATCAGGCATTAATGAACACTGTTACTCACTGTTTGTGGCGGTGCTGTCGAATCCATATGGTAAAAGTCTGTTTGTAAAGCCTGTGCTGACATCGCGACTGATAAACGGAATCCATTTTCTCCAAATTCTCTGGGCGGGCAAAGGAGAGGAAGGGGAGGTAACCGTTCCCCGTATGACGACATACAGGGAAGATTCCAGATCAGCTCGTCTGAACTCTCATTTTCTCAAAGGCAGAGCAGGACACCCAGAACTCGGTTTACACCTATCAAAATTTCTAGCCACTTGGGGACCATATACAGGCTAGGGGAACTCATATTAATGTTAAAAAAAAACAACTCATAAAATGAAAATTTCATGCCATGGGACTTTAAACTAGATACAAAGTTCACATGAAAACAGTTGGATATGTCGGTGCACATATGCAGAAAGTACAGAAATCCTGTGTGTAAATTAGATCTGTGTACTAAAGTGAAAGCAATGTAATATACAGTACCTTCTGCTAAAACTGTAGTCCGTAAGTTTTGCCTCTTTGCCATCTCTATTTGAAACCTGCAATTGCCGTTATCTTCTTTACGTGGGTTGTGCATCAGCATGGCTCCTCTGGCTGTCATTCATTCACAGCACCGGTGTGGATACTGAACTTCGGAATTACAGATTCTACATCTTGGAAGTATCACCAAAATACATTTACATTTAGTCATTTAGCAGACGCTTTTATCCAAAGGGACTTAGAAATGAGGGCAATAGAAGCAACTAGCGCAGTCAAGGGCAACAATATCAACAATATGCAAGTGCTGTAACAAGTCTCAGTTAATCTAGCACAAAACAGAATTTGTTTTTAATTTAAAACAAACAAAAAAATTAGACAGACAGACAATGAATAGAATGTCTGAACAAGTGGTTAAAATAAGAACAAGTAACATGTCTGCCACTTTTGTTCAGACCAACTGATAAAAAAAGCATTACAATAAATAATGCGGCGATTGAATCTAACGATCGCTTAGCTCATATCACATCAAACAGTGCAAATTATTATTATGGTTATACTTTCTCAAATTGTAAATGTAAACAGCATTAGCATCGCAAGACTGTGTATTTAGTGTGTATCAGCGTTACCTGTAGATTAAAATTTCTGTACAGTCTATTCTTTTGCTTTTGACTACGGTGAATCTCCACTTGTCACTGATCATTTTTGTTTGGATCTTTCTGGATTACAATCCGCCATCAAAATGATACGTTTAATTATTCCAACTGCTGTGAGAAAAGGCTATAAAATTATCCGCCACCTGCAGCATCCTCACATGCGATAGCCTACTCCTCCTTTATGTATACAGACGTGACATAATGACGCTAAGACTCGAATTTCCTGCAGAATGCTACCAGTACCAGTCAAAACACTGGCTGGTTATGTACTTTCTAAAAAAATTATTTTGGATAAATTTTAACCAAAAAAAAAAGGTCTGCAGCTTTAAATTATGCATGATCTAATCATTCTTGAAGTCGGGTAAAATTACCTACTATCTCTACACATCTATGCACATTTTCTAGGCTGCCATTGTACAAGTCAGGTCTCTTTTATAATTTTATGTTGTATATACATTGTAAACAGCACTGAACGAGTCATTTCTATTAAAAATAATTCTCACATTTTTAATTCTGTTTAAAGATAAGATTTTTAAGAGCATGTGACAACAAACTTCAAATAAGTCCAGCCTTTAAACTGGTAGTGCATGTCACTGTCTACTTCAACAAACAGCCCAGTTAGTTGGCACAGAATGTCCCTTTTTGAAGATCAACATTTAACCTCACATTCCTCATTTATAAATCTCCAAAAGAAAACTAATCATTCCAGTAAAAAAGACAAATCACCAAATTAAATAAAAAAGACAATCATCACAGTGTTATTTGTGCACTAAAATAAAAAATACATTAAAGTGTGTAAAAATCATGTAAACATGAATGTGATGTATCAAAGTAAGCGGAAATCAATCTGCATTTACTTCAAAATTATCAAACTGTGCATATTCAAAAGAATGAGTTCCTAGTGCAGCCCAGCCATTCTTGGGTTCGAGAACAACAGCGTTCTCCCACAACGTATAGCCATTCAGCATCCCTGAGGCAAAATTTCCCTGAAGACCAAAAGATACACATTTAAGAACAAAAACATAATGAATAGTTAAAAGGTTGCACATGTGTGTGTAGATTTTACCTTGACACTAAGGGTTAAGGTATACCATTCACCTGCCCTTGTTCCTGACAGCCCTTCCGCAAGAACTCTCTTTCCTCCTTCAGTGTGAAAAACAAAAAGATCAGTCACAATACAATAAAAATGGTAAATTCAGGTATGAACCAAACTAAATTAAAACAAAATTAAGATTGTAATCAGGGGGGAAATAATTTCATATAGCAGATCGAATAAACCATTGGCATGGACTAGTGTTGTGTGATATTCTCCATAGTCATATTGTCAGCCTGTGAGATCATGATAAACAATATTATCGCACATACAGTGTACTTACCTAAGAAAGTACTGGTTAATATAAGGTAACTACATGAGTTATGGTTAAGTTTAGGGGTAGGCTCGGGGTTAGTACCTAGTTATTACCCAGTTATTGCGATTGCTATAATAAGTACATGTACATAGGGAACAGGACTGTATAATATAAATAAAGTGCTACCAACATTTTAATGAAACTAATAACAATACAATAACAAATTAATATTATTATTAATACTATTCTTCCTAAAACGATCCAATAACAGTATTTAATAGGTCCAAACACTGCACAATAATCAGTGATTGATGAAAATCAAAAGCAGCTTTAAACACCGACTTGAACAATAACATTTTGATGTGGGTTGTAGTTTTGTAGCCTGTTTTAAACACATTTTCATCTGTGTCACAAGTGTTGGTTCTCTGTGATGTCATTATCAAATTATGTATGCCCTAATATTAATTTGATAATAATACTAGCCTGATAATAATAATAATAATTTATCACATTAATGG
Organism: Gobio gobio; assembly: GCF_949357685.1. NCBI lineage: Eukaryota > Metazoa > Chordata > Actinopteri > Cypriniformes > Gobionidae > Gobio > Gobio gobio. The sequence goes on along the minus strand of NC_137105.1, from coordinate 30,493,238 downwards.
GAAAACGAGTCAATTATTGTCTTGATTTAGTCAAAGGCATCAGCAATATCTCCATATCACAATGCCATATCATACACTGTGCTATTTATAACACAAAGAAGAAATAGATTTGCAACGGTCGCTTTGTCAAATCCAGTGTGGAAAGCTTCTAGACAGCTGTAATTTTGATCATCTGGTTTATTTCTAATATTTCTAATAGTAGAAGTTCTGAATGGCTGGCAATGGCTGGTGTGAGAACTTAATTTCAAACCCTGTTCGTAAAGATATAACCAAACATGAACACTGTATTCAAAGAAAGGGAAATACAAAATTGTTACCTATGTCATTTGTCACTTTATAGGTTCCATTTGCATAAAGCCAATAAAAGACACCCTTTGTTTCTCTGACGGATTCTCCACCTTGATAAACCCTGGCTGCCAGGAACACACCTCCAGAGACGGACGTTTCAATGAGGACATCACAGGATACATTGAGGTCTGTCCTAGTTAGACAAGAGTGAAGTTTGCTTTTGTGATTAATTATGAGGCAGAATTTACTATAAAACTGCAGCATTGACATCTCATAAAATATCTTGCAAAGTGAAAATAATCGATGTTATAAAAATAAAATAACGCAAATATTACAAAATGTGACGTAAAAAAAAAAAGTATAAATGTATAAATCACTGGTTTTTATAAAGTAACACTGTCCAACAGCGACACCCACAGGTAAAGTTACAGCGTGGCGCTTGCCTCCCCTGAGGCCATTGACTTTTAACATTGACCCCAAAGAGTGCGGTGGATTTGATGGGGGGTAATTGAGAATGAATGGGGAAAATACACGTGAGAGAAGAAGGCAATGCCTCCATCGGTACAGGACGTCCGGTACGGTGCACGGTATGTTGAGGATACATTCCAACTTACTGAAACGTGCAATCGCTCAGTGTTTCAACGATGGAAAGACGTCAATAAAACGGCTTGTAAACAATGTCACGTTGCATTACATTTATTAATTTTATAATTAGATTTAGAAGTTAATGCAAAAACTGCCTTATGTGAAGTTTACATGTTTGCATACAATGTGTTATTTGAGTGTTGAATAAATAGCAACTGAATTTAGGCTAATAGTTTGGGCTCTGATGTTAACCTTTAATATTATAGTAATGAGCAAGCAAGGGCTCTCTATATAGTTTAAATCATTATCTTTAAGAAACTTTTTGTTATAATTGAATTCATTTAAGGACAGACACAATTTGTTCAGTAAACCACTGTTTAATAAAAATTTGTAAAAAGCAACTTTATATTTAGTTCTTTCCCCTGCTGTACCAAACCATAACTTCAAAACTATATAAACTATAAGGACTTCGCCTCCTCCTTTCAGAACACCACTGATTAATGGTATATATTTTTTATGTAGATCTATTTGTGTCTTCAACAATTTAAAACTTTATTTTAATTCTAAAAACTTAATTTGGGTTCAGTTTGTGTTTTCTTTTTGATTATTTCTTACAGGTATTTGAGCTTTTTCTTTTCTCATTTTGAATTATATACTGGTTGCGTAATTGGGGTTGAAACCATTGTCATTATTAACAGCTGTAAGTTCTCTTAATGAGTAGCTTTTAAATTAACTGATACTGTGTGTGTTGTAAGACTGAGGAGGGTTGATTGACTGTAATGTTGCAAATAAAATGTTGTGATGATGCAAGTAAAGTGTGTTCTCCCATATTTCGCTGGCTCATCAAAATATCAAACATACCAGCTGTAGTCTCCTATGATGCTGATGGTCTGGTCGGCATCTCTAGCCCAGCAGACCGGACGTTCAGTGATCACTTGTCGTAAGGTAAAGGCGTGCGAGCCATTATCTGTGCTGTTTCTGAAGTACTCAAACACACCGGTTTGATCAGCAAAATATGGAGCCTCAGAGAATGGAGGGATATCTTGGAATGAAAAGAAATGTTGTTAGGAATGTCAGCCGAGTCAATGCCAATAGTTTCCTTTTGACACTAATATTGCTTACCAATAATGAAATCATCAGAGTATTTCTTCGGAAATGGGTGGGATTTGGGAGGCTCTGGGTAGAAACCTCTTTGTCCAGTGGTGACTGTTGTGATTGTGTAAACCTCATCAACATCCAGTTTTAAGGTGAAGACACCATTATAGACCTGTGTGGAAACAGGAAGGTTACTTTACTGCCAATTCTGCACTGCGTTAAGACATGAAACATGGACTGAAGTAATTGAAATATACCTTAACAGGACTCCTCCGCACAAAGAGCGTATCTTTTTTGGTCTCAAAATCCAATTTTGAGTACCACACTTGAAGGTCAGTGAGATGTGCCTGAAAAAAGATGAAAGCAGAAAATTAAGCCTTAAGGTTAAGAAATAAATGGATAGAAATATCAAGGACAGACAGAACTGCACTTACAAAAGAACCTTTGAGCTGAAATGTGACTATCTGAGGGGAGACGTCAAAGGGGGGTAGAGGAGGACGAATGCACTGAGAGTGATTGTGTGTCTACCAAAGAAGACAGGGAGGAGTGTTCATATTGTGCATAGAGGTCAAAATAAATGATTCACTGAAACTTGTGACCTTAACAAGACCTAAGAAAGTGACTAACCACCTACCATGGTTTCAATAACAATTGTTAGGTTCCCTTTACGGTCTGTTAAAGCCACATAACTTCCTCCACTGGTGAGACTCCCCACCGTCTGTAGATAAAACCAGCCTGGCTGTGTAAATTGAGTTGTGTGTGCTACAGGAAAAAAGAAATATAAGAAATTCTTACAGGAAAAATAAACTTAAAGCTTACTTGGTGTGTGACAACCATTGAGGTTTGGTCTTACACATCAAGCATGCATGGTTGGGATTCCTTTTATCATATATGATTTGCGCTATGTGTTTGCATTGATCAATGCTTATATGTTAATAAAAGCCTAAATGAAATCTGTTCATAATATAAAGGAATTGTGTCCCTTTAGAAGACTTGGATTGAACAGCTTGATTCAATACTGTTTGAATTACTTTTACGATGTCTTTATAACCTTTTTGAAGCTTGAAAGTTTTGGTGGAATTGACTTGCAATAGAGAGACGGTCTGAAAACTCTCAGGTATCCATAAGAATGGGTTTGGAACGACATGAGGGTGAGTAAATAAATGACAAAATTTTCACTTTTGGGAGAAGATTTCTGTCACCTGATGTTTTCCTTGCCACAGTCATCATTGGCTTGCTTAGTTGGGGTATATAAGACACTTAATATTCAGCAATATTATTGATTTGACTGTATTTACACGATTCAATGAGAAACAAAACTTGAACGATGACACCAAGCAAAGCTGCTTTACAGCTGTTTCGACTTTGACATGTCATAATTGACAAATTTTGTAACATTGACACTGTTACTAAACTGAATCAATACTAAACTGACTCAAAGTGAATAACGACATATTGTCTTCGGTAGAGCTGCTTATAGCTGAATTTAACTCCTTTCATAATTTGATGAATTTTACAGTTATTGAACTGGGCTTAATCAACACTGAACTGACTTGAGCTGAATAACGACACTATTGTCTTTTTTAGAGTTGCTTTACAGCAGAATTCGTATCATAAATTATGAAGTGTGTGCATCATTGATCTTTACTGGAATGTTTCGAAAGCAGGTAAATACAGAATTTATTGTCTGTCAAAATGACAGAAATCACTTTGAAATATTATCACTCAATGTTTCAGTTAATGAACATTTTTGATTAGCCAATGCATGTTACATAATACAGTGATATTTAACATGTCCATAATATTGCTGCGGAGATTTTCGGGGTTATTCATGGACTGTTGTAGTAATTTGTTCATGATTTTAAATTTCTTTTTAATGTTCGATGGTTGAAGGTAGAATCTTGTACCCAGTTTTTGAAAACGCTTTTACTTTCGCTGATTGTTTACAGTGCAACGGAAGTCACTCCCAAAATTTGCGCAAAACGCCATGGGGTGTAGAAAAAAGGTGGATAACCCAATTTCTATGTGAATGGTTAGGTAAATAAATCTATCTATCTATCTATCTATCTATCTATCTATCTATCTATCTATCTATCTATCTATCTATCTATCTATCTATCTATCTATCTATCTATCTATCTATCTATCTATCTATCTATCTATCTATCTATCTATCTATCTATCTATCGTGGGGAGAACAAGTATTTGATACACTGCCGATTTTGCAGGTTTTCCTACATACAAAACATGTGGAGGTCTGTCATTCTTATCATAGGTACACTTCAACTGTGAGAGACGGAATCTAAAACAAAAATCCAGAAAATCACATTGTGTGATTTTTAAATAATTAATTTGCATTTTATTGCATGATATAAGTATTTGATCACCTACCAACCAGTAAGAATTCCGGCTCTCACAGACCTGTTCGTTTTTCTTTAAGAAGCCCTCCTGTTCTCCACTCACTACCTGTATAAAAGACACCTGTCCACACACTCAATTAAACAGACTCCAACCTCTCCACAATGGCCAAGACCAGAGAGCTGTGTAAGGACATCAGGAATAAAATTGTAGACCTGCACAAGGCTGGGATGGGCTACAGGACAATAGGCAAGCAGCTTGGTGAGAAAGCAACAACTGTTGGCGCAATTATTAGAAAATGGAAGAAGTTCAAGATGACAGTCAATCTCCCTTGGTCTGGGGCACTATGCAAGATCTCACCTCATGGGGCATCAATGATCATGAGGAAGGTGAGGGATCAGCCCAGAACTACACGGCAGGACCTGGTCAATGACCTGAAGAGAGCTGGGACCACAGTCTCAAAGAAAACCATTAGTAACACACTACGCCGTCATGGATTAAAATCCTGCAGCGCACGCAAGGTCCCCCTGCTCAAGCCAGAGCATGTTCAGGCCTGTCTGAAGTTTCCCAATGACCATCTGGATGATCCAGAGGAGGAATGGGAGAAGGTGTGGTCTGATGAGACAAAAATAGAGCTTTTTGGTCTAAACTCCACTCGCTGTGTTTGGAGGAAGAAGAAGGATGAGAACAACCCCAAGAACACCATCCCAACCGTGAAGCATGGAGGTGGAAACATAATTCTTTGGGGATGCTTTTCTGCAAAGGGGACAGGATGACTGCACTGTATTGAGGGGAGGATGGATGGGGCCATGTATCGCGAGATCTTGGCCAACAACCTCCTTCCCTCAGTAAGAGCATTGAAGATGGGTCATGGCTGGGTCTTCCAGCATGACAACGACCTGAAACACACAGCCAGGGCAACTAAGGAGTGGCTCCGTAAGAAGCATCCTGCACGGGTGCGGGTACCCGACAGGTGACCCGCGAATATTGCTGAAACGGGTGAAAAACATTCTAACTGTGTCGGATACGGGTGCGGGGCGGGTCGGACAAGGGAAAAACACGGGTCTAAACACGGGTTTAAAACAGTCCCGTGCAAACAAATAAATATGTATATTGTAGATGTGTTCCTAAAAAATATATGCATATTTTTAGGAACACATCTACAAAAATATGCCTTGTCTGTGGTTCAAGTTGATAAAATAATTTCAAATCCATATCAGTTTGTGCGTGTGCCCTCCCAGGAGAATCACAACCGCGCTCGCGTGATCTGCCTGCACTGCAGTCATCGAGATGGATCCTGAGGAGTTGAAGAAAAGATCGCATTGGATAGCCGCAAATGTGGAACTTCATCGCTGAGGAAGCACGCAGATAACTGTGGTAACAAACCAAGCACAAGCAGTTCTATCGGACAGTATTTTTCAAACAAGGACAGAACTGAATGTGCCTCGTAGAGATGATAAGCACACATAACCATGTTCTTCATGATGTAGCCTTTTGACAGCTTCGGCTGAAGTTCTCCTTGTGTTATTGGTCGTTTAATAACTTCTGTATGCTGGCAATAAACATTTTTGTAAGTGTGTCTATAATGTGATATGCTAAACTGATTTTATTTTGGGTGCGGGTCGGGTGTCGGTTCTATTTTAAACGGGTCGGGTGCGGATTTAAGTTAGAGCTGCTGTCGGAAAAACTGTGGGATACGGTTTTGAGCACTGCGGGTACTGGCAGTGCGGATTTACAAAATCGGACCCGTGCAGTACTCTGTCTCAAGGTCCTGGAGTGGCCTAGCCAGTCTCCAGACCTGAACCCAATAGAAAATCATTGGAGGGAGCTGAAAGTCTGTATTGCCCAGCGACAGCCCCGAAACCTGAAGGATCTGGAGAAGGTCTGTATGGAGGAGTGGGCCAAAATACCTGCTGCAGTGTGTGCAAACCTGGCCAAGAACTACAGGAAACGTATGATCTCTGTAAATGCAAACAAAGGTTTCTGTACCAAATATTAAGTTCTGCTTTTCTGATGTATCAAATAATTATGTCATGCAATAAAATGCAAATTAATTACTTAAAAATCTTTTAGATTCAGTCACTCACAGTTGAAGAGTACCGATGATAAAAATGACACATCTACATGCTTTGTAAGTGGGCAAACCTGCAAAATCGGCAGTGTATCAAATACTTGTTCTCCCCACTGTATATGTGTTTGTGTGTGTGTGTGTGTGTGTGTGTGTGTGTGTGTGTGTGTGTGTGTGTGTGTGTGTGTGTGTGTATATACACAGTCAAACCATAAATTGTTCAGACACCACATTTAATTTTTTATTAATGGGTGGAGGACACTATAGTTTATATACATTATGTAAGGGAGTATAGCAAAATAAAGTAAACTCTGACAGATTATGGCCAAAATTTCTTCATACAGTGGACTACCAGTAAAATTACCAGTACCAAATTTGGGACTAAAATTATTCAGACACTTTGACCTGACCATGTTTTGCTTTAGTGTTTTCTCTTTAATTGCTAATGTGACCTTTTACACCACAGACTGAACAAAATTAAGAATTGCTTGGTAACTGGTTTACCTAAATTGGTATTATCTAATTGTGTACTTAAATTAAATGTATTTTGATTGTACATACCTTCCTATCAAAGTTATCTGACATTATCAAGATTAATTTGTTCGGACACAGTTTAACTTCTTGTCATTGTAGTACCATTTTCTAAACTATAGCGAAAAAACTGTGATAATGTGAGAAATGTTTGAAGGTGTCTGAATAAATTTAGGTTTGACTGTGTATTACTGTTTTTTCCCCATCTTGGATTTTTTCCCCCCAAAATTGCCCAAATATTTTCAGATTATGTTACGATCATGCCTGACCACACACAAAAAAAAAAAGGTTGACCCCAAAATTGGCCAAACAGAAGGTGCCAAAGTTCATAACTTATGTAGCAGCATATGTAGATAACTATTATAAACCTGTTACCAGTCATCCATATTGGAGATTCCACTACATAATGTCCACTCCAGGGCTCCTCCGCGGTCATCAGCCCATCTCCACCAAAGGGCAGATTCTGGTAGTAACTTGCTATCAAATTCCAGGATATAGTCCTAAAACAAAGCAGGCTTACTCTGAGCACATCAGCATAAGGAAGTGTAATGCAGAGCTAGCGAAATGTTTCTGAAAACAGCTTACGAGGTCATTCTGCCGTTCACGTAGTTCTGGTTTAGAATGCGAGCCCAGCATCCGGCACCTATGTCGCCATTGAAGGTGCTGTAGTCTTCAGATGACCAAAGCTTCCTCTCCGTCAACAGAGCTTCCTTCACTGTGTGGGTGCCTGGGTAGTGGACACTGTAAAGACTGTAAACTCTAACTGCACTTTAGCTTACACTTAATAGCTCGGCTAGTTGGTTGATTATATGGGTTTATAAGGCCAAAATGTCCAAACTGCTCACCCTATCACCTCAATAGCATCATTCAGATATGGATCCTTCAGCATGGCAGCTGCAATGGACCAGTCTCCATCTGCAGCAATGATGCCGATATTTGTATAACCAGCTCTGTCCAAAATATCTCTCAGCACCTATGGAAATGACAGACAGACATATTAATAATCTTACTGCCAAGGTAGTTAGGCTGTTTGGAACTAAGATGACTATTTTTACCTTAATGTATGTTGGATCATATTCTCTCTCATTCCATATCTGAAAAATATATATCAAAACGAGAAGCTCAAATAAAGGTTCCCTCCAAAAAATAGACATCATAATGATAAGCTAAAGCATACATACCCCAATATAATCAATGTCAAGGTTATGATGCTTCTTTGCTCCCATGATCCATGTAATAATATAGTTGGCAGTAACATTTGGAAAGTGGTATGGCCATTGGGTTCCATATCCAACCCATCCCGGAAAGGCCCAGGGAAGACCTTCAAGATCAAAGCATTGAATCAAGTCAAATATCTGTGATCTTCTCTACATTATTTCTGTCCTTATAATATAAATAGCAAATGCAGTATGGAATAAATCGATTACCAATCAGCTTGATGTTTGGATTTCTCTTCTTGGCTTCTTTCATGAGCCACCACTCATACCCACGGAAAAAATTCCCTTCATCCTTACTATGCATGTGAGAGGGTTCTGTGCCATCTATCAAACAAATGGAAAGAAAAAAGTAAGTAATCCAAACTTGAAGTTTCTTAATTTGTGTTTCTGAGAAACCTAAATTGCTGAGACTGGGCATTGTACAATAGTTTTTTTTTGTCTAAAATGCATTTCCAAGTATTAAATAATTGAGTATAAAAACATTTTTACATTATATTTAATAGTTTGAATAACTCCACACTATCATTGGGTCAATGTAATGGTGAATCGCTGGCAGCCTCAAAGACACTGGACAGCATTTATTTTCTAACTGGACAGGACATTTCCAGTTGGATGTTAGAGAAATTCCTGTTTCACAGACTATGTGACTATATGTTCATATTTTAATCCCGTCGGAATCTGCCAAATCAGTTTCTCACACAATCTCTGTAAAAATTCCAGGCCAAATTACCTAATGTTTTTCTGCAAACTCTATGATTAATCTAATCCCGTCCGAATGTGAATGTCTGTGAATGCTGAGGTTATTCTAACACTATTCTCCTTATGTGTTTTTGACTACCTGAACTACAGTTTAATATAAGTACCTAACAGGCATAGACATAACTAAAATTGGATTTGGTGTTTTCACATTAATCGGACGGGCTGCCACATTGACGGCAACACATGCAGCTCATTTTGTAACCATGCTGTTGATACCATGGCTCCCTTCCTGGGACTCAAGGACATCTTTACTGATCAATATGGATAAGGGTAGGTGTAGGCTTTATAAAGAAAGGGACACGTAATATCACAATAAGGAAGCATCCATTTATGATTTTAATTAATATACTCATATGCAGTAAACTGCATATGTTGTTACTACATACTGTTTTATAAATGTTCTACAGTACTGAGGTACCAATAGTATCTGACACTTTTTCACTAAGTATAAATAGCATCTAACTACTATTTACACTTAGTGCAAAGAAAATACAGTTACACTTTATTTTAAGGTGGCGTAATTACATCTTACTTATTTGAGTAAGTATAGAGTAAAATTAATTAACTACGTGTACTATAGGGTTAGGAATAAGGTTTGCATAATTATGCATAATTTACATGCAAGTACATGTAACATACCGGTATGTAACAAGGACACTGTGATAAAAAATAAATTTAAAAAAAGTGTTACCAAAACACCACCTGAGCTAGTATTATGGGAGTAGAGTAGAACAGGATCCAGCCCATTGCTCCTTTACCGGATGGGCTTCTTTTGTAATTTTGTTTGGCTCAACTAGACAATGATGAAGTAGTTGATGTAAAAAGCCTTTGTCAACAAGGCAGGCTATTTGCACTTAGATGCTGTTTCTTTAAAAGTATACACATCTTAATTGTTATTTTTGAAAGTTTTATTTATTTTTCATACTTTTACAACAAATATATTTATCTATCGAATTCATATTTTTACAACCTGAAGGAACCTTGCCTTGTCCTAAAAAGGTCAAATGTAAGATTTTCTGAAATTATGTGGAGGTGCTCTTTGTCATGTCATTTCCTGTTTTAAGTACCACATGACTCACATCATATGACCCTGATTCGTGAACATTTTTCCCCACATAAACAACGAAGGTTTGCTACAATACAATACATAATATACAATATTATGTCAAACTTACTTCATAGGGGTTTCTTCTCAGGAATGCCATTCTTTTTATTAGCATTTTCTCTTCGTTATGATAAAGACAGTTGTATAACCCTGACATATTTTACTTTATGCTCAACCTGAAATTTAAATTTGTAATGCATTGCTGAATAAATTAATAGATCCAGACAAGACAGATAGACACTTTGTATTACCTGTGGTTTGAGCGTCGCCTCCTATTTCTACCTTTAAGATGTGCAGAGAAGCTCCAAAGTTGGGCTGAATAAAACCAAACATATAACACATCCGGTTATTCAATACATGACTATTTATGCTGCCTTCACGTGCTCTCGGAATTATCGTAAATACGAGTTTCCTAGGTAAAAATTGCACATGAACGCACTCCACTTTCGAAATTTAAATGGGATGAGCTCGTAATCTCGACTTCAGAATTTCCGATAGCACGTGAAGCAGCATTAATGCTGCCTTCGCGTGCTCTCGGAATTGTTATTTGATATTTGATCATTCCGATTTCTGAAGTCGTGATTACGAGCTCATTGCATTCAAGTTTCAAAATGTGAGGGCGTTCATGTGCAATTTTTACCTAGGAAACTCGTATTTACGATAATTCCGAGAGCACGTGAAGGCAGCATAATGCCACATCTGTAGCTCATGCGACCCAATACCTTGAATAAGAAATCCAATATCTGACTCCGATACGGTTCTTCATAGTTGACAAGAAGTCGCGAAGTAGCCTGAGAACAAAACAGTCAGTTTGTCAACCGCAACCACCAACACAATGAATTTTCAACATGTTCGCAAGCAGCACTCATTTAAAAAATAAGTAAAAATAACTTACTCCTCCTCCGCTTAATCCACCTATTCCATCAAATTCTCTCCCTAATCCAATTCGATCATCTATAACATAAAACTGAGCAGAGCACACAAAAATACCGGAGAATATGAACAGCAGAGTTTGCATGTTTTGATGGATGATTATGAACTGCTGCTGAAGCCTGTCATGAGGATGTTATGCTGTTGCAGTTACTTCCGTGTCATGTGCTAGGATAAAACTTGAAACTCCTCTTATGTCATTGTTCTTTATTCAGACATACAGGAGGTAAACGTGAGTTTATTGGTTCAAGAATAATGCATGCCAACTATCTGAAATCATTTCATTTGAATAAACTATTTCGGTATTTGGTCACTGAAGGCGTTACGCTCATTTCGCGCCTTGATTGGTCACTGAACGCGTTGCGCTCATATCGCACTTTGATTGGTCACTGAATACATACGGAAGTGAAAGTGAAGAATGCGTTTATATTTTCTTCCTCAGCTGGTGATTAACTCGTAACAACAGCATATAAAGAGACTTTCTGAACGGCATCGCAAATATGTCTGTCGCAAATGCGAAACAAACAGTAATGAATCCAGTAAGACTTACCCTACTTATACTTCTTAAGTTATTTGTTATCTGTTAATGAAAGCGCAAATGGTTGTATCTTGTAGACTTGTAAGATAGGGCGAACTGAGTCATTGTGTCCCAATTTCTGCCTGTAGACGATTCCTTATGCTGGGACCATCCTGGGCGGACTTCAACCCGGAGAGATGGTACTCATCCAGGGCAGCGTACCCAGTGATTCTGACAGGTGAGGACTTAAAAAGCATCCATACCCTTTCCATCTTAAATGTCACTACAGTCCCTAGACAAAAAGGTACGTTAGTCCTGTAACAGTTGAGGTGTAAGGGGTCTTTCTAGTTATAAGCCACCTTCCTCTTTATTTTGAATATGCTGACCTCACTTAAGCAGGGAAATATGATATCAATATAGGTGTAATGGTTTTTATACTGTACAGACCGTGTATTCTATTCTATCCCCCTACACTAGCCCTACCCCTAAACCTACCCATCACAAAAAACAGTTTAGTATGTTTTTTTTAAAAGCCATTTGGTTTACGAGGACACAGGAACTGTCCTCATGAACCATGTTTACCTGTATATACACACTTTTACTGTCAACTAACTATGTGGACATAAATGCAACACTAGAGTTCTTTAATTTTTAATTGTATCTTTTTTTTTCCTGGAACGAAATGTCATTTCCAATCTTCCACCCTGAAATGATGTGTTTGATAACATTCTATGATGGAAATTACATTTTGGTCACACTTTAGATTAGGATCCAATTCTCACTATATTAACTAACTATTAACTTCAACTTTTTCTACAATAAACTCCAAATTACTTATTTTTAGTATTGTTAAGTTTAGGTATTAGGTATGATTAAGAGATGTAGAATATGGTCATGCAGAATAAGGCATTAATATGTGCTTTATAAGTATTCATGCCAATAAGCAACTAGTTAATAGTGAGAATTGGACCCTAAACTAAAGTGGTACAGACATTTAAATTTGACAACTCTTTTGCCTAACTTCATGGCTAGAATTGTATGTATCTCGTATACACAATTAATTTATATTTACATAACTTAAAGATGCACAATAAAAATAATTTGTTCAAAAATAATGTTAATCTTTAATTTTCTTCACACATCACGTCTCAAATCTAATCTCCAGCATGCGTATCATTAACACCGTTGTCTCTATGGTAACCAACTACAGTAATGTTTTAAAAAAAAAAACATTAATGGTAAAATTGTTGACCATATTGAAAATGATGGCACAATTGAGGACTGAGCAGTTTGTGTAAATAAAAATATGTGTAAAGATTTATAATAATTTATAAATTCTAAAATTTATAATGAATAATTTTCACACAAAAATAATTGAAATAGTTTATTTTATTCTTTGTTTAGATGAAGATCCTAAAATGTTAAGATTGAAAGTCCGTGTTCTGAACAGGGGCTAAAACAATAAAATCTATTCATTAAAAGTTGCACAAATAAATGATGACCGCATGTTCAAACTTGCCAAGATGGTTAACAACCATAGAACAAAAAGAATACAGTTGAAATCTGTTGAAACATTTGAATTTTAGCCACATCCAGTCCAAACAGTGAGAAGTATTAAATTGTCTTGCAGATTTCAGGTTGACCTATCCTGTGGCAGCAGTGTGAAGCCTCGGGCAGATGTGGCTTTTCATTTCAATCCTCGCTTCAAGCGCTCTCCCTACATCGTCTGTAACACGCTGCAGAAGGAGAGCTGGGGAAAAGAGGAGATCCACTACCTGATGCCCTTCAGGCACGGCGCTGCCTTTGAGATCATCATACTCGTACAGAAAGATTTGTTCAAGGTTATAAACTTGAGTTTTATCACTTTGCCTCCTCTGTTTAGTGGCATCTGTCTCTGGTGCCATATGATGTCAACTTTAATTCATTCTCTTGTTTGAAATGATACAACATTAGCGATTTTATATTAGCTGTCTTTATAAAGGAAAAGCTAAAGTTTATTTTTTGTTCTTGCTAGTTATTTGTTTGTCATCTTCGCTTTAGCTATGATAAAGAGACTTTGGCCCTGACCCAAATGACACACTTCATATTATAGGCGTACAATGGCTGCCACGTGTACGTGAAGCCCATGAGACCGTGGGGTGTCCCATTTGTCCTTTTTGGTTTCAGAAGGGTGTTGGCGAGCGACCCCTTTGTGGTCTATATACGCCCTTGATGTGCACTTTTGTTGTTTTAAATATGGATATTTTTCTTACACAAACGCATCGCTTCACTTCAGAAGGCACCCCCCGGAGCCGTGTGGAGCAGTTTTATGATGGATAGATGCACTTTTATGGACTTCAAAACAGAAACAGCCATTCACTGCCATTATAAAGCTTGGAAGAGTCAGGACAGTTTTTTTATTATAACTCCGATTGTATTCGTCTGAAAGAAGAATGTCATATACACCTAGGATGACTTGAGGGTGAGTAAATCATGGGCAAATTTTCATTTTTGGGTGAACTGTCCCATTAAGTCCATAGGATCATAGGGTGTCCCAGTTGTCATTTTAGTGGTGTTGTAGTACTCGAGACGTGGCTTTTTTTGAAGGTTTTGGTTGTCTTCTTGTCTCGGTCTCAGACTTAGAGGACTCTGGATTTTGTTTCAAGACTGGTAAAGACCACAACTGCTGGGATTTCACTAAATTGACGGTGCTTTGTAGGATTTATTTATTAACATCATTAATGTGATTAGATGTAAAACTTAGTGTCAAAATTGTCACTAAAATTAATACAAATGCACACAAAATTCAAGATACCGTTGCAAAAAAGTACTTGTTTGAGTTCTGGATTTTTATATTATAACGTGATATAACGAGAGCTGTTTTCACAAATTTGAACATGACTACCATGAAACATGATATTTCTTTTAATACAAACATCGTTATTTTAATACAAACAACATTATTCTTAATATTATTTGTGCATTTTAATTTACCAATTCAGATGCATCTTCTATACCACCTCTGCAGTGCAAAGATGAATTTTGTTGTTAATGATTTAATTGGTAACAGCTCTGTATAGTGTCTTATTCTAATTATATTTATTGATTAAAAATAAATAATTTCTCTTCTTTATGAATCTTTATGAATTTAAGGAGTGCTGGTCTGGTTTTGGTCTTAACTCAGTCTAGCCCTGCCTTGATCTTGGTCTTGTCTTGGTCTCAACACACATTGGTCTTGGTCTCAACTTGGTCTTGGATTAGGTGGTCTTGACTACAATACTACAATTTAGGGTTCAGAAGGGTTCTCGTGGACGCCCCCTTTGCGGTCGATATGTGCCCTCAATGCACACTTTTTCCCAGCCCACTCTGAAGTGAGCTCTGCAGCAGACTTTTTCCCGACAGTCAAAGCGGCATTACATCACGAAAGTGCGGACTCGTAGGAACTAAGACTGCAAGTGTTTAGGGTACCATTTGGAACAGGGCCCTTCTCGACAGTCAAAGCTGTGTTACGTCACAAAAGTGCGGACTCGTAGGAAGACCGCGAGTGTTAGGGTGCCATTTGGCACAGGGCCATCCACTCTTGCATTGCGTGTTCGTTGATTTTGGGGACGAAGCAATGAAGCAAGGGGTGTGTTTGTTTGGGTTGATTTCAGAAATCAACACTATTTCTCAAAAATAATTTACTGCACTTTTTAAAATACTTTCTACTTAATATGCAGCAGGTAAGCTGTCCCTAAAGTGTAAACACGGTGGCTTTGTGGATCAGAACATTAGACTTTGTTCGAGATGCCAAACATCTTGAATGTAGACGAGAGTAGGCGGCTGCAGTCAGGGGAGAAATAAAAAATTCTCATTGTGGTATAGAGATCTATGCAAGTTAGCAAAAGCAGATACTGCATGTTCTTTGGTACAGATGAAATGGATGCATTTGAAATACTACTGCATCTAATGTCAAGGGAGTTTAACTCCCAAAATGTGTCTTGGCCATAATTCAAATAAAGACATGATTTCAGAAATATGATTAAAATCACATAATTCTGGACATGGTAATAAAAAAAATTAGATAGGAAGGAATAAATGTATTTACATTCACTAACAAAACTTTTTCGTTTCCCCAAGGAACTTTGTATTCACTTGCAGAACTTTACATTAGGGTTAGGCATAACTGGTGATAGAATTAATATGAGATGGATAGAAAAACTATATTTTGCGAGTGAACACAAGGTTTTGTGAGCAAATTAAAAGTTTCTTTAAGAAAGTTTTTGAGAGAACGCAAAAGGTTTGCTAGGTACAGGATAGGATTAAGGGATGTAGAATATGGTCATGCAGAATAAGCAAATACAATTTTTCCTCCCATCTCGTATTGTGTCCATCGCTGTCTTTTTACGGGCTCTGTATGATTCTATTGAGGTTGTACTTTATTCTCACACATTAAATATGATATTAGAATTGTACTATAATTTTAGATAAGATAAGTTTTTCTAAGCCAATGAGAGCTGACGGCACTCTCAAGCATTAGTTTGTTTGTCCTTTATAAGAAGGAAAAATGTTTTGTGATTTCACAAATTATTTTGTTTTTTGTTTTTAAAATAAGGATATCCTTTGTTTTATTGCCTCCAGGTGGCGGTAAATGGCTCTCATCTACTGGAGTACAGGCACAGGTTAGAGCTCAAGAAGGTGGACACACTGGCCATATCAGGGAAGGTTCAAATTCAGGCCATTGGGTTTATTCCCAGTTCAGTGAGTAAGGTAACAAGCTTTTTTTCTCTTTTTTTAAATATCCCAAACATTTTAAGAACATTTTCGAATTTGCATTAAGGCAGCTTGAAAACTGACAGATAATGGGACAGATATATTCACAAACACTGTCAAATATACAATTAAATATACAATATACAATTGCTTAAGAGTCTATGATTGGATCATTATTGCAGTGATTAATATGTTTCTAACAGTTTGGCAACTGTTCTTCTAACCCTAATTAATGGAGTGTGTAGCTTTTCATTTCTTAAACAACCATGTAAAGAAATTGATGCACCTCTTGATGGAAATAACATTACAACATTTATTTCCAATAAAGAGGTGTATCAATTTTTGGTCAATAACTTGTGTTGACAATGCAAGAGTCGAGCACTCTGTAAAGTCTCCTTCAGAACATCAGAAAGACGCTCAATGAATTTAAAGCTACACTGTGTAACTTTTTTAGTTTATTCTTAGCTAAAAACATTTAGTTCTTTCAAATATATGTGCTCATTAATTTATATTTACTTCTTTCAAGTAATAAAGTATTCTCGTAAGTTTATAATAGGCCATTGAAAATACATGGGTTCGAATGCCGGTTGCCATGTTGCCCCTCCATCTTGAAAGTACATTAGCCAAAGAGGGACATACCTGTAAATTCAAGCTTCGCCTTTCGCGTTTTAACACTCAATGGCACCGTGTCGAATGTGGACGAGGTCGAACTGGAAGCCATGTTAATCTTCGACTAAATCGGCCACCGTAGGAGTTAAAACGAAATTGGAATTGAGAGGAACAGAAACTAATATTCACTGGATGGTCATATACCTTTTCACCACTAGATGGGGGAAAATATCACACAGTGTAGCTTTAAGGTCTGGACTCAGAGGTGCCGATTCATGTGTGAATGAAGATTCTACATACTCCCTCCCAACCATTCTTTCACAATTTGAGCCTGATGAATCTTGACACTGTCATCCTGGAATATGGCCATGATGTGGTTGTTTAAGAAATGAAAAGCTACACATGCCATCAGTTAGGGTTACAAGAACTGTTGCCAAACATATAACATGCTAGAAACATAATTGCAATAATGCATTTGCCTATTTAAACCCTTTTAAATCCCTTTTTTTGTCCGGGGAGTGTAAGATATGTAGACATGTAGAGAATACTATTAGATCAATTGTAGACTGTAGGTCAGGGCTACATGGTACATGATGCACACACTGTTTATTTGATCAGTACATTTACTGTTTGTGATGATGTGGTTGGTACTGCATTTTGGGATGTAAACATTAATGTCATTTTATTTTCAGAACCCCATCACACCTCCAAACGTAGCTGTGAGCAAAAGATCACAGCCTTATGTAAGTGACTATGCTAATGTTATATACATATATTCTATTTATATATGCACACTGCTGTTCAAATGTTTGGGGTTAGTAAGATTTTAGTAATGCTTTGAAAGAAGTCTCTTATGTTCACAAAGGCTGTATTTATTTGGTCAAAAATACATTGAAAACAGTAATACTGTGAAATATTATTATAATTTAAAACAACTGTTTTCTATTTTAATAAATTTTAAAATGCAATTTATTCCTGTGATGTCAAAGCTGAATTTTCAACAACATTACTCCAGTCTTCAGTGTCACATGATCCGTCAGAAATCATTCTAATATGCTGATTTGCTGCTCATGAAACATTTCTTATTATTATCAGTGTTGAAAACAGTTGTGCTGCTTAATATTCAAGATTTCTTGATTAATAGACAGTTCAAAAGAAAAGCATTTATTTGAAGTAAAAAACAAAAACATTTTGATTTAATGTGTCCGTGCTGAATAAAAGGATTAATTTATTTAAAAACAAATACTTAATTAATGACCCCAAACTTTTGTACAGTAGTGTGTGTACACGTGTGTTAGTGAAGTGATATCTTTGTTTTGCAGTAAAATAGATAGTTTAGCTGAAGCTGTTTAATTATAACATTCCCCTCCTCTTTCAATAGTCAGTCATGTCGGAGTCAGGTGACACGGTGAGTACATGTCAGGCTGAATAATTTCCTGAAGGCCAAACATGAAATTGTTTTCACATGCGATGGCAGTTTTTATATGGCAGCATTACTTTTAACTACAGATCAAACAGGATAACTCAATTTCAGAATTATTGAAATCAAATTAAGATGGATGCCTCGCAGTCTGGACAGAAACCAGGACATTGGCATTATTATTTGGTCACTTTGACCCTTAAATCAGGCCTTTACTGATTAGGAACTTGTAGGTAGAGTACAACCTCAAGAAATGGTGTATAGTGTCTTATTGTTAATGGTGTTTGCTAAGTCAAGCATCACTATAGCTGTTGCTCATTCTTGGGAGTCATACTTAAAGGGATAGTTCACCCCAAAATTTGAATTCTGTCATAATTTACTCTCTCGAATGTTGTTCTTGTATGATGTTCTTTCTTGCATGGAACATAAAAGAAGATATTTTGAGAAATGTTTCAGTGTTTATTTTGTCCATACAGTAGAAGTCAATGGTAACCAAACTGCTTGGTTGCCAACATTCTTAAAAATATCTTCTTCTGTGTTTCACAGAAGAAATTCACACAGGTTTGGAACAACATGAGGTTGAGTAAATGAAGACAGAATTTACATTTTTGGTTGAACAATCCCCTAAGATGAAGTATTAAACTTTAGCCTGCACTTCAATGACGCCTCAAAATGTTCAACTTAAAGGGTTAGTTCACCCAAAAATGAAAATTCTGTCATTAATTACTCACCCTTATGTCGTTCGAGACCCGTAAGACCTCCGTTCATATTCGGAACACAAATGAAGATATTTTTGTTGAAAGCTGATGGCTGAGAAAAGCCTCCATTGGCATTCAGTACACTTATACTCCCAAGACCGATAAAAGGCACTCAAAACATCGTTACAAAGTCCATCTCACCACAGTGACTCTACAATAATCTTACGATGCGACGACTAGTTTTTGTGCGCAAAAAAAAATCAAAATAACACCTTTATCCAGCTTGTTATTGCCTTCCGCGTGTGCCTCCACGACGCATGCGCGAGAATATGACGTAGCGCCGGGGCTCAGGATTCCATGAAATGCACACTTTAACCCTATTTTGAGCACTACGCCGAGACCTAAAGCACGATCAATGTAGAATCCAACAGCTGAGATACGCGCGTCTTCCTCTGATTGTAAACAAATCACTTCTGGGTCATCTGTCCGAACGCCGGATCTGCGTCATATTCTCGCACATGCGTCGTGGAGGCACACACAGAAGGCAGTAACAAGTTGGAAAAAGGTGTTATTTTGATTTTTTTTGCGCACAAAAACTATTGTCGTCGCATCGTAAGATTATTGTAGAGTCACTGTGGTGAGATGGACTTTGTAACGATGTTTTGAGTGCCTTTTATCCGTCTTGGGAGTATAAGTGTACTGAATGCCAATGGAGGCCTTTCTCAGCCATCAGCTTTCAACAAAAATATCTTCATTTGTGTTCCGAATATGAACGGAGGTCTTACGGGTCTCGAACGACGTGAGGGTGAGTAATTAATGACAGAATTTTCATTTTTGGGTGAACTAACCCTTTAAGTAGCCATTATTTTTCTAAGTAATCAGACTTGCTTATACTTAGCAAATTATGACATTGGCAAAAATAATCCCTAAAGGTGATGATACACGGGGCAACTTTTTGAGCAATGTTGCTAAGCAATGTTGCCGCCAACGGACAACCAGGTGAGACACAGGGTCCACGACTGATCTAAAGTATCCAGATAGAAATGTGTTGCCCATTCTCAATGGGAAAGTGTCCAAGCAACATTGACCAGCAACATTGCTCAAAAGTTGCCCCGTGTATCATCACCTTTAGATTTATACCATGACTTAACCAGATGTAATTTGATAATTGCTTCCATGTAAATCTGAGATTTTTTTCTAGCCAAGAATGATGGAGACAACATTTTGTCAATGGCTTGGTTTCTGTTACTACAGCGTGGCTTGGGTATCCCAACACTGCCAGTAACCAACCATCAGAAAACTCTAACAACCCACTAACAATGCCCTGGGAACCACTCATAACACTCTAACAGATGGCTTAGCAACACCTTAGCAACCATACAGTATTGCATTGCACTTGGACCACCTTGGCTGCATTTACTCTGGCACAAAAAAATCTGATTTTTGACACAGATCTGAATTTATTGCATACATGTAAACGCAAAAATATGCTTGTGATCCGTTTTTTTTTTTTTTGCATCCGATCTGAGCTACTTCCAAATGTAGTTTTAAATTAGATACATATTCGATATCTGGAGATCCACATATGTCTAAACAAGTATATCCGATTCCCTTTTGAATTCCAAACCACAAGGCAAGGGCAACC
The DNA here is from genome assembly GCF_949357685.1 of Gobio gobio. NCBI lineage: Eukaryota > Metazoa > Chordata > Actinopteri > Cypriniformes > Gobionidae > Gobio > Gobio gobio. The sequence continues at coordinate 30,472,682 of NC_137105.1, read as the reverse complement.
GTTTGCCCACAAAGATAGCTTTTTAATATTGTATTATGAAGTAGATGTGCCTGTATTCGCACGCTCACAACTTTTTTTTATTAAGGTGGGAACTTTATAAAGGAAAGAAATTGCATGCGTACAGAAACATTCTGCTGGTTTTCAACCTCTCCCCTGTTAGTTTTATAAATAAAGCTGCACTACTGAAAGCTATAGTTCTCAGCAATGAGGAGATCTAGTCGCTGTAATTAAACCAACAAGCTTCACTATTTCTCTCTCTCTCACTCACTCTCGTCGATTCATTCGATTTGCGCTACTTTATTTCACTTAAAATTTCTAGATCTAACGAGCCATAGATAAAACAACAACCGAAAATGATCATGCCTATTTAATAATCATGGCCACTCAATATGAATTATATAAATAATTTCAATAGCACGGCCATTCAAAACCAGAGAGTCTATCATGTGCATTGTAAAGCGAACACTGACAATCACTTGGGGAATTAATTATGGGAATTAATGGGAGGGAATTAATGTAAACACAGATATTGGATACAAGTCATGTCTAAAGTGAATGGCAACAAAATTGGATATGGTTTTTATGGATAAAGATCGGATCTGTGCACTAAGACTTGCAGTGTAAACGCAGCCCTTAAGGCAGAGATCTTCAACCCTGCTCCTGGAGACCCACTGTCCTGTAAAGTTTATATCCATCCTGCTTCAGCACACCTGCATGTGATTTTCAAGAGATCCTGGACAAAGCCACTTTGAGGCAAGCTTTAAAGGCAATGCTGTGTTACACTGGAAAGGAGACCAGAGTTTTTTTTGTTTTGTTTTTTGAATGAATTTCTGCTGAATAAACTACTTTTGTGGGAAAACAGCTCTTCTTTTAATGAAGTGACGTGAAGTTTTACATTAAATATTTGTTTTGGAATTATCTTTTTTTTTTTTAGTTTACACCAAAAAATGCTGTTTTATAAGAGATGTCATGGATAATGTTGCGACGGGTAGCATTTAGTTCACGCCACGGCCCACGGCAACTTCTATTAATTTCTATGGTATCCGCAAACAGTGATAGATTGTTGCACAGCTCAATTTACTGTCAAGGCTGTAATGTGATTTGTTATCAAGGCACACATGATCCAAATTGGCTGTTATGCTTCCTCCAATGGTAGGGCCACAGACCCTCATATATCCAAATAATAAGATCTCATGGGATATTAAAGTGTCCATCGTATGCATGCTTCAGAATCTCGCCGAAAGTAGTAGATCAACTTTTTGCCTACTCTTTTACTGTGAATTTGGACAAACTACTGTTTTTCGCCTACTAAATGGGAAGTATGTAATTTCGTATGCAGCCCATCTCTGTCCTAAAGAACTTGATTAGCTGGTTCAGGTGTGTTTGATTTAGGTTGGGAGCTAATCTCTGCAGGAAAGTGGGTCTCCAGGAGCAGGGTTGAAGATCACTGCCTTAAGGGTGGAAAACACTACACGAATTTTTAACAGATTTTGCCCCGTTTGCATTCTGGACGAGTTGCTGAAAGTCAGAGCCAGTCTGCAGATTTTAAAAGTCATGTAGTGTATTCCAGCCTTTAGTGACTACCATAATAACACCCTGGTATTAAAAGCTGTGAATTAATTATTATTGAGTGAATTGCGCTGTCTTCATTCTGCTGAATCTGAAACCATTGTCAGATGTGTTATTTTTTCACTTCAGAGTCTTCCATTTAAGAGCAAACTTGCGAAAGGATTGAGTCCAGGAGATTCCATTATGGTGAAGGGGCAGATCACTGGTTCCCCACAAAGGTATGAAAAGAAAACCACCAGCAGGAATACCACTGGAATATTATAGATGTGTAATATATATTAAACATTTTTTTGTTCATTTTTAACCCATTTCTCATTAAATTATTATTGATGTCTTTTATATCTTCTTTTATCTCCATAGTTTCACAGTAAACTTGCGCATCAGTAACTCAGAGGACATTGCTTTTCACTTAAACCCTCGTTTCAAAACTGGATCCTTTTCTCGAAACTCTTTCCTGTCGGGGTGTTGGGGGTTCGAGGAGCGCTCCCTCTCCAGCTTTCCTTTCTCACCTGGTCAATACTTTGAGGTAACAATTTACTGTCACTAATAGTGTTCACAACTTGTAGTTTGGTTCTCTTGGTTCTTTTGGTCCGGACCAAAAAAGAAAAGGATACATTTAGTCCTGGTTCGCTTAGCAATCACACTGTAATTTTTAACAGCAAATCTAAAGATACAAAACAAAAAATGGCTTTTTATGAGGTATATTTTGCAACTTAACTTACCGAACATGCAAAACAGTGCTGTTCTAAATGCGCTCGTTGTATTTGCGAACATACAATGGTATTTTTACCAGCTGAGAATTCGTAAAGAGCTTATAAAATGTGTAAAGGAGTCAAAACAGCACTAGGAATTCCTCCGTTACACACAAAAAATGACGATCTGCTGCCAGATGCGGTTCTGAGGCCTGTACTGAACTGTAGCTCATATGACAAAAAAAAAAAAAACAGGTATGCTTGAGCATTTTTTCTTTTAAGGGTCCTTTTTTCAGTTTATTTCAGTTAATTTGGAATCTTGTTTGGTGTGCACTAAGGTTTGAATTGCAGTGTTCACACTTATTCAAATTAACTGCACTAGTAAGTGTGAACTCACCCTGAATGAGAGCATTTCCAGAAAAGTAAAGTCATCATGAAATCTAAATAAACTCTATTTAGTTTCTTAATGCACATTCCTGGTTCATTAAATTCACATTATTCCAAAGAAAAAAATGCTTGTCTGTAACCTTTTGTCATAATGTAATAACTTTCTTTTACCTCAGAATTTTTAAGCTAACGCCACATTAATTGACAAATAGCTCAAATAGCCAAATTAGGCATTGTTTTAAGACTAATATTATAAGTAATTCAATGTAAATTAGTTAATTTAATGGTAATGCATGTTACAGCAATGTTATGTTCTTCCTTTCATGCTATAAAAATGTCCAAATGTTATTTTAAGGGTGTAACAATTTTAAGGAATTGTTACATTTTTAGTAATTAGAATTTGAATCACTGTTTTATATGGGAGGACACAAACATTTGCTGGAAATCTAGTGCTAGAATAATTGTACATTATTGATTAATTAATGAACATTAGTTTATTTATTTTACCTAAGAGTGCTTACAATGAGAACATGGAATGTGTGCCTACAGTGGCAAGAAAAAGTATGTGAACCACTTGCAGAATCTGTGAAAATGTGAATAATTTTAACTAAATAAGAGATCATACAAAATGCATGTTATTTTTTATTTAGTACCGTCATGAATAAGATATTTTACATAAATGTTTTTTACATATAGTCCACAAGACCAATTTATATATTTAAACAAAAGAAACATTTGGACATCATCATCCTGCTCAAAAGTTTTCATCCCCAGCTTTTAATGCATCGTGTTTCCTTCTGGAGCATCAGTGAATGTTTCAACCTTTTTTAGTAGTTGTGTTTGAATCCCTCAATTTGTTTTGCCTAGTGGACTATATGTAAACATGTTTTATGTAAAATACCTTATTCAGGACAGTACTAAATAAAAAATAACATGCATTTTGTATGATCTCTTTTATGTACTTGAAATTATTCACATTTTCACAGATTCTGCAAGTGGTTGACATACTTTTTCTTGCAACTGTAATTGGATGCATTACAAAACAGAGCCTTTTGCTTCACTTTGAAATGTGCCACATTACAGAAGTAAAATGGCTTACAAAACCATTTCATCAGTTCCTGCTTGAGCATCTTATCCATTGTAGCTCTGTATTTTTGAGTAGTATCTGCTCTTTGAACCCTGACTTCTACCTCATGCTCTTCCATGGCAGATGATCATCCTGTGTGAAGCTCAGGAGTTTAAAGTGGCAGTAAACGGGTTCCACCAGCTGAGTTACAAGCACCGTGTACAGGATCTGAGTTGTGTGGATGTGCTAGAGATTGCGGGAGATCTAGAGCTCAAGGATGTCAAGATGTGGTGAGCAGCTCCAGCCTGAAGACCATTCCAATGTTTCCTCCAACCAAGTATATTTAATCAACCTGTGGCTATGCTAATATCAACTATTTTAACTAACTTGTTATAAGTTCTAATATGAATTTGGACTAGTATGCTAGACCTGGAGTTTGGTCTGTTTACGTTTTTATGTCACTATCCCTGGCTGGTTCGATCTGTCTGAAAATTCTACTCCTCAACCACTTTATCTAACTATTAGCACATTTAAACTAGGGCTGCACGATATATTGTTTTACCATCATAATCGCGAGTTCACAGGGATCATAGTTGATCCGCGCAGATTTCTGCATGTGATTTCTCATAACAGTTTAACCGTCGTAGAGTGAAAGTTTTGCATTTGCACTTGTTTGAGGTCCTGTCACTTGAAACATTCAAGCGATTTCAAGCCATTCGAGCACAAGAAGAGAATAGAGAACTCAATTCTGAACCTGCAGACAGCACACAAACATGGAATTCAGTTCTCTTCCGTTGATATTTGTGCTTGAACAGAAACATACACTCAAACAAATGTCAAATTTTCCTGTCTCAGGGAGTATCCTCGTAAAGAGTTGCTTATGGTTTATGTAAACATAAACAATTGTGAAAGAAAATGGATGCATATCATTATATTGGATCCATGCATTAGCTCTTGAAGTAACAGCAGCCTAATATTCCTGCTGCTGTCTGTCATTAATGTTAATCAGAATACAAAGAAAAAAATCACTTTTGAAGCTTTAACAAAGATGAATTATATTTATTTGAATTATATATATTTGAAAACTTTGTAGTGTTATTTTACATTTGATTATTCATTTTCTGTTCCTGAAATGCTGTTAGACTTGACACATTTCATTTGTATCATTCTATTGTATTTATCTATGCTTGTAATTTATTTGTTTCTATGCAGATTCTCTCCCGTACTAAATCACACCAATAATTGTACAATGAAATGATTAAATCTTTCCAAATAGAGCTATTAAAGTCATCTGGTGAAATTGTTTTCATATTGCAGACAAACAAAATAATCGCAATGTCAGATATTTTTCCCAATATTGTGCAGCCCTAATTTAAACCATACTTTGTTGTTTAGGTTGTTATTTTTTCCCCAATAAGTGCAGAATTTTGATAAGGTGTGATCTGAATGACAAATTCCTGTGCAAAGGCAGGCAGAAATGAACTCTCGATGACTGAGAAAAAAACCCATTTGCTGATTATTAGGTGAGGAGATCTGGGGCCCGTTTCAGAAAGGAGGTTAAGTGAAAACTCTGAGTATGTTAACCCTGAAATAAGGGAAACTCTGGGTTTTCTGTTTCAGAATGGGAGGTATGTCAAACCCGAGAAAGCAGGGTAAGTCAAGCCCGTTTCTGAAAGAGAGGTAACTTATACTCAGAGTCAGTTACCATATAACTTACTCTGTGAACCTAACCTGGTCAGGAGCAGGTTTTCTTTGGTAAACCCAGAGTTTCTTTCAGTCTCCTCCCCTTTTTTAAAGCGCCAGCTGTGTTTAAATAGTTTATTCATTCATTCAAACTGCACAAATGCTTTTTTTACTGAGTACTTTGGTCGTATTTCAAGTACAAATATCAACAAATTATAAATTTAATCTAAATCTAAAGTAAGCGAAGTTTACTTAAAACAAATTAAATTATCTGCCACTTGACAAAAATACATAGTGAGAAAAGCATTCTTTGCAGTGGAGGAACATTCATTCATTGCTTATATTTTCATCATGAGGACACTGTCAAACTGACAAAAATGGCATGTCCTTTTATACAGGATCCTTACGTTCACTTGATTAACCTCTAGAAGTAACCTGATTATTAGAATTTCCTTTAGGATTTCCAGTGGTTGGATGCATTGATGACGCTCATATTCCCATCATCACACTTTCTGAAAATGGATTACTGTATGGAATGAAAGGATGCTGCCAGATGGTAGTACAAGATATATGCCATAACCACCACCACAGCTGTTAAATACATTTATTTACAATTTTTATGGTCATCTTTATTTCCTACAAATACTTTATTCTTTTTCCTGTTGGATGTTAATATTCTTCCTCCATCTCCTCTTCATCTGTCAGTGGTGCTGGTGTTTGGTTGGCCTGAGTAGAAGTAAACTGTTTAATGTCATTACCCTAATTAATAAATGTAACAAGTGGGATCAGAGAACATTTCATTATGTGAAAAGAGCATAGACCCTTTTCACATTGCCGGGTTTCTCAGAACGGAAGTCGTCATAGGGTTAACTTTTATAGCGGTGAATGAAAGAATAAATTAAATATATATTTTTTGTGTCCCTATTTGCTCAAATAGCAAAAGAAAAACTCCACAATAGTGATTTAACAACTTTCAAAAAGAGGGAAAAAATAGAGTGAGTTTGATAACGGAAGTGGAAAGAGAGAAAGATGTAATTTTTCACCATCACTCCCATAGACACTGTATTAGAAACACTCTCACAGCAGCGGTAACTTGTTTTTTGTAATATGATGCAAAAGTAATATAATACAAAGTATTAGTGTTATAAATGTACATGCATTAAAAAAAAAATACAAAAAACGTTGCAGGATTTACGTTATTGATGACCATTAAAACACGTCATCACTGTGAAAAGGGTATATGTGGTAAAAGCTGCTCCACATTAGACACTGAATGATATTTAATTAATATGTCATGTTTGTAAAGTCATTAAACATAAACCCATGAAAATGTTATGCTTAAAGCTTTACCTGATTGAATTATGATTTTATTTTTCATTTTTAGCTGCTGCCACATTCTTCTTTTGCCTTTTGGATACTATGAAAATTAAACTTAATTAAAATAATTAAGAATTAAACTTACATATTGACCCGGAAGTATGCAAACATTTTTTTGTTGGGTGCATCTGCATGGTGAATCATAATTTCGGAGCTCCATTGATCGTGGCTTTTCATAGTTGGAGTGCATGTGCTGAACTCAGAGTCAGTCTACTCAGAGTTAATTGAACTACCTCAATTCAGCTGTTCTGAAACCCAAAACTCAGAGTTTCCCATCTAAGTCAACTCAGAGTTCAGGTTTAAACTCAGAGTTGGTTGAACCTCCTTACTGAAACGGGCCCCAGGAGATGATCTGAACTTGAACCTGGATGAGGTGAAGTTGGCTCCACGACTTCTTGTATTCAACATGAAAATTAAACATGCAATGGGTTTGCAATGGGTCAAAAAAGGTTGTAGACCCCGGACATAACAGATGGATGGAAAAAAAAAAACTGCCATCTGGCAGGATGTTAATGGTTGTGCAACAGTAATTGTACGGCCATTTTTTTCAGAATCATTCCAAGCTAATTCCTTTAAGCTTTAAATTTCACATTGTTAGGGCAGAAACAGGGCAGATTAACATACCCATCCTGATCCAACCATAAACCTTTTCAATAATGGAATTTCATTTTCAAATAATTAAACTTGAGTTTCATAAAACATAAAATATTCCTTTCTGCAGGTGGTGTAATTTTACATCAGACAAGGAGATGATTAGCTAATGAAGCCTGCACTAATGTATTTGACTTGGCATGATAGCCTTATAGGAATATTAAATCAATAATCACGTTTGCCATTAAGTTTCTAGGGACTAAAGATGAATCTTTTTTTTCTTTTTTATTTGCTTAATTGTTTATAGTTTTTGCAGATCTATGCAATTATTCCAGTGGCCTATAACTTGCTTTTTGCTACTACTAGTTTTAAGAATTATCTGGTAATTTGTGATATATTATAGAATTAATAAATATGTTTTTTTCCCCTTTGAGATCTGTTGATCAATGTATTGGAAATAAGCAACATTATGAAAAAATTTAATAAATTAATAAATTAACCTTTTACAATGTCTAGTGGTTACGGTTGTGTTTTGTGATCACAATAACCCTGTAAAGCCTGACATAAAATAAGTCAGAATTTATTTTGAAATTATATATTGTTTTATGGTGCTTAACTTGACACCTTTACCTTATTTATATTATTCTCAGGTTAGGAAAGTAAGTCGAATCTAAATAATAAGCATTTTAAAATACTTACAATCAGACAGAAGACTTATCTATGGTCTGTTCTTGCTCAACGTCATAAATCGATGCCTCGATTTAGTTGTAAAAATAGAAGTCAATTTATTAGTTTTTCGAGCAGTAGAAATATTTTACAAATACTCTATATAAGTTAAAGTAAAAAATGTCAAAATGTTTCAATCAAGGTAATAACAGCGATGGTTCTGGTGC